>NC_134858.1:116521650-116821650 GCF_049852395.1 Peromyscus maniculatus bairdii | reverse complement strand
CCACTTTTTACATTTCTGTTAAATTTAAAATTCTACCCCTAATAATAATAGGCTACCCCTAAAGCAACAGAAATTGTCTCCCAGGAAATCCACAGAATGATCTCTGAGCCAGAGATCTGTTATCCCAGAGGCAAACCCAGCTCTGGGTCCCCAGATCTTGGGCACCCTTTGCCTCAGGCTCCACTCTCCCCAGCTGCTCCCCATCTGGCATCAGGACGCACTGACATGCTGGAGCAGAGCTAATGGTTTAGACGGTTCTCCCTCACTTCACGACACCGTTCAGCTCAGGCCCATGAGCCAGTGTCCAGGACAAGCCCGATTTCTAAGCCCTTACCCAACACCTCTGCCCCCAGTTCCTCTGTCTAGGATCCTCTCCCTCATTTACCCAACTTTCCTACCTGGTATCAGAAGCCCTCCACATTCAAGGCCAAGCTGAGAAGGATTCAAAAGCTTGGCCTCTCTCACAGGTCAACTTGGGGTCCCCAAGGTGGGCTGTAAGAACTATCTCCTCTGTGTGCTCACCTACATCTATCTGCGAGCCACAGACTCGCCCTCCCACACCGGTCAGACTCTACCCTTCCAAGCAAAAAAATAAAATAAAATAAAAATGGCCCAATGAGGAGAACCCATCCGACCTCGTGCCCACTGGGAAATGCCCCAGGAAGAGACTGAGACTTACAGGCTGGTCCTTTTGTTCAGACTGTCCTGGGAGCTCCCAAAGTACTCAAACTTGAGGGTAAAAGGGGTCTGTATCGGGGAGCAATTCGTCAGGATGAGCTGGCGAGTCACACGGGTCCTCAGTGGCACTTTCGAGCCAAAGTCCAAGCGGAGCTCCTCCGGGTGGCCTGGCCACTGTGTCCTGCTGACAGCATTGCCCCATGTGATGGGCACTACGTTATCTGCCACTCTTGCTCCTGTGAGCCACCCTGGGTGGGGTGGGGGAGTAGCCCTGAAACCGGCTTCATATGGACTTCCTCCTCATGGAGTGCCAGACCTGAGGCCCAACCTTCTTGCAATCCACAATGCCAGAGGAGTACTCCAACAGCACAAATGCCTGGTGGGTTCAGAGTGGCATGGTTCCAAGTCTCTGGGCCTCATGTGGGAAAACCCACCGAGGATCCCCTGCCATCTCCTGCCTGCTTCACCGTGTGTACAGACACGCCACACAGCGTGGAGTGGAAGGGTGGTTTGTGCAGAGGCAGCGAGGCCTGTGACAACCTGGTAGCCTCCTCTCAGCTGCAGGAATTTGCTCAGGAGGAGAGGGGACCAGTACCATTGCACAATGCCAGCCCTTCATGTGGCTTCCCCTACCCTGGACTCACTTTCCATCAGAGTCCTCTACAGAGATGGTGATGGTCACTCGCAGTCCCAGGGGCTTCCCAGAGATGCCCAGGGCCAGTGGCTTCTCCATGCCAGACACATCACAAGGGAGGGCCAAATCGGTCAGCTTTTCCTGCAAGAAGTCGATCCACAGGTCAGTTTCAGCGCCAGGACCTCAGAAGATGAGGCCAGACAGTCTTCCACTACCATGAGTAACAACATAAAGGCCTTGCTTCTCTCTGAGGAAAGGCCTCCAGTGAAGGAGTGAGCCATCCTGCCAGCCCAGACAAGGCCCTTAGAGGCTGACCCTCCCTCTAGGTTCATGGATATATGTGTCAGCCCTACATATATACTACTGTATATATCCACAGGAAGGTATTATGGTTAATCTTTGTTGTCAGTTTGATGGGATTTAAATCACCATAGAAACAGATGTTTGGCGTGCCTGTGACGGAGGCTGGTTTAGCTGGTGGGAAGACCCGTCCTAAACGTGGGCATCCCATTCTGTGGGTGAAAGCCCTAGACTGACTACAAAGAAGTGAGCTGAGTGGCAGCATTCATCTCTTTCTGCTTCCTGTTGGCGGACGCGATGTGACCAGCCGCCCCATACGCCGGCAGCCCTGGCTTCCCACCGTGATGCCCTGTAGCCTCAAACTATGAGTAAAGCAAATCTTTCCTTCCTTAGGTTGCCTTTGTTACACAAGGAGAAAGGCAACTGATCCAGGAGATTCCTCAAGCAACTTCCGGGGAGCAGTCACATTCTTCAATGGGCAGCAGGAAGCTGTTCCAGGCCAGACCTGGGCCTATCTGCCTGGCACCCAGGCACCCAGGCACCCAGGCTCAGGTGTGTGAGAAAGCTCACCGGCCCCATGTCTGCCATCAAGGAGTTAGGAGCTGGGCCTGTAAGGCTCTGAAAGCTGGCTTCTGACCTCCACATGCAGTGGCGTGTGCACACACATTCTTGTACACATACCCCACAATAAATGAACAAACAAACAAACAAATAAATAAACAAATGAACAATCAAGCAAACAAATAAATAAAATGTTAAAAAGGAAAATGAAGGGGCTGGAGAGACGGCTCAGTGGCCAAGAGCAACCCGGGTCCAGTTCCCAGCACCCACAGGGCAGCTCACAAGTATCTGTAGCTCCAGTTCCAGGGGACCCGACACCCATGGCAAAACACCAATGCACATAAAATTAAAAAAAGAAAAAGAAAGAAGAAACCCTTTTTAGGGGTTGAGGATGTTTCTCTTTCCAGAAAATCCACAGAGCTGGCCAGCAACACCCAAACACTGAGCAAGTCCCGATGAGAAGACATCCCTCTAGGATACTCCAGGGAGAATCCGAGCTTCCCCCATGAGGATGCTAATCACCTGTTAGCCTCCCCTGTAGCACCCAGAACAGTGCCTGCCTTGAGAAATGGCTTTGCCCTAGGCAAAGTGGACAGTTGGGCTGCCTGAGGCCACACACTTGCCCAGAGAAGGTTAGGGCTAGTGACAATGTGGTCTGTGGGCCTCAGACCACATCTGAGCTACTCTGGGCCCTCTGGCCTCAGAAAGAAGGTCCAGAGTGAAAGAGGACCCTAAATGCAAATACATTAGATCTCTTGCCCACTCATGAGGAGCAGATCTGTGGCCCTCCCAGGAAGCACCAGTACCAGTGGGTGGACGGGGTACTTCCAGCCACAAGGCACTCCCAAATTGCCTTACTCACCAGTGTATGGGCTGTAAATTCCAGGTTGAGCTGGCGCTCTTCACTGGGGCCCAGTAGGCCCCGTCTGGGAGAGATTGTCACTGTGCACAAGGCTGCTTGAGTCCCCAGGAGCTAGAAGACACGGGATGTCTTGTGAGGCTACCAGATGGACCAGGTTCTACACAGAGTGCTAACACGGCAAGCCAGACACAGCTGTGCACTTCAGGAATAAACTACAGAGCCTTCTCCCCAAGCATGATGGGCTTCCCCCCTGCCCCCCGCCATGAAGTTGACCCTTCTCTCCTCCCCAAGCATGGTGGGCTTCCCCCGCACCATGGAGTTGCCTGGACAAACTGAACAACCCACTGTGGTGGACAGCAGAAAGCAGCTGCCTTTGACAGAGGATTCTCTCATGGTGCTCAGAGCAAGCTCCACTGTCAACCACAGGGGCGTTGCTATGACTAGGTTCCAAACAGCTGTGCAGACTAGCTATGAGCTGTGCTGGCTGGGAGGTCCCAGCTGTGTTCACCAGGAACTCCTTGGACAGGGAACTAGAATGTCCTAAAGACGGAGCCATGAAAGGTCAGACAAGATGAAGTGGTCCTTAAGGAGCCATGCTTTGCTGCGAACTGTGGGTGGAGCCATGGGCTTTGGGAGGGAGGCTGGACATTTATTCTGGAGGGTCGCCATTCAGGGGGTGGGGACCACACGTGTCTCCAAAGCTGGGAGCTTCCTACTGCTGCTTGCTCGGGTTCAGTCACCTGGCCCCAGTGGAACCGGGTGGGCAGCAGTGTGCCATTGACGAGCACGATGGTTGACTTTGTGGGCACACCCAGGTAGAGGTTGCTGAACTCCACATGGCTGTTCTGCAGGTACACATGAGGCTGCTGCACCTCGGCGTACACAGGAAGGTAGCTGGAACACAGGAGAGCACACAGCACGTTGCTCAGAAAAGGAAAAATAAAACTATCCCAATTTACAAATGGCATGAGGATTTGGGGAAAGTCCTGAGGAATCTTTTATAATAATAATAATAATAATAATAATAATAATAATAATAATAATAATAAACAAACAAAAGCCAAGCAACCAAACCAAACCAACCAAAGAAACAAACAAACAAAAACCAGCTAGGAGTAGCACATTTATAATTCTAGAACCCAGGAGGCAGAAACCAGAGAGTCACTGTGAGTTCCAGGCCAGCCTGGTTTACGGAGGGAACTTCAGGCAAGCCAGGGCTACACAGTGAGAGCCCATCTCAAGAAAACACAAAACAACAAACAAACAAACAAACAAAATTCCTAAAAAAAAAACAAGTTTGGCAAAAAGCTGCAGCAAAAATACAAGATCATCATTCAGACCATAACCATATTCTTATTCTTCATCAATTAACATGTAGAAACAAACTACTTAGATTTTAAATCACTTGAAATATCTGAGAAACTTTAAGGAGAATATTCTGGGTTTAATTCAGAATCGTTACTTACCTCTTCCTATCCCTAACCAAGTGCAAAAAAAATTTCTTCTGTCTCTACCACAAGAATCTAGGCGCTCCTGCCCTAGTTAACTTTAACTGTTAACCTGGCATAGCCTAGTCACCTGAGAAGGTGCACTCAGCCGAGGTAATGTCCAGTCAGACTGGCCTGGGGGCCCGTCTGTGGGAGATTGTCCAGACTGTAAGGGAAGCAGGAGGGCTCAGCCCACCGTGGGCAGCACCATTCCCTGGGCAGGTGGTCCTGGGCTGCCATGTTAGCTGAGCAAGAGCCTGGGAGGAAGTCAGCAGTGTTTCTCTGTGGTTTCTGCTTCCGGTTCCCGCCGTGACTTCCTCAGTGATGCACTATGACCTGGGAGTGCAAGCCAAATAAATCTTTTGCTCTAAGCTGCTTTTGGTTAGAATGTTTTGTTGTTGTTGTTTTTTTTTAGAGACAGGGTTTCTCTGTGTTGCTCTGGCTGTCCTAGCTGGCCTCAGACTCACAGAGATCCGCCTGCATCTGCCTTCTGAGTGCTGGGATTAGAAGTATGCACCACCACTGCCCAGCTGGTCAGAGGTTTGTTTTTACTTAAAAAGTGTTTTTATTCATTTTACATACCAACCACAGATCCCCCTCTCATCCCTCTTCCGATTCCCCCCACCTCCTCCCCACCTCTATCCCCTCTTCCTAAAGGGTAAAGGTCAGAGAGTTTTACCACAACACAAAGTAAACTACAGCAGCTCCCAAAAGTTTTGAGTCTTATCCCAGTTAACATTCAGCCTCCAGAATTTGTTGAAGCTAGTGAGTGTTCCTTCCATGACTGGGTCCAACCACTGCTGCTTCAGGGAAACTGGTCCGTTTACTACATTTGACTGTCTCCCTGGGATTGGGAGATTCTCTGGCGGACATAAAGAGAGTTGCTTTTCAGTTTGTTCTTTTTTTTTTTTTTTTCTTGTTGTGAGGCAGGAGCTTGATGGGCAAGTGCTCTACATGTCTAGATGGCTGGGGGCATTTTGTAGTGAGATTAACATTATGGTGAGCTGATATAGTAAGCGAAGGAGATTATCCTAGAGTCCAGATGGGCCTGTCAATCATCTGAGAGGCCTTAAAAGCAAGAGCCTGGGATTGCCTGGCCAGCCACAGTTAGGTGAGTTGATTGAGTCCTTGCAAGAAATTGTATATACATGCACACATAATATTATATATAGTTTATATATTATATGTACTGAGTAGTATATATAATAGAATACGTAGTCTTGTTTTGTATCTTGGGCAGTGTTTAAATTCACAATGTTCCTATTTCAGCTTTCTGAGTGCTGGTATTATAGGCATGTACCATGTCTGGCTGTAACAGTCTCTCTCGCGCGCGCGTGTGTGTGTGTGTGTGTGTGTGTGTGTGAGAGAGAGAGAGAGAGAGAGAGAGAGAGAGAGAGAGAGAGAGAGAGAGAGAGAGGAGGTCGATGCCAGTGTTGGTTGTGTCCTGAGTTGCTGTCTACTTTGTTGGTTGAGACAGAGTCCAGCTGAGCTGGCCAGCAGTGAGCCTGGGAGCTCTGGCTGTCTCTGCCTCCCCAGTGATGAGACACAAACACATGCTGCCACACTAGGAGACTTCAGGACCACTCTTCGGCGGCGGGAGTTCCTACTGCACTAGGTTGCTACATTGCCCCCCAAGAGCCCCCCAGTTCCAGTCATCTCTCCCAGTACCCTCTCCCTCCGTTTTTCCCACCCCATCCTCCTGTTCCCGTCTCCACTCGCCCCCAGTTCACCTCAAAATCTCTTGTTACCCAGTCTCTCTGGGTCCGTGGCTTGCAGCATGATTGCCCTTTACTCAATAGCTAATGTCCACTTACAGGTGAGTGCACACCATGTTTGTCTTTCTGGGTCTGGGTTACCTCACTCGGGATTTTTTTTTTTTTTTTGTAGAGTAATTCAGAATATGAAGCCCAAACTGGCCATCTTCTATAACCAGGCAAGGTTCCCAGCAGTGGGACTGGGACATCAACCCAGCCATAAAACCTTCAACCAATAATCTGTCCTTCCTGCAAGACGTGCTGGGGCGTGGCGGGGCAGAACACGTGGGAGTGGCCAGCCAATGACTGGTCCAACTTGAGGCCCACACCACGAGAGGGAGCCCATGACTGACCCTGCCTGGATGGCCAGGAACCAGAGGCAGGACAGCCCAGAGACAGACCCAGGACAAAACCAAACATGACTGGCAACAACAACAACAAAAAGGCAATGAAATGATTCCTAACAGTATTCTGCTATACTCATAGATCAACACCTAGCCCAGCTGTCATCAGAGAGAACAGAGGGGTTTCATCCAGCAGTTGATGGGAGCAGAGGCAGAGACCCCCAGCCAAACACTAGGCAGAGCCAGGGGAACCCGGAAGAAGAGGGAAAGGAAGGACTGTAGCAGCCAGAGGAGTCAAGGACACCAGGAGAACACGGCCCAGAGAATCAACTAAGCAGGGCTCACAGGGACTCACAGAGACTGCAGAGACAAACACGGACCCTGCATGGGTCTGAGCTAGGTCCACTGCTCATATGTTATAGTTGTGCAGCTTGGTCTTCTTGTGGGACTCCCAACAGTGGGTATAGGGAGGTCTCTGACTCTTTTGCTTGCTCTTGGGGCCCTTTTCCTCCTACTGGATTGCTTTGTCCAGCCTTGATATGCTGTGTTCAGTGGATATTCCTGGGAGGCCTGCTCTTTTCTGAGGGGAAATGGAGGAGGAGCAGATCTGTGGGAGAGGGGAGGGGAGGAGGGGAGTGGAAGAGAGGAGGGGAGAGGCACCGAGATGAAACTGTGATGGAACCTGGGAAACTATGGTTGAGATGTAATGTATGAGAAAACAATAAAAAAATATTTTTTAAAAACCCAAAACAAAATCTACTGTGATTGGCTTCTCGTGTGGGTGCTAGGCATCCAAACTCAGGCTCTCAGGCTTTTACAGCAAGAATCTCATCAACTCAGCTCTCTCCCCAGCCCTCCTCTCCCCCTTCCCCCTACAACATTGCTTTAATAAATATGTTATTGTTCTGTTTCTCTGGTAGGGTCCGGACTGACGTGATACTATCAAAGAAAAACCATAAGTAAATATGAAAGATGGAATAAATTTATTTTTTTCCTGTAACTCATTTCTTTTATCTGATTTAAAAAGAGGACTACAGCTAGGCAGTGGTGGTGCATGCGTTTAATCCCAGCACTCGGGAAGCAGAGGCAGAGGCTAGATCTCTGTGAGTCTGAGGCCAGCCTGGTCCACAGAGCAAAGCAAGTTCCAGGACAGCCAGGGCCACACAAAGAAATCCTGTCTCAAAAAATTGAGAGAGAGAGAGAGAGAGAGAGAGAGAGAGAGAGAGAGAGAGAGAGAGAGAGAGAGATATCCATAAACCAGTAGCTAAATCTGTGCTGATGGGTCTCATGTACACAGAAGCTGGCAACATTAAAGGGGAAATGGACATTTGACTAGCATGGTTGGAGACCTCCCTCTCTTATTTTTAAGAATGGACAGAACTAAAATGCATGTTGAAAGGGAAGGCTTGAACACTGTTACAAACCAGACAGCCTAGCAGACGCACAACGCTTCACCCAACAGAGGAGAGGACTTGGCAAGTTGAACCTAACAAAGTTAAATGTTTTTGTACTTTAATAATACTATCAAAAGGGGGCTGGAGAGATGGTTCAGTGGTTAGAGTACTGGCTACTATTCCAGAAGACCTGGGTTCAGCTCCCAGCACCCACATGGCAGCTCACAACTGTCTGTAGCTCCAGTTCCAGGGGACCCGACATCCTTATACAGACATACTTGCAGGCAAAATACCATTGTACATGAAATAAAAATAAAGAAATCCTTTAAAAAATACTATCAAGAGAATAAGACCACAGAATGGTTGAAAACAGTGTATCAGATTAGAGACTTGCATGTTAGATATATAAAGATTTCTTACAAACTCGGGAATGACAAAGAATACTATTTCTTGTTTGTTTGTTTGTTTGTTTGTTTGTTTTTGTCTTTCAAGGCAGGGTTTCCCTGTGTATCCCTGGCTGTCCTGGAACTCACTCTGTAGCCCAGGCTGTCCTGGAACTCACTCTGTAAACCAGGCTGGTCTTGAACTCAGAGCTGCCTGCCCCTGCCTCCAGTGTGCAGGGATCAAAGGTGGGAGCCACCACCAGCTGGCTGAGAATCCTATTTCTTAGTTTTTTAGCATTCGTGAATAATTCATAACAATGGGTTTATTGTGGCGTTTTCATACATACATTTATGTTTTAATTTACCCGCCATTGACCCTCTTGTCCCAGTCCTACAGTCATCTCCCTCCTCACATCTGCTCTCCCTTCTCCCTCCTCACATCTGCTCTCCCTTCTCCCTCTTCCCATCTGCTCTCCCTTCTCCCGTCTTGTCTTTTTGGGGTGTTGGTGGGGAGACCTAGTGGCTGTGCTGGCTAGTTCTGCATCAACTTGACACAGGCTGTGGTCATCTGAGAGGAGGGAGCCCCAGTTGAGAAAACGCCTCCATGAGATAGAACTGCAGGCCCGGCCAGCCTCCAGAGCATTTTCTTAATTAGTGATTGACAGGGGAAGGCCAGCCCACTGTGGGTGGGGCCACCTGTGAGCCGGTGGTCCTGGGTTCATAAGAAAGCTGAGCAAGCAGGGAGAGTTGGGCACCCTCCCTGGCCTCTGCCCTGCTTGAGTTCCCATCCTGACTGCTTTCAATGATGAGCTATTGGGGGAGGGGGAGGGGGAGGGGGAGGGGGAAGGGGGAGTGCGAGCGAAATTAACCCTTTCCTCCCCAACTTGCTTTTTTCACAGTGTTTCATCACAGCAGCAGAAACCTTAAGAGGAAATACGTTTCATTAGGGCTGCTTACAGGGTCACGAGCTAGGGGCTGTTTGCCCCTCGTGGTAAGGCGTGGCCCCTTCCCAGCGGTCACACTAGTGAAGACACTATAAACTTTTAGGGATAGGCGGGGTCTCCTGAGGGAATCCCAGTTCTGAAAATGGACAGGCCATCTGGATAGGTACTTCGGCAAAGAGAATTCACAACTGACCAGTGAGCACAAAAAGATGTTCAGTGTCCTTTGCCACGAGGAAAATGTCACCCAGTCCTCAGAGAAGTACTGTTCACAGGTGGAGATGCAGCCTCAAAGGGTTAGGTAGACCGTGATGGAGGGCACCTGACACCCTCTAGTGACCTACACACTCACACAGACACACTCATACACACACACACACATACACACTCATACACATACATACACACTCACAAGACACACTCATACACACACATACATACATACACACATACACATACATACACACTCACAAGACACACTCATACACACACATACATACATATACACTCATACAGACACACACACATACACACACAATACACACTCATACAGACACACACATACATATTCATACACACACATACACAAGCATACAGACACATACACACATACATACACACTCATACAGACACACACACACATACACAATACAAAACAAAATAATCAAGGAACAATAAATAATCTTTTAAAAATCAAATATTCTCTATCCAGCCTTGGTGGCTTCACCTGCTCTCCCAGTGCTTGAGAAAGTTTAAGACTGTCCTCTGTTGCATGGTGAGTTCAAGGCCAGCCTAGGCTACATGATCCGGTCTCAAAAAACCAATCAGAAAGGAAGTGAGGAGAGACGGAGGGAGGAGGGTCAAAATATTTTGAATTTGGAAGAGGCAGGAAGAGGAAGAGATATGGATTAATTAGTGTTTGTGCTGAGTTGGTAATTAGTGAAGGAGACAATGAGTTTGGGGGTGGTGGTAAAACTCTTGTTTATGGACATGAGAAAACTTTCACTGCAAAAGTGAGAGGAGAGAGGGGCAGGGACGGAAGAGGGAGAAAGGGGAGGGGCATCACCGCCCTCCGAGCCTCTCCTGTTCCTACCAGAACACAACAGCGTTAGCGCGCCTTGAACACTGCCTGGGCCCATTCTCTCGCCCACGAGCAACAGTGTGTCCAGTTTTCCACTTTCTCTCGCCCACGAGCAACAGTGTGTCCAGTTTTCCACTCTTACACTTCCTCCTGCTAGGGAACAACCCGAGGAGGCCGGAAGCCAGCATGGGCTACCCTGGAGTTGGAGCTACAGGCGAATTGTGAGCTGTCTGACCTGGATGCTGGTGATCAGCCCTGACCATCGGGGAGAACATCGAGCACCCTTAACCGCTGCGGCATCCCTCCAGCCCCTCAGTCTGTAGTTCTAAGCTCAGAAATATCTCTAGACAAATACAGAGTTGCGCACACTGTTGACACAAGGTGAAGACACAGGCCACTGTGACCCTCGGACCCCTCCATACCTCCAGGCTCCATTCTCCACCTTGAGCTCCAGGACCGTCTGCAGCCGCCGACAGTGAGAAGTCTCTAAGGCCACAGTCACCTTGCACTCCCCCAGAGGGTGAAGCTGGCCGCTGAAGGGATCCATGTCCAAAGGGGACACCTACGGTCAACCCAGAAGACACAGTGCCAAGTGAGGACAGGGGAGCTGGGGTGCAGGGGTTGACTGTCTGATCAGGACCACCCCCAAGCTGCCCCTGGATCTCCCAGGCATGAAACCCAGGAGATGGGACCTCGGCTGGTGAGGACATCAGGAACAAGGGTACAAAAACTAGGTGTTCAGGTAGAGGAATGCACAAGACAGAGGTTCCCACAATCCTGGCGCTGAGCCGAGAGGTGGAAGGCAGAGGTGCCCGGAGGGGGCACTGGGGGGTGGGGAAGGGGCCTGAGAAACCAAAGAGGAACAGGAGGAGAGCTTGGGCGCCCTGGAGGAGGTGCTCTGGGCAGGCCCAGGCCCGTCTCCGACAGCTTCAACCGAGGCTAGCCATCAGGTCACCCCACTGGGGAGGGCAGAAGCTGCAGCCAGACGGACTCCCCCCTTGTCCCCATCCTGGTTCCCGCCCCCCCCCCCGGGATTGACTCACCCATCAGCAAACCCACTCCCCACATGCACGCAAGGGAAGAGTGGACAGATGCAAAGTGACACAAAGGAAGTGTCCCAAAGTGTCTGCTTCTGGGAAGGGACCTCCACCCCACTTCCTCTGTCCCCGATGAGAGGGGCACCTGTGGGACTAAGAAGGCCACAACTGCCTGGAGATGACCTGAATTGAACCCATTCCCACCTCATCAGAGCTCAGAGCTCTGGGAATGCAGGCACATGCCACCACATGCAGAGCTGGGGATTGAACGCAGAGCAGCTAACAGCTCACGTCTGCAGAAATTGAGCTTTGTTTGGAGAGCCTCAGGTTTGAGCCACCGGCCGCCCCCTGGTGGCAAGGACTGAAACTGCAGCCACATTTCCCAGGTAGGTGATGTGGAGGAGGGAGGCCTTGGCCAACAGCGCCTTCTGACCACATTGCCTGTTTTCTGGACTCAGGCTGCTTCCAAGAAGGAGAACCCCCACACCACCCTCTTCTGCATCCAGTGGTCGAAAAAGGGAACAGGAAATGCCTGTGGAATTGGGGCTGAGGGGTGAATTCCACCCTGGAGACTGCTGCCTCAGAGCAAGTGTCCCAGTTCAGACAGGAGCCAAAGGTGAGTGTCCCATGGAGAGGCCACATCCAGGGAGCCTGCAGGGTCCCACTCACATCCTCATGTCTCTCTGCCAGGCATAATGGGCTCTCCCTCAAATGCCACACGGCAGAGAGCTGGCTGATATTCCGGATCTGGATGGAGCATGAGGCCTTCTGGCCCAGGCGGAGCAGACCAAACTGAAGGGCCGGGACATCGATGACCAAAGCAGGTCCCTGAAACACCAGAGGGGCCTGTCACTGCCTGCCTGCCTGGGAAGGGGCTGGGTCCTGCTCCCCCCTCCCCCTCAAAGCTCTCCAGGCATTCCCAGCTGCCCAGTCCCCACCTTAAAGGCAGCTTCAATGTGAAGAACCACCGGGCAGGGTGAATCTTTGATTTCACACTGCAGGTCCTGGCTGGTTGGGCCAGGGACTCCACCGGTTATGTTTAACTCAAAATCTCCGACCTCATTAGGCTCTAGGGAGGATGACGACATTGAGGTGGTGATCAGGGGTGGGTACGGTGTCCTGTCAGGCTGGGTCTGACCATAGGACAACCAGGGCCCTGCATGGGTCCCCTGCACCCAGCCCCAGGCCGGCCACACCCTTCTGAAGCAGGTGAACTACCTATCACGCCTGTGCAGGGCTCCACTTCGATGATGTGACAGTGGCTGATCTTGCTCCATGTGTATCTGATGGGCGACTTGCTGTTATTCCACATCTGAAAGACACATGCCAGTGCAGGCTGCCTGGGTACTGCCCTTCCGTGTCAAATCAGAACCTGCGGAAGGACGGTGGGATCGCCGGCGCCCAAGGGGTCGTCTATCTGATGCTCTGCCAGCTGCTGACCATCCGAAGCCCCAGGCCTCCCTACCCAAGGGGCACCTTTGTTCCATGTTGTGGGGACACAGGCAGCACATCCTGCCGAAGACCCGGGAATGAGTTCCATAGCCCTGACTTCAGAAGATTCTGGACACTGGTAGGTCAAACAAGCCTGATCCAGGAGTGTAAACCGCTACAGGCTCCGTGGTGTGGCCTATTGAGCTCTCTCTTCACCACACTTACACCTAAGTACAGTGTCACCCGGGCCAGTGACGCTGATGAGAGGATTACCTTAAAGTCCTTCTTCACGGTGATGCCAATGTAACTCTCGCCAGGGATGATGAGGGCGTAGGGCTCTAAAAGGACTTGGAAGGGTTCTGCTGAGCCTTTCACCTCGATTTCCAGGACGATCACATCATCCACTGAGTAGGAATAGTCCCCCAGGTTCTCCACCCCTGAGCTGAACACAAAGCCACTGTGAGCTGGGGGCTGACATACCCCAGGGGCATGCCTCTGCCTCTCTCCCACTGGTTTGTTCTTGTGAATGCAAAGGGTTCCCTTACCCTCGACCCCCAACCCCACAGTCATATGACAATGTCTGCACTGTGGCCGGGTAAAATGACAGCCGAGTAGCCTAAAGCCTGGGGCGTGGACCTGCTGCCTCCAGGAACAGAGTGAAGCCTCCATGGGACCTGTGCACCATGCTCCCTGGAGACCCACCTTAGCCAGTGCATCATGCAAACCTTCCCACAGTACTCAGCAGCATCCAGAGTCTACCAGCCAGGATGCCCAGGGGTAGCAGTGGCCCTCCTTATCTAGGCTCACCTCCTCACCTCAAGGGCTCGGGCACAGCTTCCAGAACCATTTGCAGTACACTGTGGAAACACTTGAGCTGCAAGAGAAACACAGACCCGACCTCCAGCCAGACCGCCTGCCTGCAGGGATCTAGGGGACAGGGAAGGGATTCCTGTTTCCGGAGCCAGGGTGCCGGGGGGGGGGGGGGGGGGGGGGGGGGAGGCTCTGAAAGATGCACTGCTTCCCGGTGTCCCCTGTCCATTGTAGGGAGAAGGGGATCCCTGCCAAGGCAGGAACCTACTGGTCAGCAAAGAAAGCCCCAGCCCCCCAAGTCTGACATTGGCTCCGATTAGCACCCTCGGTGTGTTTAAGGGACCAGACCCTCCTGGGCAGCCACACACCACTCAGTCTCAGACCATCTACAACAGCCCTGGCCCAGTCCTGCGCCATGCTGGCACTCACTCGGGAGCCCACGCCTTGCTTGCAGGGGCTGCAGGGGACGGGTGGAGACAGTTATGTGCCTTGAACTGTGAAAGTCACCAGGACTGAGGAACAGGCACAGGGCTGTGCTGCAGGAGGCACATTTGGGGACAGAACCAGGAAACCGGCTGCTCAGTCCCGCACACCAGACCTGCATTCCAGCCATACTCTGAGCTACATGCGGCCCTCTGCAGGGTGCCCCGGTGCCTCCTCAGGCCCAGCTGTGGTTACACATGGGGGTTGGAGGAGGAGGGACACAGAAAGCGAATGACCCCCGTCAGTGGCTAATGAGGAGACCTCGTGAGGAGAAAAACTCAGGATGAACTCATGGTCTGAGTGGCCCTCGAGGACGCCCTTCTCAGGAATGATGGAGAAGGCCGTCTCCCTGTCAGGGTGGCACTTGATGCTGTCTGAGCTGTGTGTCTCTCCAGGCATCAGAGGCTGCAGGTTGGGTTTCATGATCTGCCAGTGGAAGGCCAGCTCCACGTGCCTGTGGGAGCAAGAGCTGCTGTGGGCGGTGGATCCCAGGCCACGCCTCGGCCCTCGAGGCTCCCACCCTGTGATTGGTTGGCTCTATTCTAGACAAGAAGTGACCAGAACAGGCTTCCAGCTTTTCCCCCAGAGCAGCTGAGGGCAACCTGGGTAAGGACAGCAGCGCGTCCACAGAGGAGACCACCTAAGAGTCCCCACCTCAGCAGCTGGGAACTGAAGCCACAGTGAGTCAGGGGACGTGGGGGATGCGAAATGTCACACTCTCGCCATTATACTAGAGGGGTCCAGGCATCCCTGGAAACTCTCTAAAGTGTCTCCTACCACGTGAGCATTCCAGCTTTCCCATACGGACCACATTCTCACCTTCTGCCTCCAGCCATGGTCTCCTGGGATGATGGCTGTATTCAGAGAGTCATGTGCCCACTGGTTACTGACAAGGACAGCCCCAGCTCTACAGCACCATAATGGACAGGACTCAAGACATGCTTCTGAGTGGTGGGATGGAGGGGGATGTCAGGTCAGTCCCTCCATTCCGTGTCCCGGGGCACCCCTGACTGGGAGGCCCACTGAGGTCAGGGCTGGAATGTGATGTTCAAAGGTTGGACAAGGAAGGACCAGGCAGTGAGGGCTGAGCCCAAAGACCCTGCCTGGGGTCTGAATGGCTCCCGGGACAGGGACACAAAATGACGTCTCTGGAAAACCATTCTGAGACCACCACCACAAAACGGAATAGGAGACTACAGGTGATATGAAGTAGGAAACTGAGTAACAGGGAAGGACTCCAACCGGGTGCAGGGAAGGAGGTCTGTGCAGAAGGAGAAGGAGGGACACAGGGCAGATACACCAATGCTGTTCAATAAAGCCTCAAGGAGTCATTATATATTTACCTAAAAGTATACACAATACACGTAAGTGTCTGTACACACACACACACACACACACACACACACACACACACACACACACACCATACTTACATCTTAAAGGAAGTCAGCTACTTGGGCTGACAATGCTCTCCCCTAGACCCACAGACTAACAACCCAGGACCAGGCACAAGAAATCTCCTTCCAAATGTTTGGTCGGAGTAGTTCAAGTGATTCCTCAAACAACAGGGATTGTTGATGTGGCCCTTGGTCACCTCTCAAGGTTGAGGTGACCCCTATTGCTGGAGACACTGCCCACTTGGGACACAGGACTGATGATTTGAGCTGAATCTGACCCGGAAGCATCTTCCCTATGGTATAGCTTCCATGGTTCCAGAAAATACTATGCAAGCTACCGAGGGAGGGAAGCGATTGAGCGTCCTCCCCAGCTGCAACACTTACAAACATGTCAAGATAAGCATAAAAGAGAAAGAAGCTGAAGGACGCTGGCCCACGCAAGCACGTGGCTCTGGCCGGCCTTGCCCCCCACCCCCACCCCAATTCCCTCTGCCTTCCTAAAAACTGTTAGATGGCATTCCTGAAGCTAGCCTCCAAGGTCCATTCCCTTATTTGGCCACTCCCTCCTCCTGAGGCTGACTACCAAGGTCCAGCTATCAAAGCAGTGAAGTCCAGCAATCAAAAGCCCCCCTTGGCTCACCTAATTAAATGTTTTCCTTTGTAGGCGTTGTCGTGGTCATGCGGTCTCTTCACAGCAGTGGAAACCCTAACTAAGACAGTGCTGTTTGCCCTTTCCCTAAACCACCATTTGCCTATGGGACACATCTGTCTCCCCCCTATCCAGAGGCAATCCTTTGTCGTCCCCCCACCACAGACAATATTCCTGCCCATCCTCCCTGTCCCCTTCCCCTTCTCCCTCAGCCTCTGTCTCCTGTCTTTGTCTCTTATTCCTGCCCTCTGTCCCTCTGGGGCAAATAAATCTCCTCTGTGCTGAGAACTTGGTCTTGGGGGTCCTGAGCCGATACCGACCCCTTCAGAAGAGGCACTCACATGTAGGTGGCAGCCAACAATTTTCTAATTAGACTTGAGGTCCACTCAAGAGGAGGGAAACCATGCCAGGTACTGGAAACCTAGCTGACTTCCTGGAGTTAGGGAGGTCACAGACGTTAGAAAGACTGTACTGGCGTCACTTCACCAGACCAGTATGGTTCCTTATAGTCTAGATCTTTTCCTCATACCCACAGGGAGGCGGAGATGCTACCCCTCATCCAAGAAGCCCCTCTTTACAGTGAATGGAGACACCACAGAAAACCATAGCTGGACACCTGCAGAGATCAACAGGTCGTGGACACATTTACACCACAGCTCCTGCATCTGAGACTCAGAGAACATCACAGTGTAAGAGCCAAAACACCAGGAAATCTGCCATGCAACAGTCTCGCCTAGACAGAACTACGGCAGTACAGGGGCATGTTAATGATGAAGGGAAAAATTAGTGGTATCCCTCCCTAGACAAAGAACTCCAGGCAACCACTGACCGCTGGGAGAAGTAGCCCCTCCCAGGGCTGGGCTCCATCACTGGCTGTTCAGTGCAGAGTGGGCAAGAGAGACTCGGCAGGGTGTACTTGCATCTTTGTATCGGTGCACACACACACACATATGTATATGTATGTAACACTCATAATCAAAGAAAGAGGCTATCAAACTTGAAAGTGGCATTGGGTATGGGAGGGGTTGAGGAAGGGTAGCTGGGGGGGGGCGCTGGAGGTAGAAAAGGGAGGGAGAAAGTAATATAATTCTCTTTCAATTAAAAACAATAAAAGGAAACAAAACCACCTATTTATTCCTGGCTTAGTGTGGTGGAGGGACATTGTGTTCATGGTGCAATCTGGCTTCCCACAGTGAAGACCCTACATGGCCACACTATTCAGTACAGTAGCCACTGGTTTTCAGTGGCCACCAAGAACTTAAAATGTGGCTAGTGTACTGAGGAGGTGCTTGTCATTTGATTTCATTTTAACCAGTTTAAATAGAAATAGCCAGCTGGGGAGACAGTTCATTGGTAAAGCATTTGTCGGGCAAGCATGGAACTTGAGTGAAATCTCAGCCTGTTAATAAGACGCAGAACCTCTGGGTATAAACCGGTCATGGTGGCACATGCCTTTGATCCCAGCACTCAGAGGCAGAGGCTGACAGATCTCTGTAAATTTGAGGCCAGCTTGGTTTACATGGTGAGTTCAAGGCTACACAGTGAGACCCTGTACAAAACAAAACAACAACAAAAGCGTACAACCCCAGTGCTGGGAAGTGGGGGCAAGCAGATCCTCTGGGCTTCCTGGCCAGCCAAGTGTAGGCCAACAAATCTTTCACACAGGTGAAAAAACCAAGGTGATGGTGCCTGAAGAACTAGGGCCAAGTTTGTCCTCTGGCCTGCTCATATCCATCACAAACTCCACAAACATGTACACCTGAACACACACAACTCATGCATGCACACACACACACATACCATACACACACACCACACACACACACACCATACATACACCACACACACACCATACACACATACACCACACACCATACACACACCATATACACACACACACCACATACACACCACACACACCATACACATACACACACCATACACACACACACACACCACACACACATCACAAACACACACACACACACACACACACACACACACACACACACACACACACACGTCTAATGGTTGCATGATGGGCGATGTGAACCAGGAGCCTTCCATCCAATCTGAATCCATTCTGGGCTCACAACTCCCTCTGACTCTTAGAAAGCACTCTTGCCCCATGAGGAACTCGGGGCTAGCTGAGGGAGGACCAGGGCTGTGTGTCAACGCCATGCCAGGGCCACTCACGTAGCATTTCGGATAATGAGCTGTTTCCTTGAGGTAGACTGGAGGTTTTCAGGCTCAAATCGGATAAAGTACTGGGCTGTTAAATCTCTCAGCTCTCCTGGGTCTGGTTCACTTTTTCCACCAGAAATATAGATCAGATCCAAAGCCACCAGCTGTCCAGTTCCTGATGGAGGAGAGTAGGAAGGTTCATCAAGTATCACCAGGCTGAAGTCGGCAACCAGGGGCCACAGACTGCCATGGGACCCATGCCATGTCCCCCTGCAGCTGGCCTTATTCGGGTCCCCAGAGCATATAGAAAGGGAAAGCAGGTCTTGATCACCCATTCACAGCCTCACGTCTTCCCAGACCAGAGAGAGCTTTGCATGCAGCAGATACTCATTAATGACTACTGAGTAAACTGGACAGACAGATGGAAGGAAGGGAGAAAAGGATAGATTGTGTGTACCTGGTACAATTCAGAAAAATGCCCTCTCGGACCTTGCAAAAACCTAGAGGTGTGGTGATACATTGTGTACCCTAATAAACTTTGCCTGAAGATCAGAGAACAGAACAAGCCACTTGATTAAACATAGAGGCCAGGCAGTGGTGGCACACACCTTTAATCTTAGCACTCGGGAGGCAGAGATCTGTCTGGATCTCTGTGAGTTCAAAGCCACCCTGTACTACATGAGATTGACTCAGTCTGGGAGAGAAAACAGAGCCAGACAGTGGTGGCACACACCTTTAATCCTAGCACTTGAGATCTCATGTCTTTGTTTGGGAAGTCACATGGCTTTAATCCCAGCACTAAGAAGGGTTTTAAGCATTAGTGGATGGAGCAAGGTATATAAGGCATGAGGAGATTGGAACTAAAGCCTTTTAGGCTCAGGAAGCTCTTTCGGCTGGAGCTCTTTCAGGCTGAGGAGTTGGTGAGGTAAGAGGTGGTGGCTGTGGCTTGCTCTGCTTCTCTGATCTTCAGGCAAATTTTATTAGGGTACACAATATATCACCACATAGAGCTGTAAGCAGTCATTTATGTGGGAGCCACAGATGACTCTCTCACCTGTAACCTCAGCACTCGGGAAGTAGGGGCAGGTGGGGCAGGAGTTCAAGGCAGTGTGCCCTCAGATCCCCCCACCCGGCTGGGGCAGGCGCAGCATGCCCTGCCGATGCCCCTATGGTGAACGCTTCTGAGACCCCAGCCCCACCTACGACGACCAGCTCCTTTGTCTGGCAGTTATCACACACGATGACGAAGGTCTCCTCTGCCTTGCCTAGGCCGGTCGGGAGGAACAAGACCTGCAGAAGGGAGAAGATGTGTATGGCAGAGACTAACCAGGAAACATGGCGAGGGCCAGGGACCGGGTGTCACCTTCAGAGGTCTGCCCCTGATGACCTACTTTGGCCAGTGAGGCCTCACCTATGAAAGGCTCTACAGCATCTGGGAAAAAATGCCACCAGCTGAAGGACAGGACTTTGAAATATGGACTTATAGGAGACATTTCAGATCCAAACCATAATGTCCCGTATTAACATCTTAATTTATTTATTTAGTGGAAGGGTGTGCCACAGCAGGAACATGGAGGTCAGAGGACAACCTGTGAAGTCACAAGGCAGCCACAGAATGCAAGCACACACCCCTGACTAGAGTCCCAGTGCTGGGACCTGGGTCAGAACGGTGTGGGTGTGAGCCATGAAGACAGGTGGACGCGAAGATGGAACACCCGAGGCAGCCACCATGGGTAAGCATGAGGAACAGGTTTGACTACCCACCTCCAACAGGATGGCAAACCCCGGAGCCAGCTCAAACACCGACGGCATGACTCCAAAGGGAGGCTGCTCCACAAAGCCGGTGGTCGCAACAGCCTAAAGAATAAAAACAATCACAACGATTTCAAAAACAAGAGGGTTGCACAATGGTGTGACAGAAATCGCAAAATCCAGTGCTCACTGCAAACTTCTCCAGATATTCATTTTGCTGTCTGGGGATTTTAAGGATCCTCCAAGTGTCCTGTGAGTGAGGAAATCATGACTCAGCCACCCTGAGGGTGTGTTCACTCCACCTTTGCCAGGCACCGGGCGAGGCTCTGGAGGTTAGGGGTAAGTCACTGACATCTGGGAAGCAATACTACCGCCAAGTGCTCGGGACATGAGATGTACAGGAAGGGCTTCCCGGAACACCGGGTTCTGCCTGTGGTGGCCACCGAGTCTGCCTCTGTCCCTGACTACCTCTGAGTGCTTCTGAGTGTCGAAGACACCTGTCAACTTGGTAACAGAATTGTGGATTTCACACAAAACCTTTGGGCTAGAGTCACAAACTGGTGCTTACAAGATCCTGCCCTGCAGCAGAGACGCCGGGAAGGGAGGTTTCTGGGTCTGCCTCATACTCCCAGGCCAGAAGGCACGGGGAAACCTACGCACTGTGACAGAAACTGCAGAGCACAGGTCATGTCGCCGGTGTCGGCTGGGGCTGCCTGGGCAGTGCAAAGATAACAGGACAGAGCTCTGCTCCCTGGTCCCACGAGGTCCCAGCAAAGAGCCCAGGGGTACAGGCACTCACACACAGTCTCCTGCTTTCAATGGCTGGTTCACACATATTGTGTGTACATATGTGTGTCTGTGTTCGTGTGTGTGGGTACACATGTACATGTGTACATGTGAAGGCCAGAGGGCAGCTTCAGACATTGTCCTCCAGCAATGCTGTCCACCTTGCTTTTGGGGACAGGGTCTCTCATTGGCCTGGAACTCACCGAGCAGGCTAAGCTGACTGGCCAGTGAGGGCCAGGCTCACTGTCTGCCTCACACCTTCAGGATTATGCCAGAGTGGCTTTTTTTATGTGAGTTTTGAGGATCAGACAGGTTCTTCCACTTCACCGTCTGAGCCATCTCCCCACCCCAAAACATTTTTAAGTACCGTGCTAAATAAATACCAGCAGAATTCAACCAAAGCCGCCTGCCTGTGCTCTCCCACACTGCTCCGACGTGCTATAATAAAGCTGAACTCAGAGAGACTGAATTACAAAACAAGAGGGAGGCTACACCTCACCCAGGATCGCGGATCGCGGGGGCGGGGGGGGGGGGGGCGGGGGGTGTGCTCGTAACCAGAGGCATAGCCCTGCCCTCGACACATTTGTTCTAGGGTCACGGCAGCAGGGTCTGCGGAACACAACACCCAACTTCTGTAAGTTTCTGGTCCCCGGTGTGATGCAGCAGCCTCCTCCATGGAGCTCATTTCCTTGGGTGGTTTGTTCTTTTCCCAGGAAGCGATCTATAGTCACTCACCCGGAAACTGGGCGGCGGCCAGCTCTTTTGGGGCATGATGCAGAATTTGCCAACGCTGAAGCCCACGTTTTTGCAGGCGAATCTGGTTATCTTCACTCCTCCAATGAGGCAGTGGCCACAGTCCAATACCGGTGACACTACAGCCGTGGGAAAAGGTTGCTCAGGGAGATGGCTCAGCAGATAAGGGTGTGTGCTGCCAAGCCTGAGGACCTGAGTTCAAGCCCCTGGACCGACATAGTGGAAGGAGGGAACCAGCTCCTATAAAGCTGTCCTCTGACAAGCACATGAGCACCATGGCACATGGGTCTCCCCGAACCCACACATGTAAGTATAATAAATAAATGTAATACAAATTTTAATTAAAAAAGGACAACATATCACTCTGAATGGACCCTGCTGTCGTCGTCGTCGTCGTTTTGGAGCTCAGAGCAGCCCACCACACTGAGAAGGAAGGGTAAGTAGGGTGGTATGCCATGACCACCAAGACCCTTGGGCTCTGTCCAGGGTGCTGCCAGGTCACATGCTCATAGTCTTGTAGGAGTAGACACTCCCTGTAGACTCCCCATCTGGGCCAGGAAGATCCAACATGGTCTTGGGCGTAGTGGAACAAATCAGGGAATGAGCTGAGTTCCAGCCGAAGGATCTCGTACCCGAGAGGGACCAGCAGAACCTGGCTTTTCTAAGGACGCCTCCCTGCCTCCCCAGCACCAGAGTCAACACCTACAGAGCTTTCCTCTGGGTGCCTGGAACCTTTCACCTTCCCCTGCTACCTCACAGAAGCAACCCCTGCAGACGGGAGAAGGCCTGCTGGTGTGGAAGCTGCTAGAAGGCTCCTTTCAGGACTCTGAAGCCTCTAACCAAGAGATACAGGACCTGTGCCCCTTCCAGGGAGTCCTAAGACACTGTCCGTCCTTACAGGGGCTTCCCAGCCCTAACCGAATCCCTCTGAAGGTGCAATGCATACTCACAGGTCAGCACTGGGGGTGGCCTCCGGGCCTGCAGGGGGATCACCAGTGTGTGGGCAGACTGGGTCTCAACCAAAATGAAATCATCAAAGTCCCCAAGACAGTCCGGAATGAACTGGACAACATACTGGCAGGTCATCCCAGGAGCCACCATTCCGCCTTTTCCTGGGAACATCCCTGTGGACCATGGAAGTGGCCAATGAGGATGAAGGACTAGCTGCCCACCGGGGCCTGGGCTGATCCTCCTCAGAAGTCGGAGTGTGTCTGTTTCTGCCCAATCACTTCCTAAGACTTGGGAGCCCGGCACAAGCCACAAGATTCATGAGGCCCCTCCATGAGGCCAGCAAGCAGGGAGCGATTCCCGAGAGAGGGGAGGCTCTTCTGTGGAACTGCCTGCGAGTTAGGCAGTGAGCTCCAGGGATGCTGCTTTTGGGACTGTCACTCACACCGGGAGGAAACTCTTGGTGACACAGCTGCCCTTTTGTCACCCACGAGTTCCTGGAAGTAACCCAGCAAGTTCACTGGTTCACCAAATTCGGCTTGGTGGAAGTGGTCACGTGACTCTGTCACTGGGGCCTTTCGGGGATGAAGAGATGTTAGCTCACATCTTCCCTGGCAAAGTCATGCAACAGACACCAACCACAGCTGGGCCAAGGCCGGTGGCAGAGCTGCCTGGGGCACGCAAGGGAGGTACTAAGCTAACAGTACCCAAGTGGGAGTGGGGTGGCCAACGTGAAATGCGTGGGTGGAGGCCATCTGCCTCTATGGCATAGGGATTTTCTCGCGGGCAGCAGAGAGCCCTTGAGATATTTTCTCACTCTTCACCTGGTCTGGCCTCAGATTTGTGTCCATCCTCTTCCCTAGGCCTTCCAAGTGCTGGGATTACAAGTGGGAGCCACCACACCTGACCAAGACCAGAGGCCTTGAGATGATGGGAGACTGGTTGGAGGGTTGCCATGGTGATGTAAGCAATGCAGAGTACCTGATCAAGGGTAGCTACAGTGTGAAGGGTGGAGAGTTGGCAGACCCAGTGCACTGAGCAGAGTGGACAGACAGACAGACAAGACTCTGGGACCCTGAGCCTGATGGACCCCAGGGACTGCGCAAGGAGGCGTGGACAGGTCCTGAGAGCCAGCTGGCCAGTCCTGGCCAGTCAGAGACCAGTGGCCAGTCCTGCGCATCGTTTTGAGGCAGTCTAGAATGCTGTACTGAACTTACCAAGCCCCAGAGCAAAGTACGGAGAGGACGGGGGGAGGACCCGCAGGTACCGGCTGGTGGCAGTGGTGTTCTGGAGAGCGATTACCATCTGTGCAAAGGCAAAGGTGGGGATCCTTTCAGCCACTCGACGGTGTGAGGTCGGGGCTGACTGACTGACTTCTGTGTGTGTGTGTGTGCGTGTGCGTGTGAGTGCGCATGTGCACACACACGCTTGTTTGGCAGTCACAGGACAACTTGTAAGAGTCAGTTCTCTCCTTCTCCCACGTGGCTTCTCTGACGGAACTCAGGCGAGCGCCTTTATCCACTGAGCCCTCTCACCTACCCAAATTCCAATGGTGTGGGAAGGAAGAGGCTTCTGAGAGAAATTAGCTTAACCACTGAAGTGGGGTGACAGGTACATGGGGGTTCGTTTTGCTCATCTCCTTACTTCCATTTGGGGACATTTCCATAGTAAAATTAAAATACAGAGCCAGGCACAGTGGCATACACTTGTATTCCCAGCACTTGAGAGGCCAAGGCCGAAGGATTGCCACAAGTTTCAGGCTAGCCTGGGCTATGTAGTGAGTTGGAGACTGGCATGGGTTACAGAGTAAGACCCTGTCTGAGGAAGGTTTTTAAAGTCATCCTTCCCCGGTTAAAATACAAAGTGAAAGGAAAACTGGAGTTGATGAAGCACGTTTTCTCGACATGTAAAGTGATAGCTGCAGCTGTCCTGACGGTCAGTGCCCAAGGGGCTTGTGATTGGCTGAGGAACCCAGCAGGGACCCCGATCTATGGTTAGGTCCCTTTATACGGAACAGCACAATATTTACACTGCTGTGGTGGCCGTCTCAAATGGCAGCCTGGCACAAGCTAGGGTCCCCTGGGAAGGGTCTCGGTGAGGGATTATTTAGATCCGGCGGAACTGTGGGCTGTCTTTATTGTGGATTGATGAAGGAGGACCTGGCCTGTTGGGTGGCACCATCCCCTAGGCAGGGGGTCCGGAACTACACAGGACAGGAGAGGCTGGGTGACAGCAGACGGGCAGGCTGCACCACCATGCCTCGCTGTTCACCCTGGGTGCTGAGGATCATGTTTGCACAGTGAGCGCTTTACCCCCGGAGTCATTCCCCACAAATCAGAAATCCATGTCTGTACCTCCACTACAATCCAGCAGCGTCAAATTCAATCTGGCCTTCCCTCTTTCCTCATTTATAAATGCTCGCAACTGTAGACATGTTATTCTTATTCATATATACATATAAATGCGTCTATTGTTCTTAGGACTTATTCTTTTAATTATGTGTATGTGTGCATGTGTCTGTGTGCAGGTGTGCACGTGTGAGTGTGGGCATCTGTGGAGGTCAGGGACACTGGGATCGTTACAGGCAGTTGTGGGCCACCTGAAGTGGAGTCTGGGATTCGATCTTAGGTCCTCTGCAAGAGCAGTAAGCGCTCTTGACTGCTGACCACCTCTCAGGCCCTGTTTCGTTCTTTAAGACAAGATCTCACGTACCCTAGTCTGGCATCTGATATCCTACGTAGCTGAGAGTAGCATGGGACTCCCCCCTCCACCTTCCCCTCCCCTCTCCCTCCCCCTCTCAAGCAGGGGGATGACAGGAGTTCACCGCCTCGCCCACTTTATGGTTCTTTTTTTTAAAGTCCTGTGTGCTAGAGACACTTAACGACGTGCTGTGTACACCTCCTTCCACACACTCCAGAGGAGACGTGGTGGACGGGAAAGACACCGACCGGCTGCTGAGGCTGGGCGACAGCCACATGGATGTGCATCAGTCTTTTCCCTACTTTTGTGTGTGGTTCAGAAACCCCATGACGTAAAGCAAGATTTCTACCTCATAAACTGGTCCAATCTCATAATCTGTGAAAAATCCAACTGACGGCTTAGCCAGAAACACAGGGGTATCTGCACAGCTGTGGGAGAGAAGAGGGAAGAAAGGCTGACCCAGGAAAGTGGTGACTGATCCATGTGATGGCACACTCCCACAGTCCCAGCTCTCGGGAGGGAGAGGCAGGACCACCAGAAGTTCAAGGCCAGCCTCCATTAGTCCACTTCCTCTCTCAAAAAACCAAAGGTAAAGAAATAAACTCATCCACGCCATCAAAGGCATTCATAATAGGCTGTTCCTCGGGTTTTCCGGTTGGTGTTTACTAAGCAGGTTATAAAATATTTTGGGGCTGAAGGGTTGGCTCAGCAGCTAAGAGCACCTACTGCTCTCGTAGTGGCTGCAAGCTTGGTTTCCTGTACCCACATCGTACCCACAGGCAGCTCACAACCACCTGAGAGGGTTAACTGGGGAGGAAGAGGATCGTGGTGAACGTGGGCAGTGTCAACCACAGGCCAGGGCCCTAAAACTGAATGAAAGGGGCGGGGGGACAGGAAGCCAGCTGAACAACCCCTTCCCCCATGTCTAGCGACCACAAAGTGAACTGTTCCGGTCCACCACATCCTCCTGGCCATGACGGACTGAACCCTCTGAACCCAGAGCCAAAATCAATCTTACCTTTCCCACATTGTTCTTGTTAGGTATTTTGTCATGGCCATGAAAAAAGCAACCAATACACTGTGGAAAGGTCACGTGACTATGGACTCCCCAGTCCCAGCTCATTCAGAAGCCCATTTATTTTTTTTATTTTTATTTTTTTTAGATTTATTCATTATGTATACAGTGCTCTGCCTGCATGTATGCCTGTCCACCAGAAGAGGGCACCAGATCTTCTTATAGATGATTGTGAGCCACCACGTGGTTGCTGGGAATTGAACTCAGGACCTCTAGAAGAGCAGCCAGTGCTCTTAACCTCTGAGCCATCTCTCCAGCACTATTTCTGACTCTTGATAGGTGAGAAAGCCACAACCCCAGGCCTCTGAGGGTCAAAGGCCATACCTGTGGGTCACCCTGAAGGCATGCTTTCCTCTGAGACACTACCTTGGCTTGCCAAAGTCTAGAGACCTCCTTAGACTGATCCAGAACCGTCCCTTCTCACTTTAAAGGGTCAGATTTCCTGGGATTCTCAGGGGAGAACACACCTCCATTCCGGCTCTGCACTCAGGGATCCTCCTCTTCTCGCTGGCTTCCTTGAAGAGACAATTAGAGACTTGCCTCCGTGTGGTGTGTTAGGCGGGAAAAATCGCGGGTTTTTCAGGAAATGATTCCGGTTCTCCATCCTGGCAAGCAGAAGCCTCTCCAGGCCCCTCTGTGGCACCCGTAAGTGTTTCATCCACTTCTTATTTTTTGGTGTGCTCGCCTCCTTTGAAGCACATGAAAGCGCAGTTAATAATAGGGAAGGGACAGCGAGCCGGACAGACTCCGTGTTCATCTGGAGTTCCCTCTGCCTACCTCCCTGCACCCACTGTCCCAACGAAATTCAGATCTAACCTTGACAGTGACTTTGGCCCTTTGTCTGGCCTTAGAAGTCGAGGTCCAGCTGTCTGTGGTGTGCTCAAACTCATCAAAATTGACAGGCTTCCTGCAGGACTCTTCAGCCAGCCTGTTCCGCTTTGCCTTTAGCATGAAGCGCCTCTCACAACTAAGAGTCAGTTTTAGAGCCCCAGGGGCGGAGGTGCCTATGGCACCGAGGAAACACACGTTAGCTATACCACAGCAAAGAAGTGGATGCTTTTAAGGTGATCAAATAAAATCAGAGCCGCAGTCAGGTCATGTTTTCTTCAAAGCTTTCACATTCACAGCACCAAATAGTGCTATTCAGTGTATGAGTTATTCTGGGACTTACTCCACGTATTTGGGACAGGGCTAGAGGTTAAAATGTTTCCATTTTCCAGAATGTTTAATCAGCAAAAACAAGTGGGCCATTGCTAAACACATACCCCAAGTGTGAGCAATTCTTTAAAAATCCTCATGTGAGGGATCAACACTTGTGTTAGTTTTCTGTGTCTCTAAGACCATGCTCCCAAGGCTGGATGGCGACTTCTGTCACTAGTAAGGATACAACGAACACCGGCCCAGCCCCATTTCATACAATGCCCAGGAAGCCTTCAAGGAGTGAGTGCCACCTTTATTTACCTGCCAGACAGTGAGCATCCGGCCATAACGCACTAAAGTGGTGCAGCCTCGCAGCAGCTGACTCTGCTGCTGTGTTCTGCCTTTCTCTGTGTGGTTCTCTCCTTCTCATCGCCACCCTCACTCAGATCCCAGGATCTGAATCTTCCCACCCCAAACAGGGACAGCTACAAAGCTCCAAAAAGATCACTGCAGGGTTCCAGTCCCCGGGGCTGCTGGGAGCTTGTCTTAAAGTTAAACAATGCTGATGCTCCTCACAAAGGACTCACAGCGACTCTAACAAAATCTACGTCCTTGTGTAAGTCTGCACACATTCCCACCTGTTCACTCTTGCCTTCCGATTAGAGGAAACTGGCCCAGCATCAGTCCCCCACTACACACACACACACACACACACACACACACACACACACACACACACACACACACACACACCTTTGTCTTCCCCTCCCCTGTTGTCCATCCCCTAGCCCATCCTTTCTATTCTCAATATTTGAAAAAGCTGTTTTTTTCCTGAGTGGGGACAACCTTGGTCCGCTCTGCCTGCCTCAGGAATCCAATCAATTGCTTCTCCAAGTCTTCAGCCCCTCCCTTTGCTGGTTCATTCAACTACATCTGAACATTTTTGGATTTCTAGGTGCTGGGCAGCTACCAACCGCATCCAATCCCATGTGGGGGAGATGTGACTTCTGCCTTGAAAGCATCAAGCTAGCGAAGAAAGGACAACCCACATGAAACCAGTCCAATCCACTAAACAACTCAAGAAAAGGAGGGCAAGCCAGTCACGAGGGAAAAGCAAGGATGGCCGAGGTGGGTCTGCTACTGAGGGGTGCCCTGCAGCTACTGAGGGGTGCCCTGCAGCTACTGAGGGATGCCCTGCAGCTACTGAGGGATGCCCCTGTACCCTACCATGGTGCTTGAAGACAGATACCTTTGGGCGCTGAGCAAAATGGCACAGGATCATTGTAGTAATCCTCTACACAGATTAAGCGATGTTTTTGCAGCAACTGGTTGTCTATGCACCACCTGAAGACTGTCTTCACTGCAGAGAAGAGAACAGGACAAAGGCTTTTAGGTCAGACCAGGGAGAAGCAGCTGAACCCAAACCTCTAGGCTCCGCGCCTCCACTTCCCAAGCAAAGTCTCAGAGCTGTGATGAAGTTGAGATTTAAGAAACTAATGATCAAAGCTTTCTCAGCCACTCAGTTTTGGTTAACAACTAGGCAAAGCTGTGCATGGGGTTACTGAGGTAAAGTACTATTATACACGGAGTCTGTGATGGCATAAGACAAAGTACGGTGGATGCAACGTCAGCCCCAGTCCTTCACCCTTCTGTGTATGTCTGCTCTTTGCAATGTCACTGGAGACAGTGGGATGTTGCTGGAGGGCTTCTCTCCAGGTTCCCCAAGCCCCGCAGTCCCACAATCCACATATAAAATAATCACTCAGACGCTTATATCACTTATAAACTGTATGGCCGTGGCAGGCTTCCCGCCAACTGCTCTTTCATCTCAAACTAACCCATTTTTATAAATCCATACCCTGCCACGTGGCTGGTGGCTTACCGGCATCCTCACAGGCTGCCTCTCCTCGCGGTGGCTGTAGTGTCTCTCCCCTCAGCCTTCCGCTTCCCAGAATTCTCCTCTCTCCTTGTCCCACCTACTTCCTGCCTCGTCACTGGCCACCAGTGTTTTATTTATATAGAACAATATCCACAGCACTTGTCCTTTTTTCTTTTTTTTTTTTTTAAAAAAGGAAGGTTTTAACTTTAACATGGTAAAATTATATATAACAAAACAATTACCGAGGAAGAATTATAGTTACAATATTAAAGAAGATGTCCTATCTATCATATATTTGTGAGTTTAAGGTTTTATATCTAATTTATCTTTTATCATAACTGAGGAAATTACAACTATCTAGTTTTCAACCACATCAAAGACCTGAGAAGGAACATAATGGTACCTGAGAAATGATAGATGGATGCAAGCAACTTTCGGGAATCTTGCAAGAGTAGACCAAGACAGCTGGCAGCCTGGACAGTCACCTAATGTTTTTCAGCATTGTTGGTGCATTCAAATTGGCTACAGGCCTAGAGTATCTGACAGACCATTTTCAGAAGCAGGAATTTTGAGAGACCATCTTACCCTGTCTTGGCAGAGTACGGTGGTCGCTTTCCTTGTATCCCACTTGTCCAGGATGGACAGCATTGCATTTGTACTGTCAGCCATCAAGGCAAGGGCAGTTCTTTGCCCAGTAGGCCATTTTGTGCCAAAAAGACAAACTTCCAAATAGAAATGTCTTAGAAGCCCAACATTCTCTCGGGATCAATTGGTGCAGCCAGGAACAATTGTGTCTCACATCAACAGAATTTTAAGTTATTTAAATGCCATATTCTCTAGGTCTATGAAGTGTTTGAAGATTACCTATCTATCTGAAATATATCTATGTATACCTAGAAAACTGACATGGCTACAGATATGATTATCATAGATGACTAATTATTAATCTATTTTTTAATTATCCATTACAATTTTAAATGAGTTACATAAACATAATACCTCAAACAAGAATAGAAATATATATATACACAGTATAACAATATTAACTTCAAGTTTGTATCAATAAACTAAAATCCATACCAATGTAAAACATTTTAAACATAAACTAAAATCTATACCAATGTAAAACATTTTAAACAAGTTGTTCTTTAAAAGTAGGTTAATTAATCTATCCTTTTATCTTATCATCTCTATATCCTCCTATATATCTATATTATATCCCCTTTTCTTTTTTAGAAAGAGATCACATTTATAATCAATCTGTTTTAAATAAAAATATTGGTTTTCTCTGTCCCACACCAGAGGGCTCTTCTGATTTGGGACACAAGAATTGCCTAACCATTTTTTTTTTTTTAAAGCAATATGTCTGGGTTTAGAGGGGGAGTGAGCCAATTCCACCTCTAAAGCCAGCTTGGTATATTTGGGAATTTGGGCGTAGCATCTCTTACTACTTCCTGTTGGAGGGGGGCGCTGTATCTTATGGGGATGCAAAGAAAATTTTAGACCTATGGGGTAGTCCGTGAGGCTGTATTGTTCGAACCAGTTGCCTTGAAACCGCTCTGGATGCTGGATCATCTGGGCCATGGTGTCATCGGAGACCTTTCAGGGGGTCTTGGCTGTTGAAACCTGATGTATCTTAATCTGGAACAAATCCATAGCCTCTGGCTTTCTGTGGAAACAAAAGCAGAACCTCTTTTCCAAAGCAACATATCCTTAAATCCAAATTTTGAAGTCAAGGTACCTTTAAAATATACATTTTGGCATAACTGAACAGCTTTTGCAATCAAATGTTTTTCTTCAGTTACAAATATCAAAGACAACATAATCCAGATTCTCTGTGTGGTAGCCATCGTTAAGTGGCTTATTTTTTATATTACCTTGAGCCTTGAGCCTATTGCTTTAAACTGTACCATTCTAAGACTGAAACTGCGCTGTGGCTGCTGGCTCCACCCACTTTAGCTGCCCAACATGGCAGTGGTACATTTTGTGCCAGCTCTGGGAGTCATCAAGTCTCAGAAATAGTGGGTCTAAGCTTTTATCAAAGCAGCGTGTAGCCCAGAAACCTCTTTTTTTTTTTTTTTTTTTTAAATACTAGTAAAGACTAAATCTACCACACAGCTTAATGTGCCGCTGGCAGACACCTCATTTTCGCCATACTGCGGGTCAAACGCACACGCCAGGAACCCGCCAGTGTTCAAACCCGCGTTTTGCGCCGTCTAGCTGCTCATATGAGACAAGAAACAGGAACCTGGTTTTGGCTCTGTTTAGAATTAGTTATTAAATATTTTCAGATTTAAGGTGGAAACTCGAGCCGTTGGGCTCGAGCCGTTGGTCTTTGATGGGATTGAAGACTAGCAGTTATAGTTACAACTTAGTATATATAATATCTTAGATAGAACATATTAAGTATTAGATTCAGGTTCTTTATGATAGGACACCTTTGAATGATCTTTATAACATGCCGTTTACCTATGCTCTATACTTCTCTGGATTTTAGAATGTGTTTCTTGCTTGATATTGTTTGCATTGGTTGTAGTTACATCTTATCTAGGTCATTATCCCTCATTATTTCTGGACAATATTTGATAACCATTCCTTTGTATATAGTCTTGTATTAGTTTAGAACCTTCTTATTTAGACAAAAAGGGGGAGATGTAGTGGGTAGTCATTCCAGCTTGGATCTGGAAGCTCCAACCCCCATTGAGACTCTGGCAACTGTCACGCCTACGAGGCGGGGCGAGGGGAGGTGCTGGAAACCTGAGAGCTGGATGGGCAAGCGCTCGCTCGGGGCGCGCTCTCTGCGCCTGGACCCTGGATGGTGGAGATTGATTGTGCAGAGCTCCAGAGAACACCGCTGGATTGCTAGACGCCTTCCCCAGACCCCCGCGACCTATCCATTCTTTCATTTGTAAGTCATCCACTAAATAAATCTTCCTTTTAACTACGTGGAGTGGCCTTTATAATATTCCCCAATAGTGGGACCAATGGCCACAGTCTCGGCCAGGTGTTTCCGGGTTCGTGGAAAAGCACACATGAAGAGCAAAGCATCAGGAAGTTTTATTTAAAGAGACAATACAGGACACACACTATGAAGGCGACTTGAGCTAGAGTGTCCAAGGGGCTTCTTTTTATGAAGTCCAAGAGGAAGAGTTGGTGGCTCGGGGGTGTTCTGTGAGTGGGTCTGGTTTTGTTGATAGACTTGGATTACACAAGATTTTCTTTATTGTGCATGTCCTTTCTCATGATGTATCTGATTTTAAGCATACGTATGCCCAATTATGCATATGCATAAGACAGTCCATTCACCTCTAAGTTCTTGGACATGTTCCAAGACATACATGGCAACAGGGAATTATTGCTGTGGGGACAATTTATTGCATTGTCTGAAGTGGGATGTACATGCAGCTTGAAGAAGGTGGGGGTCTCAGGTTGTTCATTGTTAGGAAAGCAGTGTGTGCTTATGGCTTAAGCAGTGAGCAAGAGTTCCACGTTGCTAGGCCTTCCCTACGCTTCTTGCCTCAACAGAATGCTCTTCTTCACCTTTGGCTTTGTGGTGGTAAGGGTTTGAGATGTGCTTGCACAGTGAGCTCTGGCCGCCAAAGAGAAGGGCTTCTTTGTCCCTTCATCTCAGACGCCAGCATAAAAGCTACGTGGAGAACAGCTGAGCCCAATCTACAGCAAGCAATAAATACAGCGTCAGCTAACTGACCGAGTGACCTATCAGAGAAAGTCATTAAGGGAGTGGAAGTTAGTGTCTGTGGATGATGAGCCAAGAAATAACAGTAAACACACACATAGTGAACACACACATATATATAAATTATGACACTAGTGTCTAGAAGCATTAACTAGAAATGGATGGTAAGTATGTGAGGGAGATGTGACCTCACTCTGGGAGATGCGAGAAGGGCTTTGTTAAAATGGACTTGGGCTGTATTTGGATTACATTTGTTTGTTATTGTGTGCTGGAGGGGTGCATGGGGGCGCCACAGTGCATGTGTGGAGGTCAGAGGACAAGTGCCAGGAGTCAGGTGATCTCCTTTGTCACACAGGCCCCGAGGACCGAACTCTAGTTGTGAGGCTTGGCAGCAGGACCCTTACCCACTGAGCCATCTTGTCAGATTTGTACACTCGAGTAATTAGAAATTGGCACCCAAACTGAGAAGGCCGGACAGTTTCCATGTCCCTTTGCTCCTGTGCATGTGAAGTTTTCCCCAATACTGGCATCCTCCACAGAACAGCCCACTTGCCTACACTGACGTCGCCACCACACAAAGTCCATGTCTTAAGGCGGAATTTACCGTTCCTGCTAGTCTGTGTTTAAACAAGTCTATAGTGCTAGGTAGGGGTGGAGCCTCTTCTGCTGTGTTAGAAGTTCCTTTAGGGGTTGGGGATGCAAATCAGTTGGTAGAGTAATTGCCTGGCACACATAAAGCCTTGGGGGCCAATCCCTAGCACCCAGTGATGAAGGAATTCCTGCTTCTGCCCTCATAGGTGCTGACAAAGATCCCGAGGTTTGGCCTGAAGTAAACCATCAGAGCCTGAAGCAGAAGCCACTCCCAGCACAGCAGATGGAAAGGGCTGAGACCTGGGTATTACAGGCTGAGGCAGAAGAGGCCGGGGGAAGCAGAAGTTTCTCAATAAGTCATCTGAAGGCAACTCCAAAACGGAGAGCCAGGGCTGGCGCCAGGGCGTGGCTAAGGGAACTCGCGGCTCCTGCAGAGGGTTGCACATGTTGGCTCACAAACCACCTGAAACTCCAGCTGCTGGCCTCTCTGCTGGCCTCTGAGGGCACCTGCACTCGTGTGCATATACCCATACAGACACACATGCATTAATATTTAAAAATCAATCAAGAAGTAAACAACAATTAAAAAAGAACTGACAGCCAGCAAATCACCTACAAGTTCTTACTTGCTTTTTTTGTTTGAGTGCTTTTGTTTTTTCAAGACAGGGTTTCTTTGTGTAGCTTTGGCTATCCTGGAATCCGTAGACCAGGCTGGCCTTGAACTCACAGAGATCCATCTGCCCGTCCCTGCCTCCCAAGTGCTGGGATAAAAGGTCTGTGCCATCATTGCCCAGAAAGCTACTACTTCTGGAGGCTTGCCTTCCAGAACTCCCCAGGGCATTTTCTGATGGGTTCGGGACCACGGAGAAGGTGCACTTTGAAAGTGAAGCCCCTGACCCCCCCCACCCCACCCTCCCCCCACCCTGGCAGGAGAGACTTTGGCGGGGATAACAGCAGTGCCAAGTGAGCCCAATCCACCTAATTCTCACGGACTTTGGTGATGGCCACGTGACAGAGAAGGGTCTTCTCCTTTTCTCCCTCCCTTTCGTCCTCTCAGGGGCAGGAGGTCAGAGTGGGTTCTCTGTTGCTTTGTTCTTTGTGTTGGCATATAAAATAACGGACTTCTTTATATTTTTACACACTTATCATTGTACATCTTCTTCAAAGCAGTTTTAAAATAGATTTTAAGTGTGTGTGTGTGTGTGTGTGTGTGTGTGTGTGCGTGTGTGTGCGCGCGCGCGTGTGCCCTCACCAAGGCAGTTTGTCTATCAGATCTTTGAAGAGTCTCTTTCCATATCAGACCTGGACCTGTAAAAAACCTTTCTCACTGGCCCTGATGATGGCCTTCTTTCTGGGAAGTCTGGACTTCCTTCACTGACCCCATGCCTACTGAGCACGGCTCTGCAAGTGGCTGGTTGTTCCGATCTCCAAAAGCTAGTGTGGACCAGTGGCCAGCGAGGACAAGAATGAGCACATAAGCTGTCCTGTAGAGTCCTGACCTTTCTCGAGCTTTCTGGAGAAGGGAAAGGTTCGTCAGCTCGATAACTCAGTACAGTTGTATCAGTGGATAGAGAAAGGCTGCTTCGTGCCTGAAGTAACAAAAGCAGGAGGAGGATTTCTCCGTCACCAAGAACTAAATGGGGAAAGACGTCCTGGGGTGACTGCCCTACCCTGAGATGCAGGGACCAGACGGATGTCTGTAACGATGGTCTAGGGTTTTTCTTTTCTTTTTTCTTTCATTTTTTTTCCTTTACCACTTTTGAAATGAAGGAAAACACATTACCAGCCGAAGGATAAGAAACCAGAGCAGATGATCCCGACTGGGCTCCTGTGGTGGTACACAACTGTAATCTCAGCACTTGGGAGGTGGAGACAGGCAAATTCCTGGGGCTCACTAGCTAGCCAGCCCAGCCTACCTGGAGAGCTTGGCATGAAAGGTCAGAGGAGAGGAGGCCATGGTGGGGTCACCAGTGGAATCTAAGTGGGCCCTGTGGGTCAGGAACCAGTGTCACACCCATGCCAATTCCTGGCTTGGAGGGTTAAATGCTGGCCAAGTGGAGCGCCGCTCTTTTGGAGAGACCAAACACACCGGAGTGGTTTGTGCTGATTGACTGTCATGTCTGCAACTTTCTCCCAATGTTCAGAGAGGAGTGGCCAGTGGAGCAGATGTGGTTCAGCACCAACAGCTGGGCAGCACCAACAGCTGGGTCAGCAGAGGCTGGCAGATGGGCACACTTCACACCTACCTGGGGGCAGCTTGACAGGGGTCTCCAGGACATCTAGTCTGGCCTCTTTGGTGGCATGCTCTGTTTCTGCAAGATCTCGTGCACGGGCCTGGACGATATGTTTCTCCAACTTGGTAACTTCATCCAGACGCTGTTTATAGATCGCTCGAACCTGGCGAGTGGGCATTCAAATGCACAGAAATCTGATCAAAGCCCACGTCTTGGCACTACCCTAGGACCTTCCACATCAGGACTTTCAGCCAAGCACAGGACAGCTACACAGCTGTCGAAACTCTCTGGTCCGAGGTCAACAGAAGGGAACGGCATTTCATAGGATGGTCAGTAAGAGTCAAGCTTGGCTCTGTGTCCTGGTTTCACAGCAAAGAGAGCCGCCACCCATACTGTGAAATGCAAACCCATTTTGGTACACCAAAGTGAGGCTACCCAAATCTCCATTCAGGAGAGGCCCTGCTGGCTAGCTCCATCACACCTGGTCGGGGACAGCCTCCAGCTGTTGGCCTCTTTGGTCTATTTAAGCCATTGGAAAGGACTCACCTGAGGTGGCATCTTTTTTGTAGCCTCCACATCTAACATACATAAAGCCATGGCTATTTGGATCCTAAGAGGAACATGGTCAGGTGATATGCTACTCAGAAAAAGTTGCTGCGTTCTTTGGATGGGGGCGAGAGGCTGCAGAGAAGGCTCTGCTGTTAGCAGCTGACCTTCCAGAAGACCCGAGTTCAGTTCCCAGTGCCCACACCAGTCAGCTCAACCACCTGTCACTCCAGTTCCAAGGGAATCCACCACGCTCTTCTGCCCCTTCCCCACACATGTTAAAACACACAGACACACATCTATGCACATACACATATATAAAAAACAAAACATTTTTAAATGCTATCTGTGTTTACATGTGTGTGCATGCATGCATATGCAGAGGCCAAAGGGAGACATTGGGTGTTCTGTTTTATCATCTCCACCATATTCTCTTGAGACAGGTTCTCTCTCTGAACTTGGAAGCAGGCTTGATGGCCATTCCCAGCGATCCCCCTACGTTGGCCCTAGACAGTGTTGGAGTTACAGGCAGGCATGGCCACGCCCAGTGTTTTATGTGGGTGCTGGGACCTGAATTTGTGCTGTAAGCTCTCTCACCCACTGAACCTTCTCAACCTACTGAATTTTCCAAGTTACTGGTTCACCTTCTGTGACTTAACCCTGTTTTATTTTAAAACCCTACCAAACCCCAAGCTCTGCCGCAGCATCTTCATTGAGAGTCCATCCTGGTTGCCCCAGCATACGCTTCAGCTTCCAGACTAGTTAGATCGACAAGCCAATCAGCCAAGCTTCTTACCCGTATTCTTGAGACTGGAAGCAAAGTATTCATGGGGCGGGGACAGTATGACAGTAGCGTGTGGGGAGAGCATGCCTCAGAGCTTCTCTGGAACTCACGCACACCTATGGAGTCACTCTTATCTGTCTGTCTGTTGGGGATGCACATGTGCTGTTGGGAGCTTATGACAGATGCCGGAGGACAGCTTAGGGAAGGCAGCTCTCCCCTTGTCCAGGTGGATCCTGGGGAAGGAAACTCAGGTCGTCAGGGGAGGCAGCAAAGGTCTCAACCCTCAGATTCACCTCCCCAGTCTAGCCATTCCTTGAACGTAGATGAATGGGTATACAATGGAGGCCAGGAGGTGGTGGTTCAGTCTTCCTGTGGTTAGGAAGCCTCTGAGAAAGCAGAAGCTAGGGCAGACTTGAACATAAAGTACTGTGCTTAAGTCTGGTGTCCCATTACTCAGACGGCCCAGAAGGCCCTCGCCCTAATTCTTGGATGTAAGAGTCAGGATCCTACCCGAAGGCATCTGTTAATGATTCTCTAGGACTGACTCACTTAATCCTCAGAACAACCGACAGAGTAGATTTTGTTATTATTATTGTTGTCATCATCATTTTTTAAAGTTTTTTTTTTTGTTTTTGTTTTTGTTTGTTTGTCTTACTGTGTAGCCCTAGATAGGCACTGGAACTCACTCTGTAGCCAGGCTGACTTTGAACTCTCAGAGGTCCACTTGCTCTGCCTCCCAAGTGCTGGGATTAAAGGTGTGCCCCACCATTCCTAACACTGCCCTCCTCTCCTCTTGCCGATGAAAAGCACCACGGCACACAGAAGTAAAAAAAAAAAATGCATAACATCACACAGGCCGTATGTGGTGGAGGCAGGTTCAAGCCGAAGGATGTATTCAGTACAGTATTTCTGTAGCTAGAACTGGGGAAGACCAACAAGACTGTGTGGAGACCTCAGATCAAGAGAGCCAGTGCTTCCAACAATCAGATTAGTGTTCGTCTCTGTGGGTAGAGACGCTCCTTTTCACGGTAGTAACTGCAGAGCTCCTAACAATCTTAGGACTGCCGGGCAGTGGTGGCGCACGCCTTTAATCCCAGCGCTCAGGAGGCAGAGCCAGGTGGATCTCTGTGAGTTCGAGGCCAGCCTGGGCTGCATAGTGAGTTCCAGGAGAGGTGCAAAACTACACAGAGAAACCCTGTCTTGAAAAACAAACAGAAACAAAACAAACAAAAATCTCAGAACTGAGACTAAGGGCCTGCTGAATCTCACGTCATCAGTGGGAGCTCTGTGTTCCTCCTTCCCTCCCTCCAAGGCTCAGGGAAGCTCACCAACAACAGAGGAAGCGTGGAGGGAGGTGGGCCGACCTGGCACTGCAGTCCTATCTCACTCTGCTATGATTACCTGCCCGAGACAGAGTCCGTCAATATCCTGCCACTGGGGGAGAGGGGCGTAATACTGGGGGGTCACAGCTTAACAGCAATACTTCTACTGCTGAGCCATCTTATCAGCTGCTCTATTTTCTTTTTAAGTTTTGTCTGTTGTTTGTTCACATTGCTGGGGGTTGAGGCTTTACCCTTGCCAGGCAAGCACCCTACCACTGAGAGGTATGCCACTCGTGATGAATTCAGGGCTACCGAATCCTCACTGCCTAGGAATGAGTACCGCACATAGTAGGTAGTTAATAAATGTGTTAGACAGGACACGAATGGAGCTAGGGGCACGTCGTGTAAGGGACAAGTGAAGGACAGGAGTGGAGAAGAAAAAGAAAGGACCCAGAGGCTGGTGTAGGGAGAGTTGGGAAGGGAGTCCTCAACAGGGAGCCGGCAAAGGCAGGCTCGTCAGGGAGGACCCAGGCCAGCCGTTTGGCTGCCCAGTGCAGAAAAGGAAACCACGTTGCCGACCCAGAGATCTGAAAACGTGGGCAAGAATGCCTCAGCCATGATTGTGGTTAGCGATAGTCACCCCCAGGGAGGAGGGTGACTGGGTTTCATCACCCACAAGGAACAAACTATTGAGCAGTCCGCTCCAGTCGTTTCATTTGTATTTGCAACATAGAACGTGTATGTGTGCAGAGAAAGGCGCTGGAGATGTCATTTACATGCGTACATGTAAAGTTTGGATAGCGTCCTTCACTTCGGCGCGGCTGCATCCTGTGCACATCCCGGGAGAGTCCGCACCCGCTATATACCTGCTGCAGCTGGTCCAAGAACTCCTCGTGGCGCGAATCCTCACTGCCGCGGGCCTTGATCAAGCTGTCACTCAAGTCCTCTCCGATCACCTGGGCGGTGTACAAGTTTCGGAAGACGCGGGCAAGCAGATGTGAGATGTCCTGCGTGCGCAGCGAGGCGGGGCGCAGACGCAGCAACTGTGGCTCCGGGAGCGGCGGGAGCGCTTGGAATCCAGCGCGGAGGGACCTCGTGGGGAAGCCGTACTGGCAACCATCGCTGAAGCCGAGCGAGGACCGCAAGGAAGACTTCATGATGCGCCAGCTGTTGACCCTGGAGTTTTCCCGGGGCGGCGTGGACGTCCCCTCGGTCTCTAGGGACATATTGGCCTGGGAAACTGAGGATTGCGCTTCGTCCCTGCTCCCGGACTCCATGGCAACGAAGACGCTGCAGACTCCGCTCCGACTTCTGCTTCCGGCTCCGCCCCTTCCGTCTAGTTTTTTTCTTTAGTAGAACGTCATCCCTGTCGTCATCAGAAAGGCTTACATTTCTAACGTCTAGCTAGGTGGTCTAGATGGGCCTCAAACTCACCATCCTTCCGCCTCCTCCTCAGCCTCCCGAGTGCTGGATACAGGTGTGCGCTGCTGTACCAACTAGCATCACTTTTGCTTTTTTCTTGGTAAAGATGTATTTTTATTTTGTGTGTCTCTCTGTGTGTATGTGCACACGAGTGCCGTTGCCCATGGAGGCCAGAAGAGGGCGTCAGATCACCGGGAGCTGGAGTGATAGGCAATTGTGATACTCTTGACATGGGTTCATGTGCTCTTAAAGGCTGGGCCGCTTCTTCAGCCCCAGCACCACCTTTCTTACAGGTGAGCTTATTATGAAGTTTAACGGACAGTCCGACTGCAAAGCCTTGTCAGGGTCTCACTCTGAAGCTCAAGCCATCTTGGAGGTCACTAAGAAACCTGAGCTGTGGCCTTCCAGGAATCCTCTGTCTTCACTGCCAGGCTAGGGCTGTTGAGGTCTAAAGGACCAGCCAGCTACCAGGTACAGACGGCCACTGTTGTGTGAGCCAGTCTAATAACTTCCTTTGTAATCTGTACTCATTCTACTAATGTTGTTCCTTTAGAGAACCCCAAACAATACAAGTCATGATGTCTAGCTGGGCATCATGGCGCACACCTCTAATCCCAGCGCTCAGGGTGCAGAGGCAGATGGATCTCTGTGACTTTGAGGCCAACTTGCTCTACATAGCAAGTTCCATGTCAGGGAGGATTGCATAGTGAGACCCTGTCTCAAAATAAACAAACAAAAACAAACAAAGATTAAGGTGTATTTGTGTATGGGTGTTTTGCGTACATGTATGCATGTTCCTACACTGTCACTTCTGTACCTCCAGATACATTGCTTAACACAGGTACCAAAAGAATCACCTTCTATTCAGGTGTGAGTGTGCTTGCCTTACAGCCCCAAACCCACCTCCTGAATTGAGTCCCAGGATGTTCACCCACAAACCGGAGCCGTTTCTGCTGCTCTTTGTCTGTCCCTCATCTGTCCTTTGGGTAGAAAGGTCTCTTAAAGAACAGATGAGGGTAGGAAAAGCCGAGTGCGTGTGTTAAAGTGTGCACTGGAAAGGACCAGCTCTGGCTGCCTCCCTTCTACACTCGTCCCTGCAGGCAAAGAGCTCACCCAGCCAGGCGAGATGTTCATGCCTACCCTCCAGACACCTGGGACCCTGCAGTATTTGCTCAAATAGCCAAGTCTATCTCCAGGACCGCAGTAGGCCTCTTTAACTGCCTACTCTAGTGTCGTCTGGTATGTGCAGGAGGGGTGGCCTGTGAGCAGAAGGAACATGAACAAATAGACCATCTCTCCAGTTTTCTGCACACATCCAGGGTCCCGACGGTGCAGGCAAGAGAGGAGCAGAGAGGTAGTGGAGGGTGTGTGGCCCTGTTGTAAAGGGTGGGTCTCCCAGAATGGGCGGCCCTGTCATTGGCAGCCGCCCACTGTGGAAGCTCCCGGGTGTCCTTCCCTGACAGACAGGAGGGCAGGACCACTGATTCTTGCCATGATCTTTCTCCACTCTGTCCAGATGTCCTTAGAGAAAGTCACAGGGAGTTCTTAGCATGCTCCGTCTTACTGTTTGCTCAGCTGCCCTGTCCTAGGTGATGTCTCTCACAGTGTCTAGTCCCTCTGGTGGCAAAGACCACTCCAGTCCTCATGTGTGTGGCTCTACCACACTCCTTACCCTTGTCTGTCCCTCCGGCTTCCCTTGCTTTCCTCCTTCCTCGTCAGCCCCTCTTTGGTGAGCCTGGCTGAACTCCACCCACTCCTGATCCTGCCGCGCATAGCATTCAGTTTCTGTTCAGTTTCTGAATAAGTCCAGTCACCTCCCCAAGGGGACTCCCTGGGCACAAAGGGAATTCCTGGTGAGCCTCTCTTCACTTCAGTCCCTCCTGCAGCCGGCTGTTTGTCGTTATCTATCTCTTGGTTCCACACACCTTCTTTTACTTATTTTTTTTTACTTTCATATGTCAAACACTTCTATTATCATGATTCACAAAAACAAAACCTCAAACAGTACACACACACACACACACACACACACACACACACACACACACACACAAATGCTTGGCCTAGTGGCATAGGCCTGTCATCCCAGCTACTTAGGAAACTGAGGCAGGAGGATTGCAAATTCAATGTCTGCTTATGCTACAGAGAGAGCCCAAGTCAGCCTGGGCGACTTAGCAAGATCCTGTCTCAAAATAACAAGTGAAAGATGTCGGGGGTGCAGTTGAGTGGGAGAGTGCTGACCTAGCACTCACAGGGCCCCAGGTTCGATCCCCAGGACTGAAGATAAACTAACAGATTTAATAAAAGTATCCTCAGCTCTTTTCTCCAAACTGATTAGAGTACTACCATTTTGTTATAGCTATTTTTTCCTTCTTATACTGGAAACACTGATATCTGTACAGTAAGTATGACTCAAATGAGGGATTTCTTCCAGAGAAGCTGGAAGCGCTTGCAAGGCCAAAATGCTTCAGACCCTGTCACCTCTCCGTTTACTCCTCCATCATACACGCTCTTACCTCCAGCCACACTGTCATGCGTTTCTCCAACATACCACTCGCCCATCCTAGAGCCTGGCCCCTCTGCTGGAGCCAGTGGCCCCAGGCATCCCTGCGCACCCCACACTCCCACTTCCTGGAGTCTGCTAAGAGCCACCTTCTCCGTACCAGCCAGCCCTACCAACCCTGCCTCTCCCCAGTTCACCTCCTCATCACCACACTCTTCAGGGTTCGCTTCTTGAGTTTGTTACAGTAGCTCTTTTCTTTCCATTAGAATGTAAGCTCTATGGCAGCAGGAGGTTTGTGATGTATTTTGAACACTGATGACTCCCAAGTTTCTATGCGCTCAGTAGATGATAGGTCTTTAATAAGTATTTATTGAAAAAATAGAACAGTTTTCAAACAGGGGTCTCAGTGCCTTCTTTAGATTGGACACTCCTCTCTCCAGCTCAGGTGGACCGTGTCCCTCTGTCCTGTGACTTTTTCTGGGGAGACACAAACAACCTTCTATTCACTCCAGATAGGGCTGGAGTAGGTGGAGGTGAGCAGTGAGTGTCCACATTAAAGTCAACTCAGTTCATTCCCCATGGATGCTAATAAACATAATCACAGAAAAGGAACTCTCAATTGCCAGGCATGGTGGCACACCCCTTTAATACCAGCCCTCGGGAGGCAGAGGCAAGCAGATCTCTGTGAGTTCTGGGCCAGCCAGGTCTAAAAAGCGAGTTCCAGGACAACCAGGGCTACACAGAGAAACCCTGTCTTGTAAAAAAGAAAAGAAAAGAAAGAAACTCTCAAGAACCCTGTGCTGTCCTGTGATTACCAGGAGGGCTGCAACCTTGTAGCTCACACTGGCATCTGGATCCCTGCATCCCATGACTGACATCAGCCCAGTGTGGTCTGAAGACCCTTCCTTGCTATATCTGCCTCTTTCTTGGACAGGCGACCTTCCCATTTCCTGTCGATGCAACTGGACCTGGTTCAGGACCTTCTGCATGGAACCCAGGTGAAAGTTCACTGTTTTCACAAACATCAGGGGCATGCCCTTTGACCAAGAGCCTCCGTGGCTACCAGCATATGTTAGAGAAGCCATATAGAGAATGGCTGTGGGCAAATGATTTCTGGCTCAGATGCCTTGGTAGGCAAGTATTGGTGCCACATGCTGGACAGCTGTTACTTCTGTTCATCCCAGAGCCCATGGCTACTCCCAGCTGTAGAGAGGCAAAGCGATTTGCTCAGATTCTCACATCAGGAAACTGCAGAGCCAAGGTTTAAAGGGCCCCTTCACCCTGAAACTGGGGACTTGGGTTCTAACCTTGGGAGGGGACTGAATGAACCTCATTGGCCTCTTGGTTTGAGTTTCATGGGGGAGGGACTGAGCAAGGCCAGCCCCAGAGCCTGACCATCCTGAAATTTAGCATTCTTGTGTTGATAGTGCACACACTGCCCATACCACCTCCGGAACAAGGCCTGGTGTGGGAGACAGCAGTGACCCTTGGCAGCATCTGCTCTAATGCTGGACCTCCTTCACCTGCCCACAGTCACCTCAGAAGCCCCTCCCCCACACCCACCTTTGCACAGACACTTGGCCCTGGGACAGCCAGGGGCTGGGGGAGGGGCCATGCCTGGAACTCTGCCTAAACAGGACAGATCTCAGCCGCTTTGTGCTCCAGAGTAAGCCTGCCACTGAGTCCTATGAGTCATCAGGGTTTCAGGATGTTTTGTGAAGGTTCTGGGTAGGGTAATGAGGCATCTGGGCAGGACGAGGTTCCCACGGCTGCCCCTAGAAGTTGAGGGTAGAGAGACCTAGTCCAGTCACTTTGTATTCGCTGTGCCTTACCTGTCCCAGCCTCCCGCCCCCTCCACCACCAGATAGACAGTCACCCGACAAACAATACTTATAACTAGTTGCACAGAGCAAAGGCCCTCTCACCCTGTGAGAGAGGAAGAAGAAAAAGGAGAATGCCGTGCTACAGGTCACCACTTGGAGCAGGGCGTGGCATACCTCATTTCTGGCAGAACCTGGCTGCTTGGCCAGCTCTGAGTCAGCATGCCCCTTCTGTTTGGCAACCCCAGGCCAGGGAGGGGACGTGAGCGCCTATGTGTGCAACGGAAGCCAGAAAAAGGCCTGTTTCAAGTGAGTTTGGAGTATGCAAAGGGTAAACCTTCTGTAAACCCCACCGTGGCCATTTGCGGTAGAGGGAGGGCCCTGGTGCTGGATAACGCCCTGGCTTGGAGCCCAGAACTCACAGACAGGGATGACAAGAAGTAGAAATGATGCTGGAGATGAAGCCATGCCAACTGCTGGTGTCGGGACTTCTTGGTCTCAGGTTGGCGAGAGGAGCTGGCCTGTGGAGTCCTGACTCACTGATGAGAGGACCTGGCAGGATCGGAGATCTAGGTGGGAGGCTCCGAGGCTCAGGAAGGACCTGGAGAGTAGGACTCGGGAGAGAAGGGAATTTCTCATCTTTCTCCCTCCCAGGCTCTGTCTACGTGGAGCCTTGATCATCTCTGGTGTAATACAGCCCCAGCTTGTGGAAAGGGGGGGCCTTCCTAGGGCATCAGGACGAGGGTGAGCGCCAAAGAGCCAGCCCCACACTGTGGGGTGGGGGTACATGAGGTGGCTCTCTAAAGCCCAACTTCAACACTCAGAATCGGGAAACTGCCCTCCAGCTGTTCTGGCCTGGTAGTGCCAGAAGAGAAGGAGCTGAGGTGAGCCAGACTTTAATTGTCTTCAGCATCAGGGGTGGAGTTCGCTAGGGCACTCTTCCTCAGGCAGCCTCATGGCAGGCCTCCCATCTCTCCTCTCCCCCGATGAAAGACCTGCACCTGCCTCAACACCCTCCCCACAACCCTCCCGGAAGTGAGAAGTCTCCCAGAGAAAGGGAGGGGACCCTCTCCTGACAAAAATGTAGCTATTACTCTCCCTAAACCTCGCAATGTGGGCCGGTGCCTGCACCCATTTCTCAGAAGACGACCCGGACTGCCCGGCTAGAATGCCGCTTTAGCAGTGATTCCTGTCCCCGCTAAGACCGGATTCTGATTCTTTCCCGCATCACCCACAACCCCAGCGAGGCGAGGCGCCCACAGGCAGGGCGTGGGGCCGGCAGCCCGCGGTAATGACAGGGCCTGTGGGAGGCGGCGGTGGAGGAAGCAGGAGGAATCTGACTATTTCTGGCCCGGGCGCACCCAGCTGGCTAGAGCCCCGGCCAGGGTTGGCCAGTCTTCCCGGCCCCCAGCTCTGCGTCCTTTCCCGGTCCCCTGGAGGGGGCGGGGAGAAGCGCGGGTTGGCGGGCTCGGGGGGCGGGGCGGGGCCGTGGACCCACCCTCCGGCCTCCTCCCACCGCAGTCCAGTCGGGTCCCTGCACCGGCCTGCGCTCGGACCCCAGGCCGCTCGGTTGCTGATCACGTGAGTCACGCCGCGTCCCCTCCGCCGCTCGCCCCGACGGGCATGGACTCGGGTCGGGACTTCCTGACCCTGCACGGTGAGTGTCCCGCCCGCAGGGGAGACCCTCGGGAAAGCCTGTCCCTACCCCAGGGGCAGGGGTAGTAGCTCCTCGTGCTGCATTTGTACTACCGGTGAGACTGACTCCTTGGCCCCTGGCGGGATCCTGGAAAACTTCAGCCCGGGCTGGGCAGAACCTTGGGCGTTTCCAGACTTTCTCCCAAATCTGGCCCAAGAGATCGGGGAGCAGTGCAGACTTCTCTCGGGAGTTCCCCCTTATCCTGTTCATAAAAGGTGGGGCTCCTCGGTCCAGATGGCACCAAGGGAGTCGGGGAAGGAAGGGAACAGCATCCTTGGACCACCGAGTTCTCCCTGCCCTTTCAGAGGCTTCCCAAAACACGGGTGTGCCTGGACCGCGTCAGGCCGCGCGGGCGTGGCAGATGAGGGTGTGAGGGGTGGAGCGAGGAGGAGGTGTGCAAGTTTGGCTGAGGTCGGTCTGGCAGCCTTCATTGCCTAGAACGGAAAACAGCCATGCCAGGGCTGGGAGCAGCAGCGCGATCGTATTTGCTGACCCTCCTGGCCACAGTGGGCCAGGTCTCAGCTAGAACTGCCTTGAAGTTCGGTCCTTTGTCCAGCCGGCTTTGTTTCTGCCCAGCAGGGCTAGCTCCTCTCCCTATGACTGTCACTCTAGCGGAGCGGACAGTCCAGGCTCCGGGCTGCAAGCCTTGGAAAACTCCCGGGAAGGGAGAGGAACAACTGGTATTCTGCACACTTCGGGAGGGGTTTGGGGGAGTCTTTCCTTCGTGTCTCCGCGGGTCATCACCAGCTCAGCAAACCCCGCCCCTCCCACACCAATCCACTGCTTAACAGTATTTCTCACTTTACTCTAGTATCCTTGACATTGTAGGTCTTTTTAAATTAAATTACACATACTGTATATGTGTGTGTGTGTGTGTGTGTGTGTGCGCGCGCGCGCACGCGTGTGTGCGTTTGTGAGTGCGTGTGTGCGTGTGTGCATGTGTGTGTGTGTGTGTGTGTGTGTGTGTGTGTAGGTCAGAGGACAACTTGCAGGAATCTGTTCTCTCCTTCCAGCATGTGGATTCTAAGGATCAAACTCAGGTCACGGGGCTTGGCAGCAATCGCCTTCACCCCGCTGAGACAGCTCACCAACTAGGTTGTAGATTTTTGTGCTCACCAGTCAGGCACTCCACCCCCCCCCCCCCCACACACACCTCCGATATGTGCCCTGCAGCCAGCCCCCAATCTGTTTTATGTTTGTTAGTCGACCTAGACCTTGTTGCTAGGGTTTCTCAAGGCCACATTGTCAGGCTGGGTCCCCGTCCCTCCCACTGCGTCCCCATTCTCTTCAGAGGCCAGAGGTACCCTTACAGCTCCTGACAGAATGGTGAGAACAGGGGGTTGGCAGCTCAGAAGATCACAGTGCTGTCTGCCTGCCAGGCTGCTCCTCTCCCTGCCTGCCTCCCTCTGAGCCCTCTGGTTGCCTCTGACACCACAGCAGCCTTGGGTCCTGTTGTAACAGGTTCTAGCCTTGGTGTCTGTTCCCTTGTCCCGTCTTTCCTGGGCCAGCCCTGGTGTCTTCCCGATAGAGAAAGACTCAGCGCCTCAGTCTGAAAGCACAGGCTTGGCCAGCCTGGCTCACCCTGTTTGGGATCAGCCTCCCTCGTGTGTGACTCAGTCGAGCCTTTCCTGCAGGACTGGAATGTACGCTGTGACCAAGGCGATGGACCTGTGGGCCGGCCGCTGCTAGCCTGCCCTCCACAGTGACCTCAGCGAGCACATCTGCAAACATTGCAAGCCAGATGTGGGAAGAACAGTGGTCAAGGGGACCCGGTGGGGGGGGGGACAGTGGTCACTGTGACATGCGTGCTTCTGACAGGGTGCTGCATCCCTTTTCACAGTGCAGGTCCCCCAGCACTGGCCACATGCTGCCCGACCACACTTTCTGGCTTGGGCAATTGGGGGTCTGCTGCAGGAATGCCCCCGGTCCCTTCTATTGGCTGGAGACCTATGGACTCACCTAGAGATGAAATGTCCCTCTGCCCTTACTTCCTGCTCATACAGAGGCAATGCTGTATACCGGCATAAATTGTGAAGACAAATGCCAGAGTTCTCTCTCTCTCTCTCTCTCTCTCTCTCTCTCTCTCTCTCTCTCTCTCTCGTCTAACTTCTGTGTGTTTCTTCTCAGTTTCTTCATCTGCAAAATGAGAGGAAACACCACCTACCTCACAGGGGTGCTGTGGGGGTGGGATGAGATAGCATTGGGCAGGTAGAGCATCAGATTCTAATCTGCAGGAGCCATCCCCCAAGCCAGGAGTTGTCTGGCAGGGGTGGTAGATGATGGGACACTATCACAGGCAACTGTGGCTGGAACCAGATGAATGAGCCAGGAGGCTCGCTCCACTTCTGAGGCCTGAAACTTAATGCTGCATTTCCCATCTCCTCCTACCCCATATCCTCCACTCCATGTTAGCTAAGCCCGGACGGGTATCCTCAGCAGGTTCCAAAAATGTGCTTGAAAATGTGACATCACCTCCCAGGACCTTTCCCTTCACTGAAGACATTCACCCACACTAACTTTCCCTCCACCTGGCCTACCTGCCCTATTGAGGAACTGGCACTCTGTAAAGGGAAGGAGAGGGGCCTCCTCATAGAGAACACAGGCTCCAAGCCCAGCTTTGCTGTTTACTGTATAACCTTTGCCTTTCTGAGCTCCTTTCTCATCCGTGGGATTACAATGTACTTTTCCACAGAGGATGTTGCCGGGATCAACCGTTAATGAGGGTTGGGGATTTAACTCAGCCCAGTGCTTGCCTGGCACACACCATTCCTAGGGTCAGTCCCTAGCACCTCATGAGCCTGGTCTAGTGGTACATGATTACAACTCTAGCATCTGGGAGGTGACAATCATTAGTTCAAGGCCATCCTCCGCTACACAGGCTGTTGGAGGTCACCCTAGGATACACAAGATCCTAGCTCAGACAAACAAAATTAAGGGGCTTAGGAATTCTGGGTTGCTTAAAAAGCCAGAGCCCCCAGGAAAAGCCATCACAGGAAATAGGGATGGCCAGTTCCCCACTGACAGGAGTTATGTCTCAAAGCTGTCTGGCTCGGGGGTTCTGGGTTCATCATATACACACATTGACCCATGTTGGTCTTAAACTTTTTGTGTGCCCCAGGCTGTGTGGGGAGTCAGGAAAGTCTATGGACCTTCTCAAACCCGCATTGTATTGTTATGCGGGTTGTTTGAGGTTTGCTGTTGTTTGAGCGTTTTGTCTGGTTTTGTTTGTTTGTTTTTTTGTTTGTTTGTTTTTTGAGACAGAGTCTCACTTTATAGCCAGGCTGGCCCGAAGCTCACTATTGTAGCTCAGGCTGTTCTCACACTCACAGCTATCTTCCTGCCTTGAAATCCCGAGGACTACAGTTAGAGATGTGAGCCACCAGAACAAACTCAGGATCATGTTCTTAGATGCATCATAACATAAAGTGCTGAAGAATTCAAAGGAAATACTGAGATGTGATCACATCAGGTCCCGGGTGGTTGCTGTTCTGGCTAAGAGAGTCCCCGTGGGCCTCTTCACAGCCTGGGTAGGCTAGCCTGTGCTCTACTCTCCCTCACTCCAAATAAAAAGCTTTCCTGTGTCCACATTTCAGTTCATCGATGTTAAAGTACCTTGCTCCATATTTATTCTTCGCGTGACGTGACGGTAGGCAGCCTGCTTGCCCTGTGCTTCAATGTTTGGCTTTTACTGTGCTTGCCTGTGTCCCAAACTGGCTTTGCCAGTGACTCATCGTGGCTGCTGCAGTGGACCCTGTGGGGATCTCTTCAGGGACCGAGGGTGAAGGAGGGGTGAGTCAGGCCTCTGGGTGGTGTCCTGACACTCCTGCAGCAGGGACTCAGTAATTGCAGAGTGAATGAAAGGGGAGTTGTACACATGAAAGGCCCCAGTGTTCCCGAGCACTCTGGAGACACAGTTCTGCACAAAGTTGCAGTCTTTCTGATTTATTCTAGGCAAGCCCGTGGACTCCTTTTGAGGTCAGCATTTTTTTTTTTTTCTTTTTAAGAACTGAGTCTGTGCCCAACGATGGCAGTGCATGCTTTTCATTCACAGCACTAGGAAGGCAGAGGCGGGTGATCTCTGAATTCAAGGCCAGCCTGGTCTACAGAGTGAGTTCCAGGACAGCCAGGGCTACACAGAGAAACCCTGTCTCAAAACAAACAAACAACAAAAAACAAAAACAAGCCTAAAAAAACAAAACAAAAACCAAAGGAAAAGAAAAAAGAAAAAAAAATGTGTTTGCATATGTTACCTTGGAGAGGTCCCTGATCAAATTGGAAACCAAGAGGAAAACCAGAGAGCCGGCAGCAGGCCTAGTCACAACGAGTCAGTGGAGTAAATGAGGAGAAGAGATTTGTCGGGCGGGCCCGGTAGATTAGTCCCGGCTCTCCCGATCCTCTCCGCGTCTCTGTTAAACTCTGCAGGCACCAGGATTCCCTCTGCAGCTCAGCCTTCGCCCTGGTGCCGCCTAGGCGATCTTGCAGAGTTGGCGAAGGAGTTCCCTGCCAGCTGTAACGCTCACGGCCGCCCAGTCCCCACCCTCACACACCCTCCCAAGTGGAAGTCCCCCCCCCCCGCCCTCCTGGGCTCCGCCTTTCCCGTGCAGAAGCCCCCCCTCTGAGCTCCGCCTCTCCGGTGTGCTTCCTGGCTGTGCCTCCTCCACGTTGTCTCCCCGGCGGTGACTGCCAGCCTCTGGGCCTGGGTTATGTCTGTCAGGCTCTGCCTCCCTAACCCTCCAGCGGTGCTTGCTATTCTAACACTCTGGAGGTGAAGGCACAAGGATCGGAACTCAAGGCCATCTCGACCACACCGGGCCTCCCCCGTCCCGCCACCTAGTTTCTGGTTCCATTTCCTCCGCCTACTTCCCCGGCTCTCTCCAATCTCCCTAGATCATAGGCCCCGCCCCCATGGTTGGGCCCGCCCCCAAAGTCCTGGCCCGCCCATCCTCTGAGGTTCGGGCTCCGCCTTCTCAAGGCTAGATTGCCGGACTCTGCGGGATTCTAAGCCAGGCTTCACCCAGGCAGTCTTGGGAGGACGACATGCAGTGTCTCGGGATCCCGAGCTGCAGGCGGCGGAGCGTGAGCCGCTCCCGGGAGCTCTACCTGCAGGAGCAGAGTCGCAAAGTGGCTGCGCTCAATGGGCAGAGGCTGGGTAAGGGGTTCGGGGACACGGAGAGCCCGCTGCGGGCAATGGGACAGCAGCTGGAACAGGACGCTCCTCCTTTTGAGCCTCTGATTAGACGTGTTTAGTTCTTCTGCGGGGCTGTGTTTTCATTGTTGGAGCTGGGGTGAGTACTGGGGGTGGAATGGGGGACTAGCTACGTACCCTTTCCCGAGCAAGCCAATGTTCACGTTCTCTACTAACTCCAACTCCCCCTGGTTACAAATTAACCCCTGGGGGTATGGCTCCCTGTAAAGCGGTGTGACTGCCCCAGTGAGGTCCAGTTTGGTAGTGGGCAAATGTGCACCTGGACAGGTGACAGTTGGTGACCCCAGGGTGGCTGAGTGATTCTGTCACACTCGTGGAATTGTGTCACCATTGTTTGGGGGTGATCGTTTGTACTGTCGTATACCCAAGTGTCACACTGTAGTACCTAAGGTGTCTGTGTGTGACCCTGTGTGACTGTGCAGCTGACAGTGACTGCTTATGACTGATGTGACTGTGTGACCTAAGGCGATGGACTGACTGCCAGTCTACGCTATAGTGTGGGTTTTCTGATTCGGTTACCCAGAGGCTCTGTGTCTTTGAGTGGTGACCGAATGTTTCATAACTCTGACCCTGAGAGCAGGCTTCCTAATTCCGAGTCCCAACTCCGAGGTGCAGCTTCCTTCGCCCCGATTTCCTCCTCTGTAAAATGAGGATAATGACACTACCTCTCTTCACCGAGTTGTTGAGGGGGTTAAATACATGTGCTGAGAACAGTATCTCATTCAAGAATTAGCTATCATTATGGCTGCTGCTGTTATTACGGTGACAGCATTCCTGCACTGTATGTAGTGTGCCTGTGTGTGAAAAAGAGTAATACCCACTCCACGAGACACAGGTAGTTTGGGGGGCACTGTCCCTGGGTGCGAGGTTGTGATGGGGCGGTGGATCTCAGTGTAGCTGTGTATCGATGTGGGTTCCAGGCCCGGCACCGTCATCATGCATCACACTGGGAACATGGACAGAATGTCCGGCATTCTTACCGGTACCTGGAGTGCCTTCCATGTCCTCTAAATAGTTGCTTCCCTGTGAGCAGCTAGCCTGGAAACGATTGGCGAAACCCCTTAGCTCTTGACCCACCCGCCCTTCCAAGGCTGAGTGGAGCTGGGCGAGGGCTTCCACAGACATTGTGCATGATAAGAGAACAAGGGTCCTGTGGTAGGCCACCCAGAGGCCTCAGAACCAGGAAACCCTTCCCACCCGATGGAGGTCCCTGCCCAGATTTCCCAGTTCCTGGAGGGTGGTAGCTGTCACCCTGCTGGAGTTATCTAGGTCCACTTGGGACTCAAATCTACCTCCAGGAAGCCAGGACAGCAGCAGGAGCTTATCACTGCCTGACCTCACAGACCGGGCCACAACTGGTGGCTCCTGACAGGATGAACTTGTCATCCCTTTATGATGTTTTCCAAAACAGCAGGGTAGGTAGGGGCTTGCCTTCCACTTCCCAGAAGCCCCCATTCCCATCTGAGCTGTTAGCAGGAGCTTGCTTAGCTGTGTCCAGCTCAGGGGGCAGGGTGCTGCCAGATGGTCAGGAGGGCGCCCTCCTACTTGTACCTCAGCCTCAGAAGAGACAGTGGGACCTTCCCAACAGAGGCCAGAGGTGGCCCTCTGCTCTGGCAGTCTGGAAACTCCCTAACCTTCCCTTCACATGGGACATTCTGTGTGAGCCCCCTTCCAGGTCTCCCCACACTGAAGGGAAGCTGCTTTTTACTGAGGTAGAGCATCTTCGAGCAATGGGTAGACACATGGGACAAAGGTGGTGGCATGTGACATGACTGTCATCTCAAAGGACTGGCAATAATGCTTTCTGCGACATTTCTTACCCCAGGGCTGATGAGGGAGCAGAGGCCCAGGGAGGGAAGGAGGCTCCCGAAGGATGTTAGCCCTGGGATCTGCCCTCACAGGAAGTGGGACGCTGATGAGGGATAAGGGAGATGTGGGTGAGTGCGGCCTGTCCATATAGGCCTGTAGATAATGTGTAGAAAGTATGCCGGGTGGTGGTGGCAGCGGCGGCGGCGGCGGCGGTGGTGGCGGCACACGCCTTTAATCCCAGCACTCGGGAGGCAGAGGCAGGTGGATCTCTGTGAGTTCGAGGTCAGCCTGGTCTACACAGTGATCCAGGAAAGGCGCAAAGCTACACAGAGAAACCCATCTCGAAAAACCACAAAAAAAAAAAAAAGTGTAGAAAGTAAGAGTGTCTATGATGGGTGTAGGATCTGTGGCTTTGTGAGGTCCCTCCAGCCTAGGCCGAGGCTCTGGCCCCTCAAACAGGACAGTTAGAGTCTTTGATGCCACTTTTCTGTTGGGTCACATAGTTTTAGGGACATAATTAGGTATCCAATTGGCTTTGAATAGATCTGGCTGCTGAACTGTGTGGGATATCAACACATGTGCATACATGTGCACACACCACCTTGCAGGTGTATCTACCTCTGTATCACACTGATGGTTGTCAGGGTACAGTGTGTAGGTATCTTCTTTATCATCATCAATACAGGATCTGTTTGCGGACATTGACTCCTGAGGGGCTTGGTGCCCTTCTGATGCCTCCTGTCTGCGTCTGTCGAGGGAGCCCATGACTCAGGTCAAGCCCGCATCTCTGAAAATGGCACAAGAGCTGGGCAGGAGCCAGACAAGCAGGCAGAGTTCTGTCCTCCCGGCGGGCCCTGTCTCGGCTTCTGAAAACACTGGGCTCTCTCCTAAAGCAACTGTGTCCCTGAGGGAGCCCAGACCCGGGACACTGGGTGGTGGGGTCTGGTAGGAAAGGCAGGGCCATCCCAGCAGGCTAAACGTAGTCCATAGTGGGCTCATCATTCTCTTCTGGGGGCAAAGACGGGGAGAGGGGAGAGGGTGGCTGGGAGAGCGGAGGCCCAGGGATTCCATGGCAGTAAATCAGGAAGTCATCAGGTCATACAGCTGGTCAGGAAGTGTGCTGGAACCTAGGTACAGATAATGTTGGAGCCATTGGAGACGGGAGGTTATTTGGCTCTGAAGCCTGGGTTTGTTTCCAGCTGCGTGGTCCCTTTGCCTTCCCGTCTGCTTCATCTTTTAGTCCCAGATCCCTTCGTTTCACTCTGAGTCAGACCATTTCCCAGGTCCCCCAGGAACCACAGGTATTTGAACTGTGCCCATTCAGACTTTAGACAAGTCACAGTGTCTGTATGGTCTTGGGGCAGAGAATGCAGCACAATGGTCAAATGCCATGCACAAATGCCCTGGGTTCGAGCAGTACCCATGCTGAGGCTAAAGCATGACCTTAGGTAGGTCGAAGTCTTCCCTGAAGGAGGCGGGGTCTGGGGTTGGCTGGCGGGATCGAAGGAGGAGAAGTATATACCCCTGAAAAGGATAGGGGTGGTGAAAGGGCTGAGAGGGCAGAGGGGACAAGGCCAGTGTGGGGCCGACCACAAGAGAGGCATCTCACCAGCACTGACCCTCGCAGGGCTGCAGGATGACCAGGACCTCCAGGCCCTTCTGAAAGGCAGCCAGCTCCTGAAGGTCAAGTCCAGCTCATGGCGGAGAGAGCGCTTCTACAAGCTACAGGAAGACTGCAAGACCATCTGGCAGGAATCCCGCAAGGTCATGAGGTCCCCGGAGTCCCAGCTGTGTGAGTGCCTGGGTCTTGTGGTGGGGGTGGTACAGGGTAGGTCAATCCTGGACTGTGACCACAGGTGGGCCGTGCGTGACAAAAGGACCAAAAGGAAGAAACTTAGGCTGGTTGGAGTCAGGGAAATATTCGAGTTAAATTATATGTAGGGAAACTGAGGTCAAGCTGGTCGCAGAAGGCAATCATGGGTGTTAAAAGAGGGTGAAGATACATGACCATGACCACAGATGGGGACAGCCAGGCTCAGAAGCGACTAAGGAGCTGGGCAGGGTTGTTTGAACTTATAGGTGCCACCCAGGTGATTATCAAGGAGAGAAAATAGGTGGATCAGCACTCTAGGTATGCAAGGGCCAAAAGCTAGGCCCAAAGTCCAGGGACAGATAAAGTACTTCCGTATCAGTGGCCAGTATGTTAGGTGGGGTGGAGGAGATTGAATCTCTCCTGGAACTAGAGCCGTGGGAGGCTTGGGTGGAGCAGGGAGGAGAAGAGAGTGAGCAGGGCTGGTCACTGTCTTTCTAGAAGCTTCTCAGGGGCCCAGGGACCCAAAGCTGAGGGGATAGGTATGCGAATGGAGAGAGCCTCCTGAGACCTTGGCGGTAGCTCTGCAAACATGCCCTTCAGTGCAGGACTCCCCGAGAGTTCCATCCGAGACCTCCCTGGCAGAGAGCTGCGCCACCAGGAAAATTCTACGACAGTGGCCCAGGCTCCTGCCGGCCTGTCCAGCACGAGAGCCACCAGCTCCAAGAGGCCAGTGGGCTCTAGACTTGCAGCCAGTGTGAGTGAGGAGCCTAGTGTTAACTTCTGTTTCGATTTATACCCACAAACGTTCTGTGGTTCTGTGAAATTTTCATTGGCTGTTCTGGAACTTATTCTGTAGACCAGGCTGGCCTTGAACTCAGAGATCTGCTTGCCTCTGCTGGAATTAAAGGCACGTGCCACCACACCTGGTGTGTGTTTGTTTGTTTGTTTTTTAAGAACAGGGTCTCATACAGCCGGAGCTGGCCTTGAACTTCGTGTGTAGCCGAGGATGGCACTCCTGCCCTTGTTAATAAAGATAGATGAATTCCCAGTCTTTCAGCTGTAGACTCCTGAGTGCTCAGTTTGAGGATGGGACTTGGAAGTGCCTCAGAAACTACTCTGAGAACTGGGCGTGTAGCTCAATTGGTAGAACACTTGCCTATCATTCATGAAGTTCCCAGCACTTCATAGACTGGGTGTGGTGGCGCATGCCTTTTATTATCTTAGTGTTTGGGAGGTAGAGGCAGAAGGATCAGAAGTTCAAGGCCATCCTCATCTGCATAGTGAGTTTAAGACCAGTTTAGGAACTTGAATTCCTGTCACAGAAACAAAAGAAAGTCACCTTGAGACTCAACTCTGTCCCGGCCCAGCGAATGCCTCCCAGCGCAGGAGTGACCCCGACCTTGCCTGTGTCTTGTGGCGCCAGACAGGCTTCCTACACTGGACTCCTGTCCTGATACAGGGTTTCCTGTTAGCCACTGGTGGATGGGAACATGGTGGGAACAGAGGGCTTTCACCGGAGTGGTGGATACATAGGAATTGCTAACCTCTGTGCTTAGTGCTTGGAGAGGGATGGGGAAGGGGCAGGAAGAAGAGATGACCCCACCCTATGCCCTTCCAACAGCAGCTGTCGCTCAGGCTCGCAGGAGCCTGGGGACAGATCCAGGGGCACTCTAAGAGGCTTGCTTCTAGCTCCGATGGCCGCCACAGGTCCCTGCTTAGCAGGCCTTGTTTGTACTTGTTTTTCCCAGTCCAGGTTGAGATTCTTGTCCTCAGTGGCACCTTACCCCTGGGGAAACTGAGTCCCGATGATGGAGGAGTAGCACATTCTCCCATTTCTCTGTCTAGTGCTAAGTCTCCCCAGTGCCTCCTCACTGCCCACCCTTTGTTCCCAGGAATGTTATCAGCGGTGAAGGCAGCTGGCCTTTCTCTCAGGGGCCGGTGGAGGCGTGGGCCTGGGGCTCCATGGCCCAGGCTTCCTGTTTTCTTTCCTGGCCCAGGGTGGCCCATCTGCCTAGTGGGGCAGAGAAGGATTAACCAGGGATATGCTCTGCATCCCAGATGGTGCAGGGGTCACGTGTCCCACTGTTCAGCGTTTATGACCCAGGCAAAGCACATCATACATGTGGTCCTGTAGGTGTCTGAAAGGCCCCTGGGGCCTCGGGGTAGGAGGAGTTTGGGAGGGACATGACAATTTACAGATAGGCCCATTCTAGGACCCAGAATGGCTAAAGATAGGATGTGGCGGGGCAGTCCTGTGTGGGGAGGCTCAGCATAAGCCATGACGGTGAGGCTGGGGTGGGTATATTGGGATGGCAGCCTGGGATGGTAGCATATAAGGTCTTGTTTGTTCCTGAAGTTTGGAAGACTGGCTGTGATAGAAGGGGGCCCTCTCCAGCCTCATAAGGGCAGAATGATTTAATCTCGCAGACCTCAAGAGAACGTGATGAACCCACCATGTCTAGCCTTCTGGGAAGGCCCCCCTCTTCTTTCCTGCTTTTTTCTGCTGAGCCTCCTGGGTCTGGGATCCCTCAGTATGGGGGCTCTAATGCAGAGCTCAGCCTTTTCATAAGCTGAGACAGGCCCAGGAGGACAGAACTCGGCCTCCTTATCGCCCCCTGTCCAGCTCTTCTCAGCGATGCAGACTGGCCTCTACTCTGCTTCTTGGGAACCTGAAAGGTAGGGTTTTTCCACACCCTTCTGCCAAGGGGCTCCCTGAAGCCAGAACTCATGTAGTCACACACAGGGTAAATACACCACTTTTCTCTCTGTCTCAGGTCCATGACTGACCAAGTGTGGCCACCCATCTCCTGAGTAGAAGGGCCAGGAGGCTCTCGTAGCTATGGGGCCCCAAAGTCCAGTGTGGCCTGGAGGGTGTGTGACCTCTCCATCCCAGGTGCCAGGCTCTGGAATGGTCTCACCCTCAGAAGCCTGTTCCTGCTATGATTCCTTCATTACTGTGACCCCGGACCTAGGTCCTAGCTGCCCTTCCTGCCCTAAGATTTCTGCCCCGTGTCTCCCTGTGTGTCCCCGCTCGGCCACTGTTGGCTGTCCTGTGTCCTGCCTGTGCTGTGTCCTCTTTCTCCTCATCTCACAACTCTGCCCTCCTCCTTGGACCCTCAGTCTGAGCCCCCCAGTCTGGCTGTGACAGTAGCCATGCCCCTCACCCCCGTGGCCGTGGCTGCACCAGAGACAGTCACTTATCTCACAGTCCGTCCTGCTGTCCCTTGTCTGTCCCCCGCAGTCTCCATCGAGGACATTCAGGAGGTACGGATGGGGCACCGCACCGAAGGCCTGGAGAAGTTTGCCCGCGACATACCTGAGGACCGCTGCTTCTCCATCGTCTTCAAGGACCAGCGCAACACACTAGACCTCATCGCCCCGTCGTCAGCTGACGCCCAGCACTGGGTGCAGGGCCTGGGCAAGGTCATCCATCACTCCGGCTCCATGAACCAGCGGCAGAAGCTGCAGCAGTATCCTCTTGGGGGCAGTGGGTCCTGGCTGGGTTTGGAATGCGTTTGGGTCAGTTTTGTGCCGCCGTAACAAAAGACCAGAGGAAGGGAAAATTATTCCGGTTTGAGAGATGCCGTCCATCATGGTGGAAGAGGCACAAGGCAGACAGTCACTGTGTCTGCAGTCGGGAAGCGGAGAGAAGGAGACAGGCACTGCCCTCAGCTCAGCTCCTTTTCCTTTCTTATTCAACCTGGGACTCTAAGGAGTGCTGGGACCCATGTCTCTCATTTAAACTCCTGACACTCCCTCAAAGACGCCCCCAGAGGCGTCCCCCAAATCCAGGCAAGCCGGCAATGACATGGAGCGCCACACAGACTGAGCGGCTTTTACGACACTAGTTTATTCCTTCAGGTACCAGCCTGGTTAGCTCTGGTGAGAGCTTCCTCCCTTGTTTGCAGGTGGCTGCCTCCTCACTGTGTCCTGTCATGAACACAGAGAAAGCTCCCTTCACAGGCAGTAACCCTGGGGTCAAGGCTCCACCTTCATATCCTCATCTAACCCAGAGACTCCCATCTCTGAAATCATCTAGGGGTTGCTGTTTCAACTGGGAATTTTAGGGATTCATGTTTCAGTCTGTGGCAGAAGGGAAAGGTCTTCTGACCCAGGGCCAGGAACTGTGTGTCTCCCTGGTTCTCTCTGTAAGCAGCGTGGAGGTAGGTGACTGGGGAGTCACTCCAGTGAGAGCTGGGGTGGTGTAGGCATGTTCTCCGGGGTTACTGCACTCTAGGAGTTGGAAGGCTGTGGCACTCTCCTGAGCCATGCTTTCAGGAGTGTTACTGTGAGCCCAGTGTTCAGATCAGCCAGTGAGCTGAAGACGGTAACTCAGTCCAGTCCGGTGATCCTGCTTCCGGCACACATGAGATAAGGGTGGAACCAGCTCCAACTTTTGTTTGTTTACCTGAGGCAGATTCTGGGCTGGAACTTGTGATCCTCCTGCCTCTTGTGTGCTGAGATCACAGGTCTGTCCCACAATGCCCTGCAGCTCCCCTTTTTATGACAGTTTTATGGAGAGATAGTTCACATACCATAAAATCAACCCAAGTGTTGAACCTAGGGCTGGGGCAATGGCTCAGTCAGTTAAGAACTTGCCACGCAAACATAAAGACCTGAATTTGAGTCCGGCACACAGGTGAAAGACCAGGAGTGGGCTGGAGAGATGGCTCAGCGTTTAAGAGCTTGTACTGCTCTTCCAGAGACCCAAGTTCTGTTCCCAGCACCCAGGAGGTTCAGCTAACTCACAACAGTCTGTAGTTTTAGCTCCAGGGAACCTGATGCCTCTGAACCCTGAGGGTTACCCGTACACACACACACACACACACACACACACACACACACACGCACGCACGCACGCACGCACGCACGCACGCACACATGCACACGCACGCACCCCCACACACACGCGCACCATATACGGTGTCTGTACCTGTAATCTCAGCACTGCATGGCAGAGACAGGCAGATCCCTTAGTCTTCCTAGACTAAAAAGTGAGTTCCAGGCCAGTGAGGGATCTTGTCTCAGAAGACAAGGCAGACAGACACATAGCGTGTGCATGTATGTCCATATGTGTGCAATGGCCAGAGGTCAGAAGAGGACACCGCATCCCCTGGAGCTCAGTTACAAGCCGTTGTGAAAAGCCCCATGTAGGTGCTGGGAACTGAACTCAGGTCCTCTAAACATTCTCTCCAGCTCCATGCTTAATTTTTTGAAAACCTGCCCAACTATTTTCCAAAGAAACTCCAACAGTTCAGACCCCCCTGCAGTGTGGGAGGGGTTCCATTTTTCCATCAGTGGCAGCATTAGTTTTCAGTCTTTCTCTTTTGCTATAGACACTGTCTTGGGTGTGAAGCAATCTCTGATTGATGTTCTGTTCTTTTGTGTGTGGCATGAGGTAGGAAATCTATTTTTTTTTTCTTTTTGTATTTGGATATGCAGCTGTTCCAGTACTATCTGTTGAGACTTATTTTTCATAATTATTTTTTATTGCATTACTTATTTATTGTGTGTGTTTGCACACTTGCCATCTAGTGTGTGTGGAGGTCAGGGGATAACTTGCAGGAGCTGATTCTCTTCTTCTGTCATAGGGTCCTGGGGATCAACTCAGTTATTGGGGACCTTTGCCTGCTGTGCCCTCATAGGCCTGAAAACATTATTCTGTTGAATCTTCCCATTGAATTGTGCACCGACTGTGAAAATGGATGTATTCTGGACTTAGTTCTCTTCCATTTGTCTGTTTGTCTGTCCTTTCGTACACATGCTTGCACCACACTCTTTCAGCCCCTTTAACTTTGTAGTCAGCTTCATAATCAGGAAGTGTGAATTGTCCGAGTCTGTTTTTTGTTTTGCAAGATTGGTTTGGCCGGTCTGGGGCCCCTGGCCTCCTGAATGTATTTTAAGATCAATTTGTCAGTTTCTTGCAAAGAAACCAACATCATTTGATAGGGATCTTGATCAATTTGGAGACTTCTCAGCAGGAAAATATGTCTTCTGATCCATGAACATGGATAGATGTCTTTACATTTGATTATTCTTTTTTCCATTGTTGAAGATTTACTCTGTGTGTGTGTGTGTGTGTGTGTGTGTGTGTGTGTGTGTGTGTGTACGTACATGTGTGTAGTGCCCCTAGAGATGTGGTTATAGGTGGTTGCAAGCCATCTGGAGGATGCTAGGATTCTAGGCCTGGTCCTCTGCAAGAACAGCAAACAATCTCTAGTGTGCCGACCATCGCTCCAGCCTCTAGCGTCTTTTTCCATTTCTCTTAATAATGTCTTGTGGCTTTCAGAATTTTAAGTTTTTTTTTTTTTTTGTTTTAAAGATTTATTTATTTATTATGTATACAGCATGTATGACCAGAAGAGGGCACCAGACCTTATTACAGATAGTTGTGAGCCACCACGTGGTTGCTGGGAATTGAACTCAGGACCTCTGGAAGAGCAGTCGGTGCTCTTAACCTCTAAGCCATTTCTCCAGCCCCAGAATTTTAAGTTTTATACTTTAAAAATAATTTCAAATAACTTTAATAATTTGGATGCTATTATAAGTTAATTGCTTCTTAGATTTTTATTATTATTATTATTATTATTATTATTATTATTATTATTATTACTATTATTTTGGGGTTTTTTGAGACAGGGTTTCTCTGTATAGCTTTGGCTGACCTGGAACTCACTCTGTAGACCAGGCTGGCCTCATACTTGGAGATCCACCTGCCTCTGCCTCTGCCTCCCGAGTGCTGGGATTAAAGATGTGCACCACCGCCTGTCATTTCTTAGATTTTTATAGTTGTTGGTTTTGGTTTGTCTGTTTTAAGACAGAGTCTCATGTGGCCCAGGCTACGGTGGAATTGGCTATCAGGGACTAAGGGGGTCCAGCCCCTCAATAGTTCCCTCCCAGGGTCTGGGAAGAATCTACAACCAGCTGATAATTTTTCCTTTGATGAAAAGAAATGAATCTATGTACATGAAACTCCTTAGTCCATACACTTTATTATTCTGTGTCAGTTCTCTCTCTACATAGCTTCTATCCTGCTCTCAAGCCCAGCTCCTTTCTTGCCTGATTTCTCTCTGCATGTATCTGCTGTCCCCTCTAAGTTCTATCTTAATTCTCTCATCTTAGTTCTGCCCCATCTAGGTTCTCATCCATCTAGTTCTTTCCCATATCAGCTCCTCTCCCATCGCCTTCTCTCTCATCTTGTTCTTCCCCATCTGGCTCTTCCTCATCTTCTATCTTGTTCCTCTAGTACTCTCTTCTAGCCCTTCAATCTAGTTCTTCCATTCTCTTTTCTCTTCTCCGTCTCATACTCAGGTTCTCTAGTCAAAAATTTCCTTCTCCCTCTCAGTTCTCCGTCCTCAAGTTCTCCAGTCCTCTCTTCCTCTCCATCTCCTTATACCTCTAAGTCCTTCTCTGAAAATAAAACTGCCCTTTTATCCCTTTGGCCCTTATCTCTCCATGCTATCTCTGCTCCTGCTGTTTCCGGCGAGTGTGTCCCATCGCTGGGCAACTTCCATCACAGCTGGATGTATCTGTAAGTTTGAACCCTTTAGTTCTGAGTTCATAGTTAAGAGTAGATCTAAAACTAGAGATAAGACTTTGGAAAGGAGGAAGTTAAGCTTTATTAGCACATCCGCCAGGCCTTCTCAAACAGGTAGTCTGGATGCTTAAGTCTGTTCTTAGAGAGTACAGAGGTTATCTCTGATAAGGTACTTTCTTCTGTCTGGGGATGGAGCTGGCCGGTCAATGATGGTCAATGATGATAATTACAGGGAGGCTTGAACTGGGGTTCTGGCTGAGCATAGCTGTCAGCACAGAAGGTTATCTAAAAATTCCTAGAAGTGGTTAGGTAAGGAGTTAGAGGTCTATAAAGTTAGTGAGGCTGTTAGGAATGGAGAGTAGAAACTAAATTGTTTGAAGCTGTTCCTTAAGGTCTACCTGACCTAGGCGGTGTCTCCCTGTGGAATGTACCTCAATTTCAGGAGACTTATTATGTGGTGGTTTGGACTGTTATTCCTGTTAGTCCTTGAATGTGGCTAAGGGAGATATCTGTTTCCAGAGGCAAAAGGAGAAGAAACGGATGAGCCTGAGGGAAGGAAGTCTTTCCTGAGGTTGTTCTCCAAATACCTCGAATGTGTATGTCCAAATAGTGATCAATCCACACTGTTAGCAATTCTTAGGAAAAAAATCTATTGGGAAAGCTATGAAGGCATACATGATTTTCATAACAGAAGACAACTGATATATAACAAGCCAAATAACACCAAAAGCTCCTTGGAATTTGGCTTCCTCTGAAGGAATTGATCCCTTCAGGTAGTGGCTTTGCCATAACCAGCTGAGTTCTTATAACATATTCCTGCGGCCCGTAGCCATTGGCTGTCTAGCTAAGGATGACCTAGAACTTCTGATTCTTCTACCTCTCAAGCTTCAGAGTGCTGAGGTTCCAGGGTGTGCTGCCTGGTACTTAGATTGTTTTTATAGTTCTATAGCATCACTTATGCTGGTTATGCTGTTGTTTCCTTTATGATCTCTTCAAAAATCCCATTGTCCTTTTTATGAACACACCCATGAAGTTCATTATCTTTGTTTGACTCAGTGAGGATTCTGAGGACTGCTAGGAGCCTCCCCTCCCCCGCCCCAGGTCCTCAAGAGTCTGAAGGGAGAAAAGGAGGATGAGGTAGGATGGGGCCAGGATGTCCCAGTCATGATGACTTGGTCCAGGCTTTGGTTTGTGTGGGAGATCTCCACTTTCTGATCAGTGGCTGGAAACTGGTGTTTCTGTACAGTAAGACTCAAGTACCGGAGGCTGGTTGAGAAACCGGAAGATGCGCTTCACAGTGATAACATCGTTGGTGCTGACATTGGCACTGTGAGAGACGTGCCATCCGGTGGGGGCGTTCTCGACTGGTGTCCTTCTCTGTAGTCTAGATTGTCTACAGTGAGCCTTTTCATCGTAGACAGTTTCAAACGTCATCAGGTGTCGGAATGAGCAAACAGAAAAAGACCTCTAGCTGGGCCTGGTGGTACTGTCCTGTAATCCGTGCTACTCAGGAAGCTGAGGCAGGAGGATCACAAGTTCAAGACCTCACTGAACTAAAGAGTGAGTTTAGGGTTGATCGGGGTCATTTAGAGCGCTCCTGACTTCAAATACAAAGTCGGGAGGACTGGGGTGGAGCGCTCTGTAAGACGCTGAGTTCAGCCCCAAACCGACCACCAAGCAGGAGAAGAAGGGAAAGGACCCTATAGGGACGGCCTCCAGGGCCCTCCCCTGCTCCCTGGTCCTCCAGCCTGCGGGGCACGGCTCCACAGGCTCCACAGGCTTCACATGGCCGGGATGCTGTGGGCATCAGAATGCTGTGTGTTTTCCTGACGGCTTCCCAGCTGGATTCACTCCTGCCTGCGAAAGGCTGATAAAAACAAGGACAACAAGATGAACTTCAAGGAGCTGAAGGACTTCCTGAAGGAACTCAACATACAGGTGGATGACAGCTATGCCAGGAAGATCTTCAGGGTGAGCTGGCTGGAGTGGCCGTGGGGCCCGGGGCCTGGCCTGTGGCTGGGTCTGAGCCCATGGGCTGTGCTGCCTTTACAGGAATGTGACCACTCCCAGACAGACTCGCTGGAGGATGAGGAGATCGAGACCTTCTACAAGATGCTGACCAAGCGGGCAGAGATCGACCGCGTCTTTGCAGAGGCTGCGGGATCCTCGGAGACCCTGTCAGTGGAGAAGCTAGTCACGTTTCTGCAGCATCAGCAGCGGGAGGAGGCGGCAGGGCCAGCACTGGCCCTCTCCCTCATTGAGCGCTACGAGCCCAGTGAGACTGGTGAGGGCCCGGCCAGAGACACATGGCTGGGGGACTGTGATGGAACTGCAGACAGACAGGCATGCTGGAGGGAGCCAGCCCCAGGGCTGCTGATCAGTGTGTGGCCGTCCTGTGTAAGCAGGCGCATGGGAGAGAGAGCGCCAGTGTTTGCCCTGTCTGGGCCTCACTTCCCTTCAGTTCTTTCTTCAAGGGGCTCTGAGTGTCCCTGCCCCAAGACGTAGAAAGAAGTGGCTGGTGAAGACAGTGTGCTGTTGTTACTTCCTTCTTTGTGTCTGTTCTGGATGCAGCTTTGAGACATGACCTAGGGGAGACAGAGCGCGGCTCACTACTTCCAGGCCAGCCTGTCAGCTTAGTGAGACCCAGCCTCACAGCACAGAGTTAACGGAGGTCTGGCTGTGTAGCTCAGTGGCGAGTGCTTGGGTAAGGACTCGGAGGCGATGTCACCCAGCGTTGAGCCTTTCAGACGGGGAGGAAGGAAAAGGACAGGGCCTCACCACACTGTAACCAAAGCCTCCCTGGGAGACCAGGACATCTGCTCCCCAGAGCTGCAGGGGACCAGCAGAAGGTGGGTGGGCAGGCAGAGTGGAGAAAAGACTTTCCTTTCCTCCGCGGTAGGCATCTAGTTCTGACTGGAAATGGTGGCTTCTTCCTACCTAGCCAAGGCACAGCGGCAGATGACCAAGGATGGCTTCCTCATGTACTTGCTCTCTGCCGATGGCAGCGCCTTCAGCCTGGCCCACCGCCGTGTCTACCAGGACATGGACCAGCCACTCAGCCACTACCTAGTGTCCTCTTCCCACAACACCTACCTGCTGGAAGATCAGCTCACAGGGCCCAGCAGCACAGAGGCCTACATCCGGTGCGGGCCAGGGGTGAAACTGTCAGGGGCGAGTCGGGGTGGGACACCCCTCCCCCCGACAGGACCTGGAGGGTCCTAGCCTAGCCGTCGCTGCTCCCTGCAGGGCTCTGTGCAAAGGCTGCCGCTGCCTGGAACTGGACTGCTGGGACGGTCCCGGTCAGGAACCCGTCATCTACCACGGCTACACTTTTACGTCTAAGATCCTCTTCTGCGACGTGCTCAGGGCCATCCGGGACTATGCCTTCAAGGTTGGGCGTGCCCGTGGGAGTGAGGAGAGGATCGGGGTGGACAGTCCCTTCTAACCCATCTTGGGGCTTTCAGGCGTCCCCCTACCCAGTCATCCTGTCCCTGGAGAACCACTGCAGCCTGGAGCAGCAGAGAGTGATGGCCCGTCACCTGAAGGCCATCCTGGGGCCCCTGCTGCTGGACCGGCCTCTGGAGGGGGTTACCACGAGCCTGCCTTCCCCCGAGGTACAGAGTGGGTAACCAAGGCGGGGAACTTGGCTGGGAGGCCTAGATGGGTCTTAACCACTCAGCCCTATCTCCCCAGCAACTGAGGGGCAAGATCCTGCTGAAAGGGAAGAAGTTTGGAGGGCTGCTGCCTGCGGGAGGGGAAGACGGGCCTGAGGCCACTGATGTGTCTGACGAAGACGAGGCCGCTGAAATGGAGGACGAGGCTGTTCGGAGCCAAGTGCAGCAGAAGCCCAAGGTTCTAGGGGACGCCGTGGCGGTGGGGTGGCCCCGGGTCCCTCCCACTCCCGTTGCCCACTGGACAGTTGCCTCATCTTAGTTTTTCTGTGGCTGCCATTCAGACCTTCTGCCCCTCTCTCTGTCTGTCCTCTCTCTCTGTTGTCTGGGTTTCTGGCGCTCAGTGGCCACCTTGTCCTACCCTCTGGCTCTAACCTGGGCCTCCCCGTGGCCTCCAGGAGGATAAGCTGAAGCTGGTGCCGGAGCTCTCCGACCTGGTCATTTACTGCAAGAGTGTCCACTTCGGGGGCTTCTCCAATCCTAGCACCTCCGAGCAGGCATTCTATGAGATGGCTTCCTTCTCCGAGAACCGTGCCCTCCGGCTGCTGCAAGAATCAGGTGAGCCCCTGTCCTTGCAGGCATCTGATCCTGGCCGTCTGGACTGGTCAAGACTGGGCCTGTCCTCCACCCTTGCAGGGGTCCCAAGTTGGCACTCCCTGCTTTATGTCTGGGCAGAACTGGCGAGGTGAGGTGGGGTGGGGTGGGGTAGGTAGGTGTGTCTTCGGCCCACCAAGGCCTTCACTGCTGACTTGACCCCACCTATTCTCAGGAAACAGTTTTGTCCGCCATAACGTGAACCACCTGAGCAGGATCTATCCAGCTGGGAGAAGAACAGATTCCTCCAACTACAGTCCCGTGGAGATGTGGAATGGGGGCTGTCAAATTGGTACGGGCCGCCTGGGATGGGGGGGGGGATAGACAGGGCACCTGGCCTTCATGTCCAGGGGCCTCGAGCCCTGGAGGTCACAGGGGAAGTCTGCGCACCTGAGAAGGGTTAGGTGCAGGCCAAGAGCCGAGCGTGGAAATTGCCCAGCCAGCAAGTCTGTGTCTGGTGTGTGCACTCCAGCCCTTTGAATTTCGCCATCAGGAGTGGAACACGTAGCTCGCCATTAGAGGGCTTGCCTGGCATGCATGAAGTCCTAGGTTCAACCCTCTGCACTGCGGAGAACAGGGGTGGTATCACACCTGTCATCTCAACACCTTCTCGAGGTGGAGGCAGGGATGGGGTAGGGTGGGTGGGTTAGGAGCTCAAGGTCTTCCTTGGCTACATAGTGGGTTCCAGGCTAGCCTGGGTTACCTGAGACCCTGCCTCAAAACCCAACAAAACAGGCTGGGGAGACGACTCAGTCAGCAAAGTGTCTGCCATTCAAGCATGAGGTCCTGCGTTGGGATTCCTACCCATGTGAAAGGACGGCAGTGATGACCCACATCTGTAACCTCAGCACTGAGGGAGGAGGCCGGGCTCTGGAGCTCATGGCCAACCCGCCCACATGAATTGGTGATCCCTGGGTTCAGTGGAGACTCTGTCTCAAAAAATAGTAAAGAGCAATGAGAAAGATGCCAGACATTGGCCTCTGGCCTCCACACAGGTACACAAGTATGAATAACACATGCACACACTCACGGGAGCACATGTCTATTACACACACACAAATAAACAGAACATGTGGTCAGTGTGGTGGGCCAGTTAGGATGATGGGAAGGCAGGAGACACTGGAACGTCATTGGATCCTGCCTCCAACTCACATAGGAACCTGGACTATAGTGCACTCTGAGCAGGCTGGGCTCTAGGACTTTGGGGCCAGCCCACAGCTTGTGACTGCTCTCATTCACCTGTAGTGGCTCTGAACTTCCAAACCCCTGGGCCGGAAATGGATGTCTACCTGGGCCGCTTCCAGGACAATGGAGCCTGTGGGTATGTGCTGAAACCTGCCTTCCTGAGAGACCCCAACACCACCTTCAGCTCACGTGCCCTGACTCAGGGGCCCTGGTGGGCTCGGAAGAGGCTCCGTGTCCGGGTATGGCCAGACACAGAAGGGACAGATGCCGTTGGGGATCCCTGCTGCTCACTACCACCCCTGAATGCTCATTGTCCCCACATTTCCTTAGATCATCTCTGGACAGCAGCTACCAAAAGTCAACAAGAGTAAGAATTCAATCGTGGACCCCAAGGTGATAGTGGAGATCCACGGTGTGGCCCGGGACGTGGCCAGCCATCAGACCACAGTTATTACTAATAATGGTATAGTATGCGCTGGCTGGTTGGGCCAGGCCGCTGGTTCTGGTGGCCTTGCTATTGATATGGTGTTGGTCCTTCTAGGTTTCAACCCGTGGTGGGACACAGAGTTTGAGTTTGAGGTAGCAGTGCCCGACCTTGCCCTCGTACGCTTCGTAGTGGAGGACTATGATGCCTCCTCTAAGAATGACTTCATTGGCCAGAGTACTATCCCCTGGAACAGCCTCAAGCAGGGTGAGTGTTGGAGGGAAGGGGCCAGCCAGGAACAGTGGGCAGGGCCTGGCTTCTCTTAGCCTACATCTCACAATGCCTTGAGTATCCTCTCCCAGTGACCAGAGCTGTCCTTCCCACCAGGGTACCGCCACATCCACCTCTTGTCTAAGAACGGAGACCATCATCCATCAGCCACGCTCTTTGTGAAGATCTCCATCCAGGACTAAACCTGGAGACTGGGTGAGGTCCACCCTGACTGGGCCCAGCTGGATCCACACCTCGGGCAAGACTGGCATTGTTGCACCGACTTCCGGTGCAGAGCTTGAGGCCCTGACCTGCCTTCATGGAGCTCTAACACATCACCTGTGCTTCTGCCTCTCAGGGGACCCAAGAGCGGTCCAGTCCCCGGAGTGGTCCACACTTCCGTTAGGAGGAACACTGCAGCCCTCTCCCTACCCTCTAGCTATCTTTAGGTTGTGAGTTTTTATAAAAGTCACCAGGTAAAGCCTAATAGTCTTTTTACGTAGACGCTAGAGAAGCCCTCCAGACCTCACCCTTCCCACCATCATGGGGTCATTTGGAGTGAGCAGTCTGAAGGAATCCTTTCCACGGAGGAGGGTTTAGCCCACAGTGCCACGGGGCCCAGCTGCTGAGAAGAGGGCTCCACCAGACGGTGCAGCTTGAAGGCACACGGGCCACACCTTACACACCACTGGCTTTTATTGGGGGGTGGGTATTCCAGGAGGAGACTCGGGGTGACGAGCAGGGTTCCCCAGCTCAGAAGAAGCCCAGCTTCTTTTTCTCTTGCTGCTGCTTCCACTTGGCCATGCTGTAGAACTCCTCCTTGGATTTCCCAAAGATGTCTTGGAAGTCAGAGTCTGAGAGGTAGAACTGGGGGGGGTAGGAGTGGCGGGGGGGGGGGGGGGATGGGAGTCACTGGAGCCCAAGTTCCTGTCCACCCAGAGGCGTCATCCACTCCCCCTTCTCCAGTCTGCTCACTGCTGGCTTTTGTGGCCACTCTGGGGGCAGGGTACCCTGGGATCCTCCAGTGCCGAGAACAGCAGCATTGGTACCCACCTCCTTGCGGGCAGGGTCCACACCCTGTGGCGGGTCCTCCACGGCCTGGTGCATCAGCCTCTCCCGGGGCAGGCTCCCATTGGCCACTGAGCTGCAGCAGCTGCCGGTGGATCTGCTTATACTGGGGTCCTTGCCATCAGCGCTGGGGCCCAGCTCCAGATCTTTCTCCAGGCAATCCTGGGAACCCCTGGAGGCCGGTAGGGTCAAGGGACCTGCCTTGTTATCACTCGGCCGTCGAGTTAGCTGGAAGTTATGTACTTCCTGTCCAGAGAGAAGACTCGTGGTCTGGAAGATGGAGGACAGCCATCCGCTAAAGACCACACTGAACCCCTGGCCCCTCCACCTCTGGACCATGTGAACCCAGACCACTATGTGGGGCTGCCAGGGTAACTGCCCAGCACTTACTGCTGTTATCTCAGAGATGGCGGCCCCTGGTCGCAGGCTTCCCTCCACCACCTCCTCATAAGACTGGTTGTTCTGGGGGCAGGAGTCGGGGCTGTTATCAGGACTGGCAAGGGAAGGAGCTTCCGGAAACCCAGACAAGTTCAGTCCCCCCCCTTCCCTGACTCATGGGAGGCCCTCAGCCCAGGAGGGCCTGGAACAGCCCCCGCCCCACCCCGGATGAAGACCCACCGCTGTGAAGCCTCACCGTCCACTTGTAGGGGTCCCAGCTGGCAAACCACCCGGTGAAGGTGGCAGGCTCATAGCCCTGCTTGACCAGCGCGATGGGTGTGTCCAGGCTCCTTCCCGCTGGATGAGTCCTCAGGTACTCGTGGCCCCAGGCCACGGCCTCCTTCCACCCACCTGCAGCTTCCCCAAGCCACAGGAAGATCTGGGCCACAGAGGAAGCCTGGGCTTAGACAGGTGGAGGGGCCCCCTGAGTCAGCCACCTCCTCCCTGCTCCACGTTGTCAGATGGCCTCAGATCCCTGCGTGCATATGCCTGGCCAAGAACACTCTTACCCAGCATTTGAGATGCCCCCACACCCATGGACGCTTGCCATCACAGGCATACATACGCACATGCATCTAATATATAAACAGTTAAGAAGCACTAGCATGTGGTAGGAACTAAGAACACAACAGTGAAGACAATCCAAGTCGCTGTCACTAAACCAGGTATCTGTAACCACAGCACTGGCGAGGCAGAGGCAGGAAGACCAGTTCAAGTACCACATAAACAGGAGCGGGTAGGGCAGGCCTGAGATCCCAGCGCCTGGGAGGTGGAGTCTGATGGATCAGAGGAAGTTCGGGTTACATAGTGAGCTCAAATCCTGGGCTCTATGAGACTGTCTCAAAAGAAATAAAAAGATGTGACAAAAATCTCTACCCCCATGGAATCTCCACGGGAGAGCAAGCCACATGTATGTCTCGGAAGAAAGGGAAGAAGAATCAGGCAGTGCCAAGGGCCTAAGGTGGGACGAGGCCACCACGGCTGGAAACAGAGCAGCAAGGTGGAGCTGGGAGACTGGATCGGAGGGGCTGGCTAGGTAACGGGGTGGGGATCGCCAAGTGGGGAAGCAGGGAACGGAGTCTGGCCTTGAGTTTTCTCTGAGTGAAATAGCTCAACCTCCTCAGAACTCAGTACCACACACAGTGACACACAGTCTCACACACAGTGACACACATGAACACATGTGTGCATACACAATCACAGCTACAAAGACACATTGTCCATTGCCATAAAGCCAGATAGCCAATCGCAGTCACCCACTGTCACCCACTATCATCACAGTGTCCGCACAGAGACACGGTCACATTTGGTTACCAGTCATGCGTATCTGGTTGGTTACATAACACCATCTCATAGCCACACGGAATTTCACAGACTCACAAATGCAGTTTCTCAGTCACACCAACAACCAATCATATTCCTCCTTTCCCTCTCAGACACATGGGCACATGAAGTGTCACCAGTTACAACTGGTCTGGCCAGTTCTGTTTAGTCCTGGACCACACACACCATCGCTGGCATGGTCTGCCTAATCCACAGCCATAGCGACCCAGTCAAACGTGAAGGTCCAAAGAACCATCACACACACATATCCCGTCAGTCCTTCCATTTACTGCTGTTGCTATACCGTCAGCCACAGGCCCTCAGTCACGTGGAGTCACATATCGCATCATAGGACACACAGTATCACATACAATGTGCAAGGTTATACTCACACACAGCCCGACTCCTGCTCCTAGTATGTTGTGGTTTTACAGACACTCCCAGACTCTCAGTCCATGGCAACAATCAGTCACAGGTTAAACGCACCTTCACACCCAACTACACCAGTGCAGACACACCCTGCATGCCCAGCCCAGCCAAGCCGGGGTGGCTGCCTCACCTCCTGACAGGTGTCTAGTAACATGACATCATACTTGTCCAAGTCCTCTTGGCCAAAGAACACCACTTCCGTGAGGACCAGGCAGCCTGAGGGGCTGGAACACTCAAACAGTCGAGGCTGGATGCCGGAGACCTCTGGAAGCCTGGCCAGAGGAGGGGCTGTGAGGGGTGCAGCTGGGCCACACTGGCCCTCGGCATGGGTGCCCCCACCCCCAGCTCAGGGAAAACAGCTTCTTTGCCAGGAGCCCTGGGCCTTCCTCTGGACTCCACCCACCCCTTGACTTTGTGTAGGGCGCATGCTCTGGGCCAGGGTCCTTTTCTTTCAAGGGACAATTAGAGCAGGTGACTGAAAACCTGTCTGCCGCTCTATGGATTTATTAGGGTAGGCACTGGAGAAGGGGACCCCAGACCTAGTGGGGAGAAGCTGAGCTGAGGCCCTGCCCTCCCTAGAATGGGAGTCACCTGCACTCAGTTAAGTCAGGAACTAGCCTCGGGTACAGGGTGGAAGGAGGGAGCAAGTCTGGGGCGCCGTGGAATATTCGACGCTGTAAAGGTGTGTTGCTTTTGTTTCTGCTGCATTTGTTAATTATGTAAGGATTGATGCATTTGTTTCACCTTGCCTGCCTAAGGCACCTGATTGCTCTAATAAAATGCTGAAGGGCCAATAGTGAGGCAGGAGGAGAATGGGCAGGGTTGGTGGGCAGAGAGAAATCTAGGCTCAATGGAGAAGAGAGAGGAGAGAGGACGGAAGAGAGGGACATGCCTGGGGCCAGAAGCCAGGCAGCCAGACATGAGGATCCGGAGGGTAGGACAGACAGAAGGAAAGGTAAAAAGCCCCAAGGTAAAATATAGACAAAGAGAAACAGATTAAAATAAGAGCAAAGCCGAGGCTGAGCACTCATAACTAATAACAAGTCTCCATGTCATGATTTGGGAGCTAGTTAGTGGCCCAAAAGAAAGTCTGCTCCATGGGAGCCCAGGAGACTTGGGTGGACGGCAGCGCCCAGGGACGCAGTTCCTTCCATCCTTGAGTTCTTACTCATCCCTTGTCCACTTACCCCACGGTTTGGGATTGCCCGTGGAGGCAATGCAGGAAGTGGACTCTGCCAGCAGAGGGTGCCATTTCTCCCTGTCTGCCCTGGCATGCCCCCATCCAAGTTACCAAGGGCTGGAGATTGCAGATGGAGGGGACCCAGGGTCCCTCAGTTCCAGGCTTATCTTTCCAGCTCACTCTGTGACTAGTGACCCACCTCCGGGCCTCAGTTCCCCCTCAAGATAAACATGCTCTGCAATCCTGTTACCTCTTGTTGCTGGGATAGGGAGCCCGGCCCCCGAGGGCTTCCCAGAAGTGGGGCGGCTCCTGACCCTCCAGCACGGTTTCCATGTCATTTCCTGGGAAGACAGCGGCCACCACCCGTGCCCTCTCACGCTGGTCCCCGCTGCAGCTCTGCCAAGCAGAGGCTGGGTCAAACCCTGCAGCAGGCAGGCCTCCGCCTCCAGTCCCGTGTCCATCCACTGGGGCCCGTGGGGAGCTGGACCTGAGCCAAGGGAGGCCTAAGCTGCGGGTGAGGCCCCTGTGAGCAAGGTATCTCCCTTCAGTTCCTCAGCTGTGACCCTGTGACCCTCTCTAGGCCCAGAGCATGGATGAGGGACACCAAGGCTTGGGGGTCATTTGTGGTTTATGCTAAAGATGAGGAAACAACAAAACCCACAAGCAAACCGAGACTAGGTGCTGTGGGACCATGCTTTGAACAGTTTTAATTAATGTAAGCCTCTGTGTGTTTACTTCAGTCTGAGCGGCTGCGGACCGGGTGGGACACAGAAAAACTTTCAGCTACAACTAGGCCTCTCCCTTCCCCAGAGAGACTTGGGAAAAGTCCCAAGCAGAAGGGAGGCAGTCAGAGCCAGGCTCGCCTCTGACCTGAGGAACCCCAGTCCACTTGTGACTTTCTAACTTCCCCTAGCTCTATCAGGGTCCCTGGACCACTCCACACCACCCACAGGACCAGCCCACTGGAGGGGACCCATCTCTGACCTCACCACCTTCCCAAGTGGAGACTCACTGGTACCTTCCCAAACCAGAGGTAGCAGACGCCAGCTGTGACCAGAAAGAAGATGTCGCTGGAGATGAGGGAGGAGGCACGGGCTTGCACCTCCATGGTTCTGGTGTTGTGGCTGTCGGTCCCTTGCACGTGGAACAGCCTCGGGCTGGATGTTGGCGGTCTCTTTCCTCTGTTGCCTGCACACCCCTAGAAGAAGGTGGGGCGTCAGGTGGAGGCAAGGGCCCCCGGGGGGCCACCTCTGTGTCCTAGTAGTGAGCAGGACTAAGGCTACCACTGTCCTCTGGCCCTTTGAGTGTGGACTGTGGTAGGCCTGTCTGCATAGGACACTGAAACAGACCCTTCAAATTAGACCTGTCACACATCTCAGAGGGCCCAGAGCAGGCTCCTGCCACCATGGTGTGCCATCTCCTCTAGGCACAGAATCAACAGAGCCAGGGATTATGAGACCTCTGAAATGGACCCAGAATGAATCCTTCCTCTCTGGAGTGGCTTTGTTAGATAGATGATGATGATGATGATGATGATGATGATGATGGTGGTTGTGATGGTGGTGGTGGTGATGGTGGTGGTGGTGGTGGTGATGATGATGATGATGATAATGAGAGTGTGCATATGCATGTGTGCTCATGAAGGCCCTAGGATGTCAAGTGTCATTCTCAGGAGTGCTGTCCACCTCCTCTGAGATAAAGTCTCTCACTGGTCTGAAGCTCACCAAGTAGGCTCCACTGGCTGGCCATCAAGGCCCAGGAATCCTCCTGTGTCCGCTTCCCAGGCTAGGATCACAGGCTGCAGCATCCTACCCAGCATCTTTATGTGGGTGCTGGAGTCACACTCAAGCTTGCAAGGCTAACACCTTACCAGTGGAGCCGCCTCTCCAGCCCCTGTGTCAAAGGGATGAACGGTCCAACATGGGCTCTACCTGGAAGACCACCAGCTGCCCCTGGAAGATGGCTAGGAAGTGGGGGGGCTCTCTGCCCATGGTGACATGTTCCTGCACCAGTGCTCCCTGGTACATGAGGTCCAGCTCCTCAGCATTGAGGTTCAGGGCCTTGGTGTCTTCTATGGTGGTCTGGTGGCCCTGCAGCAGGGAGGGGACAATAATTTGGCCTGGGGTTTCCTATTCCGTTCTTAGATTCCAGGTCTCGTGCTGGACAGCATGACACCCCAGCAGGGGGACATACCTGCCATAGGTACAAGATGTACCGGACACGGCCAAGTTTCTGGTAGGTGTAGAGGGCAAGGTAGCAGTTTCCTGAGCACAACTGTCCATGGTGCCTGGGGTCCACAGGCTGCCTTTGTAAGTCCTGGATGCACCACACCTGAGGAGCAAGGGACCCACGGGCACAGATGACCCTTCCCGGTAGCAGCCTGCGCACCTGCATGCAGCCGGAAAGCTCTCATTGGCTCATCGGGGCCTTCCGTACTTCACACCGGACCTGGGAGTGACCTTTCCCCCACAGGCCTCAGTAGCCCACGCCTTCGCTGGCCGCTCTCAGCCCACCTTTAGCTTGCATTCTGCACCCAGGAAAGTAGGTGAAAGGCTAGAGGTTGCGAGATGGATCCAGCTCCTGGCCCATGGCTACTCCTGTCCTAGACCCCGCTAGCTACAGCCCTGGTTAGGGCAGACAGCATCCCTCCCCCACGCACAGAGCTGCGCTGTTCAGTCGAGGATAGCAGAAGCAAGGCTGGAAGAGAGGTGTCGGCACTCTGGAGGGGAAAATTCCTTTTTTCCTTGAAGTATCATTAACAACAACAACACAACCCTCAAAACAAAAACAAACCCATAAATGAACAAAAACCAGGGCTGGCGGTGTGACCCAGCTGGTCAAGTGCTTGTCCAGCATGCACAATGTCTTAGAACCCCCCAAAACAGGGATTCCCCCTGTAATCATGGCATTAGGGAAGTGAGGCGGAAGAATCAGAAGTTCAAGGTCAGCCTTGACTACATATCAAGTTTGAGACCAGCTTTGGGATATGTGAGACCCTGTCTAATAAAACAAACAAAAAGCCAACGCCTGCCTCCTCAAAGGCTGAAATGACAGTGCTTGCCCACATTTGTCCTAGTGACGGCTTGTTACTATGGAAGCCACACCTCAGCTTTAGAACCAGACAGAACTGGTGGAAGTTCAGGTCTGTGCAGGTTGGTGTGTGACCTGCAAGCTGGGGATCGCAGCGCCAAGCTCATTCATTGCACATCAGCCGGCCTGGAACCAGTGTCCATTACCCACACCAACTGAGAGCTACACCAGGGGACTTGCCCTCTAGACCAGGCCATCAAAACCCCACGATTTTCTGAAAAGGCTGCCAGGGACCAAAACTTCCCCAAAGGTACACCCACCCAGGAGCGAGGCCTCCCCACTTCCACAGGCCCCTCGACTGTGTGCTTGGAGCTGATCCCAGACACCCGTGCCCAGCTTCCTTGCCATCCTCCTCCCAGCTTTCACCCACCTGGTCCCCTTCCGTTACCTCTACTCATCCCCAAACGCCCTCTTTTCTCCTCAGCCTGGGTTTCCTCCATTACCCGGTCTCCGCTCCCCCCCTGCTCCCCAGTCTTCCCACCCACTCCCTCTGTCTTCTCTTCTCTCCATCTCTTCTCACCCATCACTCCTGGTCATTCACATAAGAGCAAACGTAGGCAGGACTTCCATTTTCTCTGCCTCAGCTTACCTACAGAATTTACACACACACACACACACACACACACACACACACACACACACACACACACACACGCTCAGTAGCTTTGTTCCCATAGACTCACAACATCTCCACATGAGCTTGGGAGCCAGTCTGGACCATAATCTCTGCTTCCATTTTATGGACTTAAAAACAGCCTTGAGGGAACTTAACATGTCCAATAGGTCAGTATGAGAACACTGGTCTGAGGCCAGATGAGGGCTTCATGACAGTGTGTTAGGGGCTGTGATTTGAGTGACCGTGTACCTGTGTTGGCCACAGACAGGGCATGGTGCCTTGTCCAGGTGTTGTCAAGTTGCGTGTCTGTGAGGGAGTGACCATGGTGTTGTATGACTTGAGATGACTGTATGAGCAGTTGCTGGAGAGTGGGCATGTATGTTTCTATTTCCTTGAATACATCCCTGGTCGTGGGTGGGTGGGCACCACATGTTCCTGGGTCATTTTTGTTGTTGAGACAGTGTCTCATGCAGTCGGACTGGCCTTGAACTCCTGATATTCTCTCCTCCAGAGTGCTGGGTTTCCAGGCCTGACCCTCCCCCCCCCCCCCCCCCGCCACACACACACACTTCACTCCCGTCAACGGCTCTCTCTCCTTGTATGCACACTGCCAACCCCAAGCCGGTGCCCTCACCTCCACCTTCCCAGAGCCGTCATCCACCATTCTGAGCTGGGCCGCTAGCTCAGGCTGGGTGTGCAGCTTGCCCATGTCCGGCTTTGCCTGCATCAGCTTATCTGCATGGGGAGCTGAGAGTCAGTGACATTCTTCAGTGCCACTGGGCCCACTCACTGCTCACGCATCTCACAGGGTCTGGGGCACACCCTCTTCCTCCTCATCCTCAGGGGCCACACCTCCTTGCCTGTCCAGCCCCCTCCCCAGCAGCCTCAGGTTCCTTCCAGGTCTGTCCACCCCCAGGCTCCACCCCTGCACCCTTCCATCACTCACTCTTCCCTTTGTGTTTTTTCCCATCTCGCTCCTCCGACCACATCTGGAACAGCTGCTGGAAGGCTGTGGACTCTGCACCTTCATTCACCACCTCCACATTGGTGTAGTTTGGGTAGCCTTTGGCCTGGATGAAACCCTGGGACATGGCTCTGTTAAGCAGGCCTGTGGCTCAAGGGCTCTAGGCTGTGTTCAGCCCCAGGAACCCCCCCCCCCCCAACTGTGGCTCCCAGGATAGCCAAGCTCTGAGCTGTGTTAATTAACCAAACTCGAGACCCATTTAACAAGCTGGCTCTCTCACTACCGATTCTCCGAGGTCTCTCAGGAGAATTAATGGTCCCCTTAATCCAAGCTTGGTGAAGGGCTGGCCATGACATACCCTACAGTCCCATAAACCTCTGCTTCCCACACACAATGCAGAAGGCTCTCAGGCCTCAAGACAAGGCTATCCCGCACACATGACCTCTGGGGTGTCACACATCTTCTCTCCCACACAGTTTCCAGGGTAGACACACTCACTTCCTGACCCCAGGATAAAGATGTTCCAGGGGAGAGTTATTTCTTCCCTTAGACCCCAGGAGGACATCCTGTACCAGATCTGTCTTGCCTCCCTGTAGGGGCCCCAAGGCCTTACCACAGCCCTGTTGAATGCAGCCTTCTTGTCCTGGGGGCTGGACTTTCGTCCCTGCCACATGTAGATCTTGAAGCCACCCTGGTCCAGGAGATAGCAGCCCTAGGAAGAAGTGCAGTCTGGTCAGCAGGGACTGGGGTTGTGAGGGGGATGGGTGGGTACTCTGTCCAGGCTCCTTACTTCCTCTTGCAGGAGGTCCTGGGTCAGTGGTCGGGTGGCCAATTCCTGGACCACCAGGTCTGTTCCCTTCTCGCAGACACTGGGGGACAGGCATCCAGATGTGGACAGCTGGCCTCTTCCTGGCCTGATGCCATCCCAGAACCCTTGAACTCCTCTGGTTTCCCAGAGACTGAAGTCATGAGCTGTGAACTCAATTATTGTGACCTTGCTTGGGGCTTAGGTGGCTCCTTGACCCTCACAGGGCCTCAGTGTCCCCATCTGTACCATGGGCTTCTCATTGATGTTGCCACACACCATGCAAGAGTGCATGTCATGAGATACACAGGCATGGCCAATTCCAGCACCCCACATGTCCTACCCAGAGACCTTCCTGTTTTCACTCGAGGTTTCTGTAGAGATGCTGTGCTGTCTCCGTAACAGACACACAGCTGTGACCCTTTACTCTCCCCTGCCCACCCCCGTCTGCTCACTGGTAGAGGCGGACGTTGGCCTTCTGCTGCTGACTAACACCGCTGCTGGGCGCGGAAGCACCCAGGCTGCCTGACCTGCAGCCCAGCACGGCCTCCATGATGTGCATGAGGTCTGTGGCTTTCTTCTCATCATCTACCACACCAATCTGGGCACGGCCACCACGCTCCCTATCCCTGAGGCTGCAAGTCAGGGTCAGCGCCTGCAGGAGAGGACCCAGCAGTCAAGGCTTCTTAGGAGTGGCCCCTCATTCCACACACAGCCCAGCCCGGGTCTTTCTTATCACTGCTTGGTACCCATAGGCACGGGGAGAGGGACAGGAAAGCTGGTGTCCTGTCACTCTAGTGTTCCCAGGTCTGCCACCAGTGGGACGTCTGAACTTTGTCTGTTGGATTGAGACAGAGAGTCCAGCTACCTCTTGGGGTGGCCAGATGACGGATACTTGGAGGGCTACCTCTCCCCAAGCCCTATACTCACAGCTCTTAGGGCAGACACTGACCCGTGATTTCTCAGAAATGCAGGTTTTAGGTCCGTTCCATTGGATCAGCACCTTGCCCAGGTCCAACAGGAAGATGCCCCCCTTATTAAAGCTGTTCCAGGACAAGGCCACCTTCCGTAGCCAGGAGAGAGATGTGGAAGAAAAAGGTGTCAGACCAGCAGCACCACAGGCAGGGGGAGGGGGCAAGGGGGGAGGGGGGCGGGCAAGGCAGGTTGTGTCGCTTGTATGAATGAGACTCTGTGCAGCTCTGTGTGTGTGTGTGTGTGAGAGAGAGAGAGAGAGAGAGAGAGAGAGAGAGAGAGAGAGAGAGAGAGAGAGGGAGAGAGAGAGAGAGAATGACTGGTGTGAGAGAAGTGTGAGGCTGTGCACACTCCCATCATGTGGCCTTCAAGGGCCCAGTGCACCACTGCATCTGCCTCCTCCGCCTGGGTTCTTAAAGCACCCATGAGACACAAGGAAAGACGGGCCAGCAGCAGAGCAAAGGTGGAGAACCCAAGGCTGCCTGTGTCTCCTGAGGGAGGTGGGCCACCTGGGGAACTCCAGCTCATTGCTCCCCACACTCCCCACATCCCCCACCAACCCCTGCCCTTTCTTATGCTTCAGGATACTCCGTGAGTCTGGAGTCAGACCATGTCCCCGGTGCCCTCACCTCAGTGGCAGACACATGCTTCCTTCCCCTGATGTGTAGCAGTCGCTGGACGTTGTACATGTTGGTCTCCACATGCTTGAGAGCAGAGGCTTGGCCTCCCTTCCTGTAGCTGAGAAAGGGACAGGGACCCATGATTGAAAACACACCTTGGGCAGGAATGAGTGCGGGAGTGAGCAAATGCATGTGTGTAATTATGTGTGGGGATGATATGTGTCTGTGTAATACATGTATGAGTACCTGTGAGCATGTGTATGTGTGAGTACATAGGTACACGAGGCACAAGTGTGCATTGCTTATTAGCATGTAGAACTGTGTAGACTGAGGTACGTTAGGGGATTTCATATGGGCTTTTTACCCAGGTGAGTCTAGATGTGAGTAGATGGAAAGGCATATCTGTGTGGTGGATATGAATATTCAGGTATGCATGCCCATCCACAGGACATGCATGGGGTGGCATGTTTTATTTCATGTACACACAGACTTTTCTGTACCATATGCAAATATTTGACCCAGTGATTTGAAACAAAAATGATTTAGTATTGGCAATTAGGTTAACTATTTTCAATCTAAATACTTGAATGCCAGGTGGTGATGGTGTACACTTTTAGTCTCAGCACTTGGGAGGTAGAGGCAGGCAAATTTCTGTAAGTTCAAAGCCAGTCTGGTCTACAAAGTGAGTTCAGGACAGCCAGAGCTGTTACAAAGAGAAACCCTGTTTTGAAAAATGAAAAACCAAACCAAACCAAAACTAAAAACAAAAAAGCCACAAAACAAAACAAAACACCTTGAAGCAAAAGTAAAGGAGACACTTCTCCCAGCAGGACAAAGCGAGCTCTGGATAACACTGGTGACCACTCCCACGTACAGATGGAGACCAACGACAAGGTGGCCACAAGCATTCACAGTAGAACAGCCCCAAAGTAGAAGCGGCACACACGTCCGCTGGATGCTGAAGTGATAACATATGGTAGGTTCGAACAGCGGACTATCATCTCACAGTGAAATGAAGTCAAGTGATAATGCATGCCACAGTATGGGTGGATCTTGGACACAGGATCAGGAGGGATGAAGCTCAGTGGTTGAGGCTTGCCTGCCATGTGGGCAAGGCTCTGGCCTCCATCCTTAGCACAGGAGGAAGAGGAGGAGGAGGGGAAGCAGGAGGGAAAGGAGGACGAGGATGGTGAGGAGGCAGAGGGGGAGGCAGAGGAGGAGGGAGAGGAAACGATTAAGACAAAATGAAAACAAGTCAGCCACGGAAGCTCACTTTCTGTGTGGTTTCACTTACAGAACAAGTCCAAATGGGCAAATGTATAGACATAAAGCAGGCTAGTCACTGCCTTTGGCAGGGGAAAGGATGCAGGAAAGACCTGGAAAGAGGCTGCCCAAACACAGCAGACTTTTCAAGGTGATGAAAACATTTTAAAACTGATTGTAGTAATGGTTGCATACCTCTTAAACCACTGGATTGTATGCTTGAGATGGGTGGAATGTATGTGAGCTTACATATGTTAACAAAGTACCTACACATGTATACATGTATACACACACACACACACACACACACACACACACACACACACACACACGTGCTCGATTCAGCCAAAGAAAAGCCATTATCTCAGGTGGCAGGTGGAACCCTCACCAGAGTATTTAACACACTGTGTCCCCTCTGTGCCCAGCACTCTCAGCACTCACATGACTCCGGGGCGGAAATAGCTGTGGAAGCAGTCGGACTCATGGCCCTGAGACTCTCGGTGCAGCACTGTCCCATCTCCTAGAGCCTCCCGTAGACGCTGCAGGAAGGTGACTGCAGCCCCCTGACTCTCTGCGCTGGCCTCCTTGCCGATCCAGTAGTGCAGGTCGCCGGACCCTCCCCGGGGAGCCTTTGGGCTCTGAGGGACCTAGGGCCCAGGCATTGTTATATGTGGAGGGGATGGGGCCAGGCTCCAGGGTCTGGTTGGAGAGTGTGGTGGAGCCAGTGATCAAGGAACCAGTGGGCAGGCGCTTGGACGGAGGCCATGAGGGGAAATGGGGACAAGAAGGCCCTAGGGCAGCAGCCCCTTGTGGGTGGCATGTGGTATGGGGGCTCTTGATCTCAAGACAGAGTTTATTCCCAGGCCTGAGTTTCTTCAGTTCTGGGCCATGTCACCCCTCAGACAGACTCCCCAAGTGGCTTACGTGGAGGATGACATAACAGCATTCCTCGAAGAAATTCCCATGAGCCCTTTCAGGCAGTGGCAGCATCTTTAGGTTCTGAGAGAAGAGGTTGCTAAGTAACAAGTTAGGGACCTCTACTTATGACTCCCAGAGAAAGGGGAGAGGAGGGAGCTCTCGATGGGAGATGGGGGATTATTCCAGGTCCCAGGCTGTGCTGTCTGGGCTTGCCCTCACCTCAGTAATCCATATTTGGAGGGCTCTGTGACTGTCGATGGCTGCGACGTCTTGGTTGGTGTCCATCCTAGGCTAGTCAAGAATGATGGAGATGCAAATGTTGGAGGCCAACCTCTGGCTACCTTCGTTACAGGCTCCACGCAAGAGTTTTCCCACCACCTAATGCTCTTCAAAACACCTTCATTATAGAAGGTGACTTTCATTAAACATGAGACTTCAGCAAACCAGGACAGGTTCAGTGACAGACTTACAGGGACCTGGTTTGTCTGCGGGAATGCTTTACAACAGGCAGAGCTCTCTGGCCAAGAGTGCCCCTCCACAGCAGCAACATCTGTAGAGTTAGAAACTGACCACAAAGGGCTGGAGGTGTAGTTCAGTTGGTAGAATGCTTGCCTAGCATGCATAAAGCCCTGGATTTGACCCCCAGCACCACACAGAACGTGGCATGGTGGTGCCTGGCTTTAATCCCAGCACCCAGGAGGTGGAGGCAGGAGGATCAGAAGTTCAGGATCATCCTCAGATATATAGTAAATGTGAGGCTAGGATAAGTGACAGGAGCCCTTATCTAAAAAATCAAAAGGAGATAGAAACATGCCGACAGCTTTTAGGCAGACCCAGGGCCTGCAGACGCAGGGACTGTTACTGCAGACAGTGTGAAGGAGACTCTCTCCAAGGACCCATCCAGTCTGCAGGGAAAGACCCTGCAGATAGGGGTGGATTCTTGAAACGGGGCTCAGTGTTGTATGGAAAGACAAGTTCTGACCTCAAGGAAAGGGCAGAACTACACAAAGGTCTGACAAAGTTAGAAACGAGTGTACAGATAGACACAGGGTCTGCACAGTGCAACAGGCTGGGCAGATGGGGCCTGCACAAACAGGCATGCCTCCACAGGCTGAAGAAGCATTGAATGACTCAAGGTCTCCAGACAGAAATGAGTTCTTCAAGCAGGGGCCCTCTGTGTATACAAGGATAGCTTTGGAGAGACCCGGGCACTACCCAGGGAAGGTCAGACAGGCTTGGCAAATAGGCAAAGACTGGAAACTGAGAAAGCCTCTACAAACAGGTACAGACTCTACAGGTACAGAGGAGCTCTGCAGCCCGGGGAAGGCCACGCTAATGTGGATAAGAAAGGACTCTGTAGAAAGGGCAGAATCTGAAGCTATGGACAAGCACGTCAATGCACAAGGCTCTGCAGACAGGAGCCACACCCACAGCCATAGCAAGGTCCTCTAGTCAGAGCCCTGGAAAAGCTCCGTAGACACGCCAGAGCTTCATATGCAGGTATCTCCAGCAAGCAGACAATGAGAATAGGTGCAGAAAGCCATGGCAGCCTTTGCGAAGAGATTTTGGATCTGTAAAATGACCTCCATCCTGTGATCAAGTCGGGGAGCCTGCAGAAGAACTGAGGCTCTATAAGCCTGCAGAGGAACTACATAAGCCTACAAGGATCCACAGACTGGTTCTTTCAATGGCATTGACTTCTCCAGAGAGGCATGGTGCTGCGGGTTGAGCCACAGAGAAGCCAGTGCTGTGTATAAGCACGTTCACTCTGGACACAGCCGGATTATGAAGCAGGCCCGGGTCTGTGGGGAGCCCCAGGTCCAGCAAACAGGGGCAGGTTATACAGGTCAGTTTGGAAATGGCCGAGGCTCTGTCAGCAGGGATGAGCTCTGTCCACAGGAGTGTACAGACGCAGAGGCTCTACAAACAGGGATGATGTTTACAGAAGCACGTGGGTGTTCCCAGACAAACATCACCCCTGTCCAGCGAGAAATTCTCCACTGGAACAAGCTGAATGAATTTCTACCCAGGTCAATTCAGACAGGCTGTACAAAGAGGGAAAGCCCTAAAAAAGATCATGGGGTCACATGTGAGCATCAGGCCCTGCAGAACAGGTGTGGACAGAGCATGGTTCTAAAGCGGGGGGAAGCTCTGCCATCAGGGCAGAGACAGAGACAGGATAACCATCCTGTGTGAAGTATTCCAGAACGGCACTTGTGTCCCACCCTATTGGTGGACACCCCTCCCAATTGGCATGTCCTCAGGAATTTCATTCTGGAGGGAGGGAAAGGTTGGTGCCCTGGGTCAGCTTGAGGAAGGGCTTGTCTCCCAGAGAGAGACTTCACACAGTTCTGACAACTTGTCAGAGCACCTTGCAGGGCAGATCGGAGCACACAGACCAGTGACAGTGGTGGGTCGGTGATGGACGGGACTGCGCTTTGAGCAGGACTGCTTGGTCATGCAAACCTCCTGTGCTCTGTTCAATCCTAAAGCTCATGGCAGGACTTGGGCGGAGCTCACTGGACCTCTATTTGTTCCTCCTCTCAATGTGGCCATATTGGTTATATTTCCTTTCTCTGCTTTTCACTTTTATCCGTTCGGTTAGTCTGGTGAGCACGGGCGACTGAGCCTAGCTCAGGACCATCAGGGAATAAGCTCTGATCCTCAAAGTTCTGTTAACATTACGACAGAGGAAACAATTGTCCCTAGACAGGGACAGGCACCATAAGCAGACAAATCTTTGCAGACAGACACCTAGACAGAGGTGCTGGACTGCTCTGTAGCCAGGACAGGCTGTGAATGCCCGCATCTGGAATAAAAGCACATCTCACACGAGGAGCGATGGAAACCGCGGAGAGACATCTAGCCTGCGAACAGGTACCGGCTTTACAGGCTCGACACACAAGACAGAAGTTCTGTCACTTCAGGATGGAGACTCTGTACAGGACTGTGACAGATTCTGCAGCAACTAACAGGCTCGGGTGACCGCAGAAGGTTGGGCGAATGGAACATGCTTTCCTGATGCAGCCTTGAAAGCAGCTGAATATACATGCAGTCTCTGCAAACAGAGCTTGCTGGAGTCCGTGCTCTGTGGTTCTGAGTGTGCAGAGGAGAAGCACTATGGAGGACCGGGGAGAAGGGAGCTACCAACCCAGCCTCTCACATTCAGCTGCCTGAAGGATTCCCTGCACTACTGCTTTGGAAACTGCAAACCGTCGTGGGTAACTTCCACATCTAACCAAAATCCTGTTCCGTAGGCAGACACAGTCAGTGGATTCTGAGTCTGTCACATGGGTGCCCCTGGCGCACCAGAGACTTCTTTGCTCTTGATTGGGCATCCCAGCCCTGCCCCATCAGCAGCAAGAACACCCTAGGCTCTGCTGCCTGTGTGACAGGGGAGACGGGCAAGGTGAGGTAAGAGAGTTACAGAACCGTAGGTGGCTCCCATTCTTCACTTCTGTGTCCAGGGCTCCTGAGGGCTGGGCTCAGGACAAGGTGGCCTGGAAAGGGGGTGGTGCAGGGGGCTGTCCCTGCTGAGTCACACTAGTGGAGGCTGTGGGCTGGGGCAGTAATGGGAGCCAGGACACCAGCCTCTCCTGCAGCCCCGGGGAAACCTTGTGCAGGTCTGGGTCTCCCAATATGGAGCAGGACAAATCCGTAGATAGTTGTTGACTGACTGAGACTCGGCCCAGACAAATGCAGAAGGGAGTCACCAGGCGTGCTAACAATGCCTCCAGGTGTAATCACTGTGTGACGATGACACACAGGACAGACAGGCACAGTGGTCATCTCCAGCAACAGAAAATGTGATGATACACCATGACGGGACCCTTCAGCAAAGACACTGAGTTTATATACAAAACCAGTGACAGGAGAGTGACCAGGGACCCAGACAGGCAGAGACCTGAGGCACAGACAGATGAGAGCTAGGTCTATAGCTCTCAGGTATATAGGTCATGTAACTATAAGGGCCACAGCGAGGTGGGAAGATCACTGCCCCACCTCAGGGCCACAGAGGAGAGAAGGGCAGATTGGCAGCCGGAAGTCGTGCCTAGGCTGGCCCCACCGGGAGGGGCAGCATCACCCCGAGGGTGGCTAGGAAGGCGCCCCGATACCCGCAGCCTGGAGCGTCAGATTGGGGCTGAAACCCTGTCCCTGTTGCCGGGGCAGGTGAGGTGAGAGACCTTTAAAGCAGGGGTCCCCCTTTTACTCTTCTAACACCCCTGTTTCCTCCAGGCGCCTTCCCTCAGAGGTTCCATCTTTTCCCAGAGGGTCGCCTGTGGCCCACGAGCCCCCACCCCTGGAAGTTCCCTTTTACTTTCCAGCACCTCCCCAGAGGGGATGCCATCCCATGCCCTCCTCATCCCTAGAAACCCCCTTACCTTCCCAGGGCTCCTTCTCTCCTGCACTGGCTCCCTTCTTCGCCCCTCCCCCAGGGGCTCTAACCTGCTGTGCAGGCTCTCTTCTGTTTACCTCTCCTCTGGGCACGCCTTCTCCCGCCCAGATGTCCCCCCCCCCTCCTCCTCAGGTGCCCTCCCGCCCCTCCCCCTACCTTCTTTCTTCCTTGGGTACCTGAGGGTAAACCCTGAGGTTTCTTTGCTTAACTTCCAGGAGAGAGGGCACAGCCTGCTGGAGGGGTGGGGGGTTAAGCAAACCTACTTTGGGGGTGACAGCGACCCCCGCCCACATGCAAAATCTGCTACTTCTTCCCCTCACGCTGGCTTGCTACAGTGGCCCTCCACCGCCGCCGGTGCCACAAACCCAGGGTTCTCATGGTGGGGCTGCCCTCAGCTCTGCCAGCCTCTAGCCCTTCTGTGAGACCCTGAGCCTGGAACACTGTGCCCTCCACCGCTTCCCAAGGCCCCCTCCAGCCCAGGCCTACCTTCTGGGAACTGCTCCTGCACTCGCCTTCACCCTGCTTGTGGGCAGTGCGAGGCCTGGCAGGAAGCCAGGATCTACCCATTGCCCCTCCCTCCTAACCGTAACTCAATCCCAGCTCCTGCCTTGCAGGACACACCCCAGTGTTCGGAGCAGCATGGACTGGGTATTCAGACTTAGTCAGTCAATAAATATTGACCAAGTCGTCTGGGAGCCAGCCCCCTTCCCAGGGCCTGGTAGACTCACTTCTTGGGTATCAGTGGGCAGAGAAGGTAAGGGGTGAAGGCCTGAGCTGGGCTGAGAAAACACTGATTTCTGTTCCTGGGAGCTCAGATAGGCAACTCCCCACCACCACACACACACAGGGAGGAGGGGTCCTTTTGGATCCAGGGGTTCAGGCCACTGTAGTGAATCTGTGATATCAAAGCCACTTTAGGAGGGGAAGGAAATGGCCGGGACAGCCTCCCGGCATCTCCCACTCCCCACCTCCCATCTCTGGCTGGCTGCCCAGCGATGCCCTCCCCAGGGAGCCGTGATACCCATCGTGGGAGAGGCTAGTGGAGTCTGCAGCAAAGAAATCTCTTCCACACCCTGGCTCTGTTACTTCTGACTGTGGGGTATGAGAGTGCTGGGAAAGGGGCCGTCTGGAAATGCCCAGGACATAGCTTCCCCTGTCTCTGTAGCCCCAGGGCCCAGGCCACACAGGCCTCAGCTCTAGCACTGCTAGTGCCTGTTGACTGCCCACAGACCTTTCTGGAGTGAAATCTTTACCTACTGTTCCATGTCACAGGAGTGGACACGCCAGGAACTCCAGGCCACTCTGTGCCTGGTGGCCAGTGTGTACATGTTTTAATTTGTTCAGACAGGCTGTGTAGCCCAGGCTGACCTGGAACTCACAATCCTCCTGCTTCAGCCTCCTGAGTGTTGGGATTACAGATGTGCGCCACCATGCTGGGCATATTTAATAGATATAGTGGTGGCTGCCTGTGTGAAGGGTCACAGGAGTCACAGCATGCCCGTATCTCTTTGTGCTGGGCTCCGCCTACACACTGGCTGACTGTCCTGTGCACTGGCTAACTATCTGTCCTGTGTACTGACTGGCTGACTGTCCTGCGCACTGACTGTCCTGTGCACTGGCTGACCGCCCTGTGCACTGGATGACTGTCCTGTGCACTGACTGTCCTGTGCACTGACTGACTGACTGTCCTGTGCACTGGCTGACTGTCCTGTGCACTGGCTGACCGTCCTGTGTACAGGCTGACTGTCCTGTGCACTGACTGACTGACTGTCCTGTGCACTGGCTGACCATCCTGTGCACTGGCTGACCGTCCTGTGCACTGACTGTCCTGTGCACTGACTGACTGACTGTCCTGTGCACTGGCTGACTGTCCTGTGCACTGGCTGACCGTCCTGTGTACAGGCTGACTGTCCTGTGCACTGACTGTCCTGTGCACTGGCTGACCGTCCTGTGCACTGGCTGACCATCCTGTGCACTGGCTGACTGTCCTATGCACTGGCTGACCATCCTGTGAACTGGCTGACTGTCCTGTGCACTGGATGATTGTCCTGTGCACTGACTGTCTATGCTGTGCACTGGCTGACTGTCCTGTGCACTGGCTGACTGTCCTGTGCACTGACTGACTGTCCTGTGCACTGACTGTCCTGTGCACTGACTGACTGACTGTCCTGTGCACTGGCTGACTGTCCTGTGCACTGGCTGACCGTCCTGTGTACAGGCTGACTGTCCTGTGCACTGACTGTCCTGTGCACTGGCTGACCGTCCTGTGCACTGGCTGACCATCCTGTGCACTGGCTGACTGTCCTATGCACTGGCTGACCATCCTGTGCACTGGCTGACTGTCCTATGCACTGGCTGACCATCCTGTGAACTGGCTGACTGTCCTGTGCACTGGCTGACTGTCCTGTGCACTGACTGACTGTCCTGTGCACTGGCTGACCGTCCTGTGCACTGGCTGACCGTCCTGTGCACTGACTGTCCTGTGCACTGACTGACTGACTGTCCTGTGCACTGGCTGACCATCCTGTGCACTGGCTGACCGTCCTGTGCACTGACTGTCCTGTGCACTGACTGACTGACCGTCCTGTGCACTGGCTGACCGTCCTGTGCACTGACTGTCCTGTGCAGTGACTGACTGACTGTCCTGTGCACTGGCTGACCGTCCTGTGCACTGGCTGACCGTCCTGTGCACTGACCATCCTGTGCACTGACTGACCTGTGCACTGGCTGACCGTCCTGTGCACTGGCTGACTGTCCTGCGCACTGGCTGGCCATCCTGTGCACTGACTGTCCTGTGCACTGGCTGACTGTCCTGTGCACTGGCTGACTGTCCTGTGCACTGGTTGACCGTCCTGTGCACTGGCTAACGGTCCTGTGCACTGACTGTCCTGTGCACTGACTGACTGACTGTCCTGTGCACTGGCTGACTGTCCTGCACACTGACTGTCCTGTGCACTGGCTGACGTCCTGTGCACTGGCTGACTGTCCTGTGCACTGACTGTCCTGTGCACTGACTCTCCTGTGCACTGGCTGACTGTCCTGTGCACTGGCTGACCATCCTGTGCACTGGCTAACCGTCCTGTGCACTGGCTGACTGTCCTGTGCACTGGCTGACTGTCCTGTGCACAGACTGACTGTCCTGTGCACAGGCTGACTGTCCTGTGCACAGGCTGACTGTCCTGTGTGCTGGCTGACTGACTGTCCTGTGCACTGACTGACTATGCTGTGCACTGGCTGACTGTCCTCTGCACTGACTGTCCTGTGCACTGACTGACTGACTGTCCTGTGCACTGGCTGACTGTCCTGTGCACAGGCTGACTGACTGTCCTGTGCACTGGCTGACTGTCCTGTGCACTGGCTGACTGTCCTGCGCACTGACTGTCTTGTGCACTGGCTGACCGTCCTGTGCACTGGCTGACTGTCCTGTGCACTGACTGTCCTGTGCACTGACTGACTGACTGTCCTGTGCACTGGCTGACTGTCCTGTGCACTGGCTGACTGTCCTGTGCACTGGTTGACCATCCTGTGCACTGGCTGACTGTCCTGTGCACTGGCTGACTGTCCTGTGCACTGGCTAACTGTCCTGCACACTGGCTGACCGTCCTGTGCACTGGCTGATCGTCCTGTGCATTGACCATCCTGTGCACTGACTGACCTGTGTACTGGCTGACCGTCCTGTGCACTGGCTGACTGTCCTGCGCACTGGTTGGCCATCCTGTGCACTGACTGTCCTGTGCACTGGCTGACTGTCCTGTGCACTGGCTGACCGTCCTGTGCACTGGCTGACCGTCCTGTGCACTGGCTGACTGTCCTGTGCACTGACTGTCCTGTGCACTGACTGACTATGCTGTGCACTGGCTGACTGTCCTTGCACTGGCTGACCGTCCTGCACACTGGCTGACCGTCCTGTGCACTGGCTGACCGTCCTGTGCACTGGCTGACTGTCCTGTGCACTGGCTGACTGTCCTGTGCACTGACTGACTATCCTGTGCAATGGCTGACCATCCTGTGCACTGGTTGACTGTCCTGTGCACTGACTGTCCTGTGCACTGACTGTCCTGTGCACTGGCTGACCGTCATGTGCACTGGCTGACTGTCCTGTGCACTGGCTGACCGTCCTGTGCACTGACTGTCCTGTGCACTGACTGACTGACTGTCCTGTGCACTGACTGACTATGCTGTGTACTGGCTGACTGTCCTGTGCACTGACTGACTATGCTGTGCACTGGCTGACTGTCCTGTGCACTGACTGACTATGCTGTGCACTGGCTGACTGTCCTGTGCACTGACTGACTGTCCTGTGCACTGGCTGACTGTCCTGTGCACTGGCTGACTATCCTGTTTACTGGCTGACTGTCCTGTGCACTGACTGTCCTGTGCACTGACTGACTGACTGTCCTGTGCAATGGCTGACTCTCCTGTGCACTGGCTGACTATCCTGTGCACTGGCTGATCGTCCTGTGAACTGGCTGACTGTCCTGTGCACTGGCTGACCGTCCTGTGCACTGGCTGACCATCCTGTGCACTGGCTGACTATCCTGTGCACTGGCTGACTGTCCTGCACACTGGCTGACTGTCCTGCTCACTGGCTGACCTGTGCACTGGCTGACCGTCCTGTGCACTGGCTGACCATCCTGTGCACTGGCTGACTATCCTGTGCACTGGCTGACTGTCCTGTGCACTTGCTGACTCTCCTGTGCAGTGGCTGACACGTCCACGCTGCCAGTGGCAACTGGTTCCTACCACCTTCCTCTTCCTCTCTCTCCATCTTTCTCCTTTGTGGTCTCTAAAAGTCAGCAGGCACACAGCTCAGGCCTCAGACCCTCTCAATTTTCTACTTTTCTCCCAAGTTCCGGGTCCACAGTTGAAAGCACCAGTGGCGTCTCCCCTGCCCCACTGTCTCCCCCATCCCCTGCCCCACACTTAGACTCACCCTCTGAACTTGGGAGTCCCATTGCTTCCTGCCACTGCCCTGCTCTGGGAGCCAGCTTCAACCAGTTGGTGACATGAACCGTACTCTGTGTCTTGGCCTCCCTGGCCCTACATCTACCATCTCACTCAGCAGCCAGAGGGACTTGGATTTTTTATTACAGTGTGTGTGTGTTTGTGTGTGTGTGTGTGTGTGTGTGTGTGTGTGTGTGTGTGTGTGTGTGTGTTTGTAGTGTCTGCAGTGTGTGTGTGTGTGTGTGTGTGTGTGTGTGCATGTGTGTGCACATACACACCATGGGGTGTACATGGAGGCCAGAGGATAACTTGTGGAGGCCGTTTGCTCCTTCTATTACGTAGGTCCCATGGGTCAAACTCAAGTTATTAGCCTCAGCAGCAAGCATCCTTTACCCACCACCCATCCACCTTGTAGTTCCCTTTTATTTTTTTCTAAAACAGGGTTTCATAAACCCCAGGCTAGCCTTGAACTCATTATGTAGCTAAGGATGACCCTGAACTACTTACTGATCCTCCTCCTTCCACTGCTCAAATACTGTGATCACAGGAGTTTACCACTATACCTGGCTTGTTCTCCTCTTTCCTTCCTTCCTTCCTTCCTTCCTTCCTTCCTTCCTTCCTTCCTTCCTTCCTTCCTTCCTTCCTTCCTTCCTTCCTTCCTTCCTTCCTTCCTTCCTTCCTTCCTTCCTCTCTCTCGCTCTCTCTTTTTTTTGAGACAGGGTCTCCATATATAGCCCAATTCGAACTCATACCTATGTTGTGGGATAATCTTTTTGTACCCTGTGAAGATGTGTCTCTGCCAAGGCACCTTCCGATTTGTTTAATAAAGAGCTGACTGGCCAATAGCTAGGCAGCAGAGGATAGGCAGGACTTCCTGGAAGAGATAAGAACTCTGGGAAGAGGAGGTGTGGCTGCACTCCCACTGGGCTACCCCTGGCCTGGCTCCAGAGAGGAGCATCAGCCCTAATGCATCTTTTGTTTAGCAGACACCTTTTGTTTCTCTTGTTGCCTATGTGAATCTTGTCTGGGAGTCTCCCAAGGATACAAAGGCCTACACAAAACTTGGTTCAGGAAACCCGGAAAAGCGTGGTATCTGATGATGAGGGATTTGCACTTGGCATTCTATTTTTGGGAGCTTCTTTCAGGTTGTTCTGAAATATGGAAATCAACTGGCTAAACTGTAAATATAGAGAAAAATAAAAATGCCCTGGGCAAAGAGAAAAAGTTTCAGTCTTTAGAGACTGGATCCCCCTACAGTCAGAAAGGCTAAATTCATTCTTAAGGTGCCTCTGAGTCTTCTTTCATGGATTCGTGTGAACGCACACACCTGTGCCGGGACACTTTGCCACAAGGAGAGGCAGAATTCTCCAGCCAGACTCAGGAGTTTGGGCAGACAGTATGGAGGAGAGGTAACAAGCCACGTGGCAGAACATAGATTAATATAAATGAGTTGATTTAAGTTTTACGAGATAGTTGGGAACAAGCCTAAGCGAAGGGCAAGCTTTCATAATAAATAAGAAGTCTCTGTCTCATTATTTGGGAGCTGGCGGTCCAAAGAAAGACCTGCTGCACACTTGTGGCAATCCTGCTTCAGCCTCAGAACGTTAGGGTTATAGGAGTGTGCCAGTGTGTCTGCCTTCTAGGCCCATCCCATAGCTTTAGAAGTTACGGTAAAATACAGCCATGCCTTAATATCTGTAAGGAGACTAATTATGCTTCCCATGGGTATCAAAATCAAAGGCTGCTTGGGCCCCTCATGCAAGGTGATGAGCTAGTATTTACCCCCAGCCCTACACCCTCCCCTCTTCTTTCAACCAGATCTGGGTCACTTATAATACTTAAAACAATGTAGCACTGTACACAGTTGTCACACCCCGGGGACAGACAAGAAAAGCAGTCTAAACGTGTTTAGTAATCACAGCCTCCCCTCAAGTCTTTTTATTCAAGTTAGTCAAATCCACAGCTGTGAAACCTGCAGACACAGGAAGCTAACTGAATACTTCCAATCTGTCTTCCTGTTGGACTCAGTGGGTGTGGTGGTGGCCTTGGGAGGAGTTGGGTGGACGAGGGGGCTGAATATGATCAAAATACATTGTACTTGAAAGAAATCTTAAACAAAATATTACATTAAAATTTTTATTATTTTAAAGTTTTTTTTTTTTTTTTTTTTTAAACCATCCTAGGGCATAGAGGCACCTACCTACCTATGATCACAGCCCTAAGGAGGTAGAGGCAGAAGAATTGCAAGTTCCAGGCCAGTGTGGGTTATGGGGATCCTGTCTCATAAAACAAAACAAAAATATTTACCACTCTACCATTTGTTGATGTTGTTGTGTATTTTTTGAGACAGAGTCTCACTATGTCAACCAGGCTGGCCTCAAACTCACAGAGATCCGCCAACCTCTGCCTTCTGAGTGCTGGGATTAAAGGCGTGTGCTACCCTCCATTTTTAAGTGTACAATTCTGTGGCATGGGGGCACTGATCATCACTATCATCCATACACATCTCTACCTCCCCAACTTGAAAACAGAAACTTTATGTGGCTGAGAAGATTGCCCAGTGGGTAGAACACTTATTGCCCAAACATGAGGAATGAAATCTGGATTCCTAGTATCCATGTAAAGGCTGAGTACCGTGGCACACACCTGTAGCCCAGCACTGAGACTGGGAGCAGTTCGGTGTCCGAGACAGGATCCTAGGTGAGCTCTAGGTTCGGTGAGAGATTCTGTCTCAAAAAAGAAGGCCATCGGGTGCCAGCCTCTGGCCTCCCAAGGGCAACTGTACCCGTGCACAGGACACTCTCCTGCTCCCCACAAACAGACACAGACATACACAGACACACACACAGAATAAAAACCGGAACTACCACTCTATAAACTCTAAATACTCACTAACACTTCCCCATGGCCCCTCCACCATCAAACCTTCCATCCCTCGGGTCTTGATCAGCTGAGACATCTCACCTCAACCTCTTAACCTCTTCCCACTGTCCCCAGCCTCTGATGGGGACAAGTTACCTGAACCTCCCTCCAGCTGCACATCTGGCATCCCTCCACTAGTTATGGTTTCTAGCTGTGCGGTGCTTTCCCGTAGCTGGAAGGCACCGGCACATTCTGCTCTGTTTCCTCATACCACTCCTCGGCCTGGTGTCCTTGCCTCCCCAGGGCCCGTCTGCTCCTCTTCTGAATCCAGGTCTTAGCTGGAACAACACTGCCCACACGGAAGCAGCCTCCTGCCCTCGCCATTCCTTGTTCCCTGCCCTCAACTGGAACTCTGTTGGTCGGGCTCTTTCCAGGACTTGTAGGCCCCGGTGAGACTTGGACCAGTGAGGCCAAGGCCCTGTTAGAGCTGTGTCTTCTAGGATGGTGGCTGATGTATCACAGTTAACTCAGATTGGTGCTGCTGTGGCTTGTGCCTAGTCCTATGGGGTATGGCGTGTGTGTGTGTGTGTGTGTGTGTGTGTGTGTGTGTGTGTGTGTGTGTACAAGCAGGCATGTGATTTTTTTTTTTTTTTTTTTTTTTTTTTTTTTTTTTTCAGAGCTGAGGACCGAACCCAGGGCCTTACACTTGCTAGGCAAGCACTCTACCACTGAGCTAAATCCCCAACCCCGGCGTGTGCTCTGTATGGAAGCAGGGCACAGAATTTTCTCCACAGCTGTTCTCTGTCTGCATTCTGGCACCCCCTGGTGAATGATCTTAGGGACTCAGGCTTTTTTTTTTTTTTTTTTAAATGAGCTGACATTTCTTCCCCAGGGGGTGCTATCCCTCCATCCCCCCAGTTTGGGAAGTACAATCCAGCCCAATAGCTTAATAGTAGACACAAGGCTACTCCAAAAACCCTTCTCTTCATAATTCTGTGTCCCTAGGACCCAGATGACACTACCTGGGCAAAACCACCCTACCCTAGATGTGCCCATCCCCACCCCCACCCTGTGACCTGTGGGTGCGGAGCCTGGAGACACGGCAGACCTGACTCGTGGTGTCTGGTTTGGGTCATCTTGTGGCCATTACACCTATGGGAGAGAGAGAGAGAGAGAGAGAGAGAGAGAGAGAGAGAGAGAGAGAGAGAGAGAGAGAGAGAGCGAGAGAGCCCTACAACCCCAACCTGTAGGTTCCCAGGGGTTTGGGGCTACTTTGTTCTTACCATCTTATCTCCCAGGGCCCTACCTTCTCTGTCAATATTGATCCAGGTGAGGGAGCAGCTGTAGGCCTCACCCCTGCAGGTGAGGTGCTCTGCCTAGTCTCCCCCAGGCTGGTGAGTAATCTCCCCTGCAGGGGGGGTGTAGGCATGGGAAGAAGGGTCACCTGGCTCTGCTCCTGCTGACAGGTGGGAGCGCTTGGAGATACCCTGATTCTCGTCCCTTCCACTCTGACCCCCCAGCCCAGCTGTGGCCCAGCTGTGGGCTGCTGGATCCTCACATCTGGCTGCCAGGCAAGGACATGGAAGCGCCTCAGGCCCTAAGGCAGGATTTAGCTGGGAGTCAAATCCCGTGGGTGTTAGGGGAACCCCACGGTACTCGGTAACTCGGTACTCGAGACAGATGGATCCCGGGCCCTGCAAATGCAAGCTGCCTCTCCGATGCCGCTTGGCTCACACCGGTGAGGGGAGGATGTCTGTCAGGACACAGCTGGAGGCAGAACACTGTCCCACCCTTGGTGCAGGAGAGTGGACAGCTGTGTTCTGCTCCTGGCAGGTGACCTGGGCTCCCATTCACTTGACCCAGGCAAGGTTGACAAAAAATGACTTACTTTATCTGTATGTGGGAATGCCTGCATATGTGTCTGTGTATCATGTATGTGCCTGGTGCCCACAGAGCCCAGAAAAGGACATTGGATCTCCTGGAACTGCAGTTACAGGTTGGGAACCACCTGATAAGGAGGCTGGGACTGGTCCTACCTCCTCAAGAGCAACAGTGCTCTTAACTGCTGAGCCATCCCTCCAGACCCTCTACCGGGATTCTCCTCTAGCAATGCCATCGCTCTGGCCATGGAGAGGTTCCCGACACCCATGAAGGGCTCAGTACTTTTCTAGGTTCCTTTTAAAGCAGTAAACATGTATGAAGCATTTTCCAAAGAAAGCTGTATGTCAACTCCCAAAGCCTTGCTCATGGCAATTACGCTGTGTGGGCACCAGGCCTGGAACAGTTTGGGGGCACATTTCCCAGTCCTCTGTAGCCAGTCAGCCGTTCCCAGCCCTGGCTGTATGTTCGAGTCACTGGGAGTATTTGAAAGAAGGCTCCCATTCTGAGAGGTTGGAGTCAGAGTAGCCAGGGTGGCCTTGAGGAGTCTAGCCTTTTCCTTCTGTGCATGTATTGGTGTGTATGAGCATGTTCGTGTTTTGTGTGTATCGGTGCGTGTGTACACATCCTCAGGATGTTGTATGTCTCCTTTGGACAAGGTCTCTCACTGGCCTAGAGCTTACCAATTAGCTAGGCTAGGATAGATGTACAGTGAGGCCCAGGTATCTTGGGCTCTGCTGCCCTAGGTCTGGGACTGTAAGGACATACCACCACACCCGGCATCTATGTCCATTTTAGGGACTGAATTTAGGCACTCACTTTTGCTTTAGAAGCTTGTATCCTAGGTGGGTGCTGGGGCTTCAACGATTCAGCAAGATCTTCTGTCACCCGCTCAGTTGTCACCCTTCAGGAATTGGTACCTTTTTTTTTGTTTTTTGTTTTGTTTTTGTTTTTCGAGACAGGGTTTCTCTGTGTAGCTTTGGCTGTCCTGGAACTCACTCTGTAGACCAGGCTGGCCTCAAACTCAGAGATCCACCTGGCTCTGCCTCCAAAGTGCTGGGATTAAAGGCGTGCGCTGCTGCCGCCACCTGGCAGGAATTGGTACCTCTAAGGGCCTCCAGGTGATGTGTGGGGTGGGTAGGCAATGGTGAGGAATGCACTCAACCTCAGGTGATTCTCAGCGTAGCCGCAGCTAGAGCTATGCTGTGGGGTTTGGTTGGAAAGTCTGAGGGCCTGTATGTGTCTGTCTCACAACCTGAAGGTCCAGTCTGTTCTGGGATTAGCCTGCCTCACTAGTTAGAGGTTCTGGGCTTTGAGCATCCTGTTGATGTGTAGCTATCTCCAGCAAAGGGAAATTAACACGCCTGGATGCTCCAGGGACCTTGCCAACAGCCCACAGGCACTTCCTGTCCATAGCTGGCCTGCTATTGTTCCCAGGCTGTCCCTTCCTACCTCTGCTCACTCCCTCCCATTCTTGTCATAACTAGAAAAGTGCAGGGAACATTTCAGGGAGCCCAAGTCCCAGTTAAGTGTCCTTCTGGTGACTGTCTCCACTTGCCGAGGGCTGCCAGAAGCCTGTGCGTATGTGAGGTATAAAACAGCAGAGGACATGAGAGGCCAGACTAGGGAGCAGAGGGAAGCAGACTAGAAGTCAGCACCAGGTCAACTCAAAGTGACTGTCCCCTGGCTGGGCAGTTCTGCTGCTGTGAAGGGCAGGTTCCCAGAACCTGTGGTGGCGATGGGGTGTTTAGAGCTCTATCTCGATCCCAAGGGGACTGGTCCCAGGACCCTCCCCACGAATTCCAAAGACCATGAGGTAGCCTGCTGGCAGGGCTGGAGTCCTTATGGGAGGGTGGAGTCACCCTGCCTGTCTGGGGAAAGAGGGCCTGAGGGCCGAGTAGCTGTCACTTTCAAGTTACAAGCCATTTGGGTTGGATGGTGTTCTAGCTTACCTGGGGGGGGGGGGGATCAAGAACTCTGTCGCTGAGACCTGCTGCCCTGCTCCTATCCACCCTGCTCTGTAGAAGCGGGAAGCAGCAGGGTGCGGTGTGCAGGGGAAGGAAAAAATAAAACTCCGTAACAGGCCTGGAGAAGCAGGTCAACCACAAGGCAGTGCAGTTTCACGAGTTTATTTCCGGCAGGAGGGAATCACTGATTGACAATACTTGCCCCCAGAATCATGCACACTCCACACAAGCAGCGCTGGATCGTCACATTCAAATATCCAGCAGGAAACTGTAACTCCCCAGACACCAGCATCACCACCGCTGGGGTAGCCATCTTCAGGGCAGCTCGAGGGATGGACATGGTCAGATTTACAGAGCAGGAGCAGAGGCAGCCAGCAAGTTTGTGCAGGGGACCCTCCGCTCTCCGCGAGCCCTGGCATGCCAGCTGTCCAGCACAGCACCATTAGAAGCAGAGGCACGAACGTCACGAGTGTTTGACCAATAGGGCTGTGTGTTTCTGGATTTTACTAGGAAGCAATCGGTCAAAACACAGGGTTGTAGAACGCTGCCAGGCTATACACACTTACAGGTTTCACTTCGTACCCCAACTTCAAATGCTGTAACCATGACAAGTTAGTGTCATGTGGACATCCTCGTGTCCCCAAAGTCATCTCATCAACATTGCACCGTGTCAAAGGATCCCCACCAACTGCCATGGGTGACAGGCGGTGTTATTAGGATACAAATGCATTGTTTACAAACAGCTAGTGCATGAAACCACAGACCAACACGGAGGATTCCAGAACAAATGGAAGAGAGAGCACTAACATCATCAGGGGCCAGGGGCGCCCAGGAAGCCCCCACTTGAGGTCATGCAAAAGGTGTAGGCTGGAGTCCACAATCCCAAGCCGTCCTGCCCCAGACCTTCACGTCAAAAGCACTTGTCTAGGAGAGGGGTCCTAACCTGGAGCTGAGAGGACCATGAACCCGGGAGGTCAGACGTTTCTTTTGGCTAAGGAGATGGAGTGTTTTGGTAATGTGGGAAGGATATGGCACACAGAAGTGGCTGGTAAGTTTTCAAGCCCACACTTTAATAAACTAACAATTAAAAGCAATACCCGTATTTACCTTAAGAAAATAAACCTCACACATTCATCTCCTTTCTTGGCCTTGTTAGAATTCTATTGCTTCATTTACAAGTAACTGATTAAAAAATATAGATTTTTTTCAATTATGTACATAAAGCAGATTTTTTTTTTTAAAGAAAGAAAAATTGGCATTTTGGAGCTTGGTCCAATAAGGTGCGGATTTCAGAACCCTCAGAGGCCCTGCCGCCCACCCGAGACATTCCATGTTTGTGGTGGCAAGAACAGGGTTCCCCACCTGGAAGCTGGGCCCTGCGTGCACACGCAGCTCCAGAACTCTAAGGCCAAGGTCGGCCTTGAACCTGTCTGAAGCACGGCACTATTTCCAGGCTCGCTTCTCCTGAAATATTCTGGAATTTCAGTCCACTCTGCCCCCCGTTTCCAAATAAGGCCCGTGAGACCAACAGCACAGCGAGAGGCACAGGTGACGATCTGAGGTTCCCACCCAGGCCTTGTTCTGTGTGGAAATCAACCCACGGCAGACGCCGTGACACTCAAGACACTTAAGGCAGCGGGATCGGTTAGCGACTGGTTTCCATGAGGGTTTATGGCGTGTGCGGCTCTGCCACGGAACTGTTATCTGTGGTGATGCTTAGCAAAGGGGCAGTTCCTTTTGTAATTGGCACAGGGATGACTGGGTTTGGAACACTCAGAAAGTCAGGAGATCTGATGACCCCTATGTATTTCTGTTCTGAATGCACAGTGGTTTCCCAGACCAAAGCACTGTGGGAAGATAGGCCAGGTAGCTGGCTTCATTATTTTGTAAAAGGAAAAAAAAAATTTTTTTTTAAAGTTTGACCCCTGATTTTGAGTCTTGTTAGTACCAGCAACTCCCAGCAGAAATCTGGCTGAGGCCCAACCCACAGAGGACTAAGGCAAGGGCGCCAACACATGAAAAGGGCGCTTTTCATTCTTCAGACGAGGGAGCAGCACGACGCAGCATGGCTAAACACCAAACTGGGACCGGCCGGCGGAGAGAGACCCCGGGGCTCCAGGCAGGAGCCCTTCTCCCTGGTTTGGAGCAACTCGTCTCCATTTAGACAGGCTTCTCCAACCCTTGGCTCTAAGAGGCTGTGCTTCCAAAGAGGCTGCGATGGACTTGGGCCACATCAGTTGGCAGCTGGTTGAGGCCACAGGTTCTCGAGCGAGACTGAAGAGCTCGACCGTCGGCTCTGGTGTCGACTGCAGTGTGAGGTGAACGCCACACCTGAGCGGTGCTTTGGCCCTTGTTTTTTGTTTTGAATCTTTGTGCCCTTTAGCATTATTGGTGGCCAGGGCCAAGGAAGGGAGATGGTCGGTGCCATGCTGGATGGGGCGGGACACCTGCTTCTGACCCTGTCCAAGTCTGCAGCTGAGCGGTGAGCGTATTCTGAGCGTAGGCACAGTGGCAAAGAACAGTGTGACAGCCGCTGGTCAGTTCCATTTGGTGGCAGCACAGTAGCAGCAAAGTCCCAGACTCTCCACGTGTACCCAGCCTTTGAAAGGAAAGACTTAACAATCCAACGGTCTTGGGTTTTCTGTAACGATTCTCCTCAAACCAATAACAACAGAAAAACAGCAAGGGACAGGTGTGACAGTCGTGGGAAAGCAGATGTGACGTACTGTCACTGTTCAAGGGGGGAATGCAACTTCAAGACAAATTTTATCAACATCAGAGATCGTAATAAAAGGAATCGGTTGTTTCATCAAGCACTGGGCCATTGGCAGGTACATTCTAGACTGGCCAGAAATGTGGGGACAATGACAAGGCATGAAAAAAGTCCTGTCCGAGGGAGCTGGAGCCCGAGAATGCCACAGGCTGTCAGCTGCAGCTGTGGGAGGCAGCGGCCTGCGACCCGCTTTCTCCTGGCCATACCCTCACCCTGCCACACAGGCTACCAGGTTCTATAAAATGGTCCTGTTTGTTGTCTTAGAGTGTCTGAGACAGTAAAAGACTAAAAGATGTCTGGAAAGAGGCTGTATACAAAAATTAACTCTCAGCTTAAAATAACATTCAAAAAGGCACTTCATCCTGTAGGAAAGAGATTCTGAGTTGGGTCAGCTGCTCCAAACTTGGGCAAAGGGGACAGACTGTCTCTTGGAAGGGGAGGACAGTTGAAAGGACGTCTGGAAGATACCAAGGTTTTTTTTTTTTCTTTTTTCTTTTTGGTATGTTTTAAGAAAATCGAATCTGGTAAAATGCATGTCCTTTTATGAAATCTATTAAAAGAGTTTTTTTTTCTTTAAAATAGTTATTTCTGTTCTTAAAAAAAAAACCAAAACAGGTAGGCATGGCGACATTCACCCTGTGGCCCAGAGCATGGAGTCTTCTCAGGCTCCCCCCAGGGAGCTGAGGTCAGGAGGGTCCCGAGCCAGGGCCTCCAGAGTGCACGTGGGGGCGGGCCGAGGCTGAGGCTACCTACTGCACAGTCTGTGTAGCATGCTGTATACATCGTCCTCCCTGCTCAGGCCCTCGAAGAACGGGATGAGGTCCAGCAGCTCCGTATCCGTCATGTCGTCGAACCAGGACTGAACAGGCACCTGCAAGACAGCGCGTGTGTGGGACACTGTCACCATCATCCTTCCTTCGCTCCCCAGTTAGGGCGGGAGTCGAAGCAGGCTGGCGCAGGTGTGCGCACTGAGGCAGAGGGTCCCCGGTGTGTGTGAGTCTGCCCCTGTAGCTTTCCTGCTGAAGAAGAGATGGGCACTCCCTGCCCGTTTCCAAAGCTCTCTTTATGGCACTGAATTAGCTCACAGCCAGTCAGAGCCCCGATGCCTCTCAGAGGGAACCCGTCAACCACGGAGCCCAATCCGGGCATGCCAGTCCAGACTCTACTTAGGGCCACTGCTCCAAGCTGTGTGTCAGAAGCAGAGAGTGCCTGCCCAAGCTTAGCAGTACCCAGGTAAACGTGGAAATGTCGAATTTCAGGGCATTCGGAAACTCTGGCAAAGAGAAGGCTCCTTCCAGCTTTTGGTAGAGGAGGAGGGAGCGGTAGTGGTAGAGAGCAGCTAGGAGTTCACAGAAGAGAGTCAAAAAGAAATCTGGGGAAACCAAAAGGTGTTCATTAATTTACTTACTTTCAGTCCTGGGATTGAGCCCAGGGCCTCTCTCACTCATGCTAGGTAAGTGCTCCATCAACTGAACCATGTCAACAGCCCCACCCATGACATATTCTTGTTAGACAAGAAAAAAGAGGGGGCTGGAGAGATGGCTCTGCTATTAAGACAACTTGCTGCTCTTCCAAAGGACCCGAGTTTGGCTCCCAGCACCCACATGAGGTGACTCATGATCTCCTCTACCTCCAGCTCCAGGAGATCCACTGTGCTCTTCTGGCTTCTGTGGGTACTGCATGCGTGTAGCACACACATGTATAGATGCAAATAAAAATAAATCCTTTAAAAAATTATGCTGGGCGGTAGTGGCGCACACCTTTAATCCCAGCACTCGGGAGGCAGAGGCAGGCAGATCTCTGTGAGTTTGAGGCCAACCTGGGCTACAGAGTGAGCTCCAGGAAAGGCGCGCAAAGCTACACAGAGAAACCCTGTCTCGGAAAAAAAAAAAAAAAAAAAATTAACAAGAGGGGTTAGAGAGATGGTTTGGCGGCTAAGAGCACTGTGTGCTGCTCTTGCAGAGGACCCGAGTTCAGTTCCCAGCACAGCACCCACATCGGGCAGCTCACACGCCCCTCTAACTCCAGCTCCAGGGGATCTGATGCCCTCTTCTGGCCTCCACAGGTACTATACTCAGGTGCATATTCTCACTCACACGCAGTTAATTAAAAATAAAACTATTAAAAAAGAAAATTTTAAAGGAAGCCTGGATCTAACCAGATAGCAGACAGAAAGTCTACTTGCTCGCCTGAAGGAGGAAGGGTGGTTAGAGAACATTCATTATTAATGACTAGACAAATCCAGGGTATAGAAAATTCCCATAAGACAAATCAGTAAATCTTCCACGGAGAAGTGATGGAGAAGAAACGATGGGGAGAGGAGAAATGTTTAGAACGGAGACACATTCAATGAAGCAATGCATGGACCGTCTTTAGATCCTGACCTAAACAATTCATATTCCAAGAAAACCCGTCAAGGTGACAAGGTGAACGGTGTGTACAGTGGCTGACACAGGAAATGCCGTGCAGTGTGGAAGGGAGCAGGGGACACAATGTATCTTCACAGGTACAGTGGCTGACACAGGAAATGCTGTGTGGTGTGGAAGGGAGCAGGGGACACACTGTATCTTTGCGGGTACAGTGGCTGACACAGGAAATGCTGTGCTGTGGAAGGGAGCAGGGGACACACTGTATCTTCACAGGTACAGTGGCTGACACAGGAAATGCTGTGTGGTGTGGAAGGGAGCAGGGGACACACTGTATCTTTGCGGGTACAGTGGCTGACACAGGAAATGCTGTGTGGTGTGGAAGGGAGCAGGGGACACACTGTATCTTCACAGGTACAGTGGCTGACACAGGAAATGCTGTGTGGTGTGGAAGGGAGCTGGGGACACAATGTATCTTCACAGGTACAGTGGCTGACACAGGAAATGCTGTGTGGTGTGGAAGGGAGCAGGGGACACACTGTATCTTTGCGGGTACAGTGGCTGACACAGGAAATGCTGTGTGGTGTGGAAGGGAGCTGGGGACACACTGTATCTTCATAGGTACAGTGGCTGACACAGGAAATGCCTTGCGGTGTGGAAGGGAGCAGGGGACACACTGTATCTTCGCGGGTACAGTGGCTGACACAGGAAATGCTGTGTGGTGTGGAAGGGAGCTACGGCAGCAGGGGACACATGCATCTGCTGCAGACAACTGCCAGCTGTATCAGGTGGAATTTGATTGACTTATCAACACGAACTTATTTACTTATTTAAAGGGTCTCATTATGTAGCCCTGGCTAGCCTGAAGCTCTTTACGTGGGCTAGGCTGGCCTCGAACTCTCGGAGATCATCTGCCTTCCTAGTGCTGGGATTAAAGGCGTGCACCACCACGCCTGGCAACATGAATGTATTTAACTGTAAGGCAGTTTGACTGTTTATTTTTACCTTTTAACTGAATGTAGTTTTCCCCCCTCCCCCTTATAATAAGTAGAGCTACAGAATTCTAGACTTAAAAAAGGGATGTATGGCCAAGTGGTAGTGGCACACGCCTTTAATCCCAGTACTTGGGAGGCAGAGGCAGGAGGATCGCTGAGTTCAAGGCCAGCGTGGTCTACAGAGCGAGTTTCAGGACAGCCAGAGCTACACAGAGAAACCCTGTCTCGGGGAGGAGGCGGGTGGTAAAGGTTTATTCATGGGAAATCTGCCTTGAAGGCTTGGGATGAGCCTGGGAAGCATGTGTCTTCCCCAGAGAATGATGCGGACGGGGCCTGGTGTGGTGAGCCTGCCGCAGCCGCAGCGGGCCTGGCTTTTCTTCCTGGAAGAGCCCAGCAGGTAGTGGAGGGCACCGCTTCCTGCTCTGGGACTTGTGCTGCCCTGGTGAGCAGGCGCCCAGAGCGGCTACACTCCAGGGGGCTGTACGAAGGGAACCTGCCCACGTGGGCTTCTCAGACATCCCTCTGAGGTGGCAGAGCTGACAGTCTGATGGCAAGCCATTTCTAAAGAGCTTTACTCATTTTTATTGAAGATGCACTTCTGTTGAGGGGTCACCTCCTGAGTCTGAGAGGTCATAAAGCTTTGGGCGGCACCAGCTCCATGAAGTTAGTGGCAGAGAGAAAGAGCCCTCTCCATTCCAATACTCAGCGCTAAGGAGGCAGCCTGCCGAGCACTGTTCTGAGCACTTTTGACCTATCACCACACTGAGGCCTCAACCACCCCAGGAGGCAGTGTCCGTCAATCTCACCTGCAGATGAGGAGAGAGGCTAAAGATGAAGCAAATGTCATGCCATTATTAAGTGGCTGAGTCAAGATCTGGAAAAAAAAAGTGCCAGGTGGTGGTGGCACGTGCCTTTAATTTCAGCACTTGGGAGGCAGAGGCAGGTGGATCTCTGTGAGCTGAAGGCTAGCCTGGTCTACAGAGTGAATTCCAGGACAGTCAGGGCTACACAGAGAAACCTTGTCTCAAAAAACAAAAAAACGCCGGGCATTGGTGGTGCACGCCTTTAATCCCAGCACTCGGGAGGCAGAGGCAGGTGGATCTCTGTGAGTTCGAGGCCAGCCTGGGCTACCAAGTGAGCTCCAGGAAAGGCGCAAAGCTACACAAAGAAATCCTGTCACGAAAAAACAAAACAAAACAAAACAAAACAAAAAAAAAAAAAAAAAAGAACCCCAGACCACCCCCCCCCCTTTGCAGGTGTTCAGAAGTGGTGCCTGTGTGGCAGGCTAGAATCGGACAGCGCCTCAAGCTCCTCTGGGACTACTTACTGCATTCTCTGGATGGAAGATGTAGGAGGCAGGAGAATTGTCCACGATGATCACTTTGCTCAGCTCCCGTCCCAGGCGACTCAGGTCCTTCACGTAGTTCCCACGATGGAAAACACAGGATTCTCTGAAGAGTCGGGCCCGGAACACCCCCCAGCGGTCCAGGAGGTCAGCCACAGGGTCTGCGTACTGGAAAGAAGAGTCTCAGTAAGGCCAAACAACTGGAAGAGCCAGAAATTCACCCAGGACACCAAGACACACTGTCCCTTTTTGGGGGGTGGAGTGGGCAGGAGGGTTGAGATATTCTCACTTAGCAGCCCAGGATGGGGTTCTCCTGTGCCACGTTTCCTGTGTGCTGAGATCACAGGCATGAGTCATGACATCAGGCTCTGACTTTTTGTTTTGGTGTATTTTATTAGATTGGGAAAGAAAAACCCCAGGTCTGGCAAGCTGTAACTTTTGGCAGTTGTCCAGAGGAGACTGGAGAAAATAAGGTTAAAAAAAAAAAAAAAAAAAAGGCACATGGAGGCAGGCAAGGGCAGGTGGGGGGAGCTTTAGAGAGAAGAAAGGCAGCCAGAATTGCTAGGGAAGGAGGAAGCAGAAAGGCCTGCTCTTCTAAGGAATTCAGGAAAGTGAACAGAGTTATGAAGCTGCAGATCTGTGGCCCTGTAAGACACTGCCTAGGATTTCTCCTTGTTTTGGTTGTGTGCGTGTACGCGTGTGCACGGACACACTGAGGTCACCGTAGGGTGTCTTTCTCCATTGTTCTCCACCTTATTTTTGAGTCAGGGTCTCTCCCTGCACCTGCAGCTCTGATTTCAGTCAGACTGGCCGGCCGGCTGCCAGGCCGCAGAGAGCCCCGGGACTTCCTGTCTCTGCCCCTCCAGTGCTGGACCTGCAGGGGCACGCTGGCTGCCGCACTGGGTTCTACGCGGGTTCCAGCGATGCCACCTCTCCAGTTTCTCAGACTTACTTTGTATTTCTTTACTTAAACTTTTTTTTTATTGTTGCTGTGTATGTGCATGTGAACAAGGGCACCATGACATGCACGTGGGGTCAGAGGCCAACTTGATGGAACTGTTTTTCCCTTCCATTGAACTCAGATCGCCTGACTTGCATGGCAGGTCCCCTGACCCACTGAGTCATCTCATCTGCCTTAGAGCACTTTTAGGAGAAGGACTGAATAGTTGAAGTATTTTAGGACTGTGGTATTTTCCTCTCCATGTGTAACAGAAAACACCACATTCTTACAGTTTTCTCCCATCGAACTCATCAGCAGTTCCTGTCAGTTTCGTCTCCAAAAATATCTTGACTCCTACCTTCAGTTCTTTAGCTCTAATGCATCTTTCTGGACCAGGTCTCCCCGCCTGGGAGGTTCCTGCGTCCTGCAGGCCCTCCCCTCCCAGCCTTCACCTCCCAGTTGTCAGAGTAGCCACCGGAGGGCATCCAGTCCATCCTGTCCCTGTCCTGCTTCAAACTCCCAGTTTCCCCACGGTCTCTGGAGCAAGCACATGGCATACAGCACATCCTATCATCCCTGCCTTGTCCTGCAAGCCTGAGGCCTGGACTCAGCAGCCAGGCCAAAGTGAGGCCCAGAGCCGGGAATCCCCAGGGAACACACACCTGAGGCTGAGTCATAAAGGCCACGGTAGCTGCACTCACTGCAGCTGGGTCCGTGGGAAAGTCCATTTCACTCCAAGGACACCCTGAGGGAGGCGGAGCCCAGAGCAGCTGCATCTCCTACTGACCACGCAGCCCAGAGCACTATCTGGGTGAAGCTGGCTAAGGGGAATGTGAGCGGTCTACAAAGCGTTGACTTGGATGGAAAATGATGGTTCGTGTTCTCTTCATTGCTACCACCAGGGGCAGCAATCATCCTTTACGGTTTTTTTTTTTTTTTTTTTTAAAGATTGATTTGTTTTTTATTTTATGTGTATGAGTGTTTTGCTTTCATAAATGTAGGGCACCATGTGTGTGGAGTGTTCAGAGAGGCCAGGAGAGGGAACTGGATCCCCTGGAACTGCAGTTAGGGACAGTTGTATGCTTTCATGTAGGTGCTGGGAACTGAACCGGGGTCCTTTGTGAGAGCAGCCAGTGCTGAGCCGTCTCTCCAGTCCTGTTAATCATCTTTTAGGGAAGTGTCTGGGGGCTCCAGGCTTGCAAGATCAGGATGAGGCCTACAGGCACTCCACAGGCAGGGGCTCATCTCTCCTCGTCTGTATCCTTGGTGCTCTGCCACGCACGAAGGGAGACTGAATGAAAGGGTATGTGACAGAAGAGCAGACACCACGGACAGAGCCTGGGAGTCAGCGGGTGGTGCCCGCAGGCCCTGGCAGGAGGCAGGGAGGCCCGATATATAAACGATATATAAACGCTGCAGGCCCTGGCAGGAGGCAGGGAGACCTGCTGTATAAACACCGCAGGCTGGGTGCTGAGCTAAACTCATCACCGAGAGCTAGAACGCTGACCACCGTCAGTTCAACCCGGCCAGTGGGGTTGAAAGGCTCCAGAGCTGCACTGGGAGCTAGAGAGAGCTAGAGAAACAGATGGTAGGGCAGGAGGGAGCAGCCCAGGAAGAGCAGCCCAGATGGGGAGGTTTAGGCGAACCCTGGCGACTCTCGCCAAGGAAAAACAAGCCTCGGTCCAGAGCGCTGGTGCAACCCTCCAGCTTGCTATTTGGCTGGTTATTACTTCAGGTTCTTTAGCATCCCGGAGCAGCATCAGAAGCACCACTGAAGCTGCTCACATGGTTAGCCCTGGCGCCACCGGGGAGGACTATTTCCGTGAGGCTGTGCTCTGTCTGGTACAAGAGAACAAAGCCCAGGTGCAGGATCTCTCCTTAGCAGCTCCCGTTGGGGCCGGCTGATGAGGCTGGCGGAGCGCTACATAGGTGGCCCTTGCCGTGGCCAGCACAGCCAGTGGAGCAGTGTGGAGAACCTGGAGTCCAAGGTTCGATACGTAGAGGATGAGGGTGCTGCTCGAGGCAGGCATGAAGGAGGAAGCTGCTGGTGGCCCCTGGAGGAGGTCTGCACACAAAGGGTTAACCTGCACACCACAGAACTCATCTTTGGGGCTACTCAGAGTTTCCGAGGTGCTCATGGAGACATTGGTGGTGCTACCAAGTGGATTGCATGACTCTGTGAGAACCATGGTGGGCAGACCTGGGAGGGGGAGCTAGGGCCTGTTCTGTCTGCCCTCAGTACAGCATGGTACCTATGAGCCCGTTTGGATGATATTACCACCACCAATACTTATGGTACTCTACATTGAACACCAGGAATGCTCACCCTGTGACGGTGCCCAGAGCGGTGCCCAGAAGGTGGTGAGGGCTCAGTGAACGTCTGCCTAATAGGATCCGGGAGCTGTGCTGAGCCATTCACATGGGCCATTTCATTTAATCTACTCCATCAAGCAGATGGAATTAGCTCCAATTAGACCAGAGGAAACTGAGGTGCCAGAAGTAAAGGGACTTACCAGAAACCACACAGCTCTCCAAGCCAGCCAGAACTTTCATCAGCCTGTGCCTGTAAGTGACACTTCATACCTGTCTCTGTTTGTTCCTCCCCAAAACCTGTGCCACTAAACCCAAGGACACAGAGACCTCTAACATCTGGCTGCCAGTCAACAGAAGAGGGACGCTCCACCATGCCCGTGTTGTGCATCCTTCCGCAGCCACAATGGACAGGTCTCGTGATTTCATCCCTGGATAACTGGTTTCAGGTGGCTGCATACAGCAACTTCATGGAGCATTTGTTCTAAATGCTCCCCGTCACCATGGTAACCAGAAGCCTTTCAGCCTGGCAGTGTGCACATGGCCTGCATCCATCCCATCTGGGGTGGGAACCTGTCACCGTAAAAATAGCTTCCTCCACCTTAACAAAAGGCTCTTGGCAGCTTGGGGGGTGGTGGAGGGTGGAGGGGCTGGGACGCCGCCTTCCGTCCGCTGGGAGTCTGCAGCAGGGAGCAGGACGCACCTTAGCCAAGCTGGCAGTAAAGAGTACACACTCAAAGAGCTGCCCCATCCTCTGGAGGAACTCGTCCACATGTGGGCGCTTCAGCACGTACACCTGCAAGGGGAGGAGACAACAGGCTGTCAGTCATGCAGCAGCCAGAGCCGGCTGGCCTCGGAAGAGCTGCCGCAAGGGGCCCTCCTCCCGGTGCCAGGCCCATCCATGCTGCGCGGTGTGCTGAGGTTCGGACCAGAGAGCCGGATGCAGGTTCCAGGTATAGACAACCCTCACAGAGAGAAAGGGAAGCTGACCACGGTGTCAAGGGCCTTAGGGATCTTCAGAGCTGGCAAGTGGAGCACAGCTGTGCCATGTTCAGGAGAAGCCACTCATCAACCCTTGTGGCCTTTGGTACCCACTTGAGTCAGTCCCTATGTGGACACAGACCACAGCCTAGGTGCTGTCCTGGAAGTCTAGAACTGGCTGCTGTCTTCTCTGCTGAACGCCCCATCCCCCACCGCACGGGAAGGCCTGGGTTAGCACGCTTGCAAACCTTCCACTCAACACCGTGGAGGTTAGTTACTCTGCTGATGTGGGAACACAGAAAGTCATTTAGGGGAGAAAGGGGTGTCTCTCTGCCACAGGTGGGCCCTGTGCACCCATTCGGTCAGCCCAGACAGGACTACAAAGCCACGTGGCTTCAGCTAACACACAGGCTCCTGTTTCTGGAGGTTAAATGAATCTAAGGGAACTGGGAGATGATAGAGAAAGCAAAACCAGGGAGAAGAAGTGGGAAGGGAGAGGAACCAATTAAAACTTGAGAAAATTCCTCAGAAGTTAGCTACCTCTTTTATTTATTTTGTTTTTTTCAAGACAGGTTTTCTCCATGTAGTTTTGGTACCTGTCCTGGATCTCACTCTGTAGCCCAGGTTGGCCTCGAACTCACAGAGATCCACCTGCCTCTGCCTCCCGAGTGCTGGGATTAAAGGCGTGTGCCACCACCGCCCAGCTGGGAAGAGGTCTTAAATACAGGCTTACAGCACAATGGGAGAACCCCGGAGGGCAGAAGTTCGCTACAGATGTTTTACAATCTTGCATCTAAACTGTTAACACCCATTATGCAGGATACACAAACAAGGAACTTCCCTTAAGTTAGCTACCTCTTTAAGATGCAACGAATTTACCAGGCCACAGCACTGTGCTGAGTACAGCTTCAAGGCTGAATGGGATGCAGGCCTGCCCCTGCCCGGCTCACAGCCTTGAGCAGACGCTTCCAGAAATTAGTGAATACAACAAAACACCACAGGGTCAGGGTACATTCAAGACAATTAATTCTCCTTTCCAGATAAGGGAGTCACAGAAAGTAACAGCTGGCCTTGACCTTGAAGGATGAATAGGAGCTCACATGCTAAGGAACAGAATCAAGCTCCCAGGGCTGAGCAAAGCGTGAACATGAGATCTGGATGCTTGATCACACCTGTGGTGTTGGGCTGAAGCCTGCGTGTGCCCAGCCATCAGAGACAGTGAGAGGAGACTGGGAGGCTGTTCAGGGGAAGCACTGCGGGTGGAGAGTGAGGCGGCAGTAGGAACACAGGGCCTCTCACAGCGGACAGGGGAGAGGCTGCAGACGGGCTGGCACAAGACTCTGCACCACACGGAAGAGCACACTGCAGGCGACGGGAAGTCCGTGTGGAAACAACTGCTTTGCAGCATGCCAGAAAAAGGCGCTTCGCAGGTCAACGACTGGGTAGGAAACCGCCTGGCTGGCTGAAAGAGTGGGTCTGTGTCCTGGTTCTGTGGCTGAGGGTGGAGGGAGGGGCCAGAGGATGGGTACTAGACTGGGTACCAATAGGACCCTGCTGAGCTGGGGTGATGGGCTGGGGCCGAGGACGGGGCTGTGGCGGCAGCCAGGGACTGGGTGTGGCCTCCCGTCCTGTGTCCCCGGGAGGACTGCTCGGACAGCAAGCTTGGCTACATGCAAAGGGCTGGAGGCTGACAGGGAGCTCTGACGGTGGCGCCTTTGGCAGGAAGGAGGGTCCTGGGCCCGGATGCCGGCGTCCAGGCCCGCGTCCCCGTGCAAGTAACCAAGAATAGGCCCCTTGGGACCTGCACAGCCTATCCTGGATTACTTGAACGAGGCCACGGCCTTCGCCAGGGCCTTGGTCCTCTTGCTCTGCACCTGCGGTCTCCTCCCCTTAGGAGTGTCTGATTCCAGCCCTGGGGCCCCGGGGCGTCTACTGCCAACGAGAAGGGGCTGGGGGAGCTGCGCATGCTCGCAGTCACCACAGGATTATCATTTTTTCCTCTCCATGCCACTGGACAGCCCTCCTGCGCCTCATCTCAAGATCTCCGCAACTCCAGCCACAGTACTCGGCGTAGAAGTCCGAGCTGCTTGTCGGGAGCCGAGTTAATGAGCGGCTGCTTTGCGAATGTTAAATGCCCAGGTGCCTGCAGTTTCCGCTTTACAAAGGCTTTTGAAAACTATGAGATGTGGACACACCACCCTTCCCAGGTCCTGCTTCCTGCAAAGCCAGGTGGGGTCTCGGCGGGCTGTGTCTAGGGAAAAGAGCCCTGACTTGGGAGTCAGGATTCTCATTCTGATACTTTTTATACACACTCTTGAGCCAACCCTTTCCCTAAGTAAGTCTCAGTTTCCCTATCTGGGCAATGAGCTGATGTCACAGGCCTGGGCACACTTCATTCAAGAGTCAGGGAGCAGGGATGGAGGGGTGGCTCAGTGTTTAAGAGCACTGGCTATTCTTCCAGAGGTCCCGAGTTCAATTCTCAGCAACCACATGATTCACAACCATCTGTAAGGAGATCTCGTGCCCTCTTCTGGTGTGCAGGCATACATAATAAAACAAAGAAAAAACAAACAACAAAACCATGGAAGAAGACTGATGCCAGCTGACTGCCGTCTTCATTCACAGCAGCCTGCTGAGCCTAACACATCCTTCCTCCTTTGCTTTGGGGTGCCAGTGGAGAAAACCACTGGGACAAGACCAGTCTGGGGCCACTGTCATTAAGTGGACACCTCTTCCCAAGAGTGCCCTAACCAGAGGGTGAGCCTGTGGTGGTGGTGGTGGGGGAGGGGCAGTACAGAAACTCCCAAAAGTCTAAATCAAATCAAAGCACAATCACAGCTAACATCTGTGAACAGAAAAGGTCCCTCACAAACCTGGAGCAGAACAAATGTGTGTGAGGTAGAAATTCATTCACTGTATGCATTTAATTACTTTTGTTTTTTTAAGATAAGGCATTTCTCTGTGTAGCTCTGGCTGTCCTGGAACTTGCTCTGTAGACCAGGCTGGCCTCGAATTCAAGAGATCCACCTGCCTCTGCCCCAACTCTCAGCTCACTGTATTTATTATACAAAGTTTGTTTCCTGTGGCTGGAATAAAATTACCACTGAGATGAGAATTTAGAAATGACATTCGCAGGGAACGTGGTGACGAGAAGAAAATGCTTGCTAAAACTCCAGGTTGGCTTCAGTTTCTTACCTGGTGTATAGTTCCGTCGATTTCAACAGGAACAATGAAATCAGCATTACTAATGGGCTAGAGAGAAAAGAAACTGTGATTAATACGTCTGAAAGGGAAAAGAAAATTGGAAATTTTAGCAAGAAAAAAGGCTTGCCTGGACCAATATTTTGATAACTGGGGGAAACAGTTCAGGAGGGTGTTGGCACATGCCTTGGGTCCTTGAAATAACACAAGCAGGAAGGCACATTTCTTTCTGAGTGTTGTGGCGTTTCAGCATCCTGGTCCAGCCTCTTGGTTACTTGCCTGCCTCAACTACAAAGGGTAGTACCCCTGGCAAGAGGATGAGGCTCCTCAGGACTCCAGCCCTCGCCCTGCCACCCAGACAGGATGAGGGGAACCACTGATGGCCACCAGGGGGCAGAGGTGAAAGCCTGCTAGCCAGTGTCATTACCACTGGAAAAGCAATTTGTCCTTGGACTCACAGTGTGGGCAGCTTGGCAGGGAATGCTCAGAGCACTCACCCACAGCAGGCGGAAAGCCAGACACCACAGGTCAGGACCCTAGGCGGACTTTCCCTCTGGACTCAGTGTCTGCTCTCTTCATACTGCTATGGTGGTAGGTCTGATGGGTCCCCATGGCTCCATCAGCAGCCTCAGGCCCTGCCTGGTGGCTCCATCAGCAGCCTCAGGCCCTGCCTGGTGGCCTGGCCTGGCTTCTTGCTCTGGGATTGGAAGGCAGCCAGTCTCTCAACTGCTCTGTTCTAAGAAACACAAAATCCAGCTAACCCACAACTTCACAGGCATTTAACGTAACTCTTGGATAGTATTAGACACATTTGAAAAATGAAATGTGACTTTAGCAGTTATCATATCTCAATGACAGACTCATATGCAATTCTAAACAGAATCCCACAAATTAGAAAAATTAAGGAACAGGTCCAAAAGAACTGGCAATCTGAAGATCCTAGGGGCGAGAGACTCAGAGGAGGACAGAGGTGCATGACGGCCGCTGGGTAGAGAGGGTGTGTGGAACCTGTGTGCAGACTGTGAGTAGGTCTGCTTTTCAGTTTACCAGTGCATCACACTCTTCCTTGACATAAACTGAAGAATGTGGAGTGTGCTAGACCATCAGCCCATCACCAGGTGGAGTGTGCTAGACCATCAGCCCATCATGTAGAATGTGCTAGACCATCAGCCCATCACTAGGTGGAGCATGCTAGACCATCATCCCACCACTAAGCGCTGAGATGTGGGGGTGCTGTTGAAGTTTAAGACCATAGTTTATCTGTTTCCAGGGTAGAAAAGCAAGGAATGAACTCAAAATTTCATAATTTTACCACTGACATATCAAGTTATGAAAAACAGAAAAACGACTGCAGAAGAAACTGTCGCCGGCTCTGGATTATGAAATCACACCCCACACGGTGAAGTAAGAGGAGAATCAGCCCCAGCTGACAAGCGCGGTCCCTGAGCTCTTACGTGCTGGGGCGACGCAGGCCATGCTGAAGCTAGTGCTTTCCACATGGAGTTCCGGAGCTCGTGTGAACACAGCACTCACTTTCCCGAGACTCTGGGATGCCCAGAACACTAGGAACCATAACCCAACTTGGAAAAGTAGCCCAGTCTGAGCCTGTGAGATGGTGTGGCAAGGAGATATGGCTTGGTGCTGTGTAGGCCTGATGATGGGCGTTTGATCCCACAAACCCACAGTGTAAGGACCGGACCCTAAAAGTTGTACTCTGACCTTTACACACACACACACACACACACACACACACACACACGCATGCACACACACACGCGCACACACACACACACACACACACACACACACACACGCATACACACACACACACACACACACACACACACACACACACAAAATGAGGAAATTCTGTTTACAGCTGTGCCCTCTGAGCAGGGCCAGAGACACCGGAGCTGCCAAGGCCCTGCCTTGGAGCCAGGAACCCTTGGAAATCTTGGGCAATTTTTCCAGAGCTCCTTGGGAGGAAGCTCTCTATGCTATGACAGCAGCTGACACCAACCCCCACCTCCCCACCCCGCTCTGAAGGGGCTGAAGTCCTGAGCCGCTTGCTTCACAGAAAGGGAAATGTTGCAATGCCATTAAAGCTGAGCTTGGTTGGATACACAAGGCCAGTGTGGCCCCGGGACTAATCCTGGAAGAGCCCAGCCCTTGGAATGCTGGGTAATGAGGTGTTCCTACAAGCCTCAGGAGCTAGAATGAGGTCTCTTTTCACTGCCAGGTTATCCACCTCCCAAAGCCTTTAGAGACAGCCTCCTGGCCTTGTCCTCCTTGTTCAGTGAGATGGCACAGTGTACGATGCTGTTTCCAGTAGAAGGAGCGAGGTAAAGCTGATGGTTCTTCCTGCCTGATGGCCTGCCAGGAATGACAGGGGCTCAGGTGGGACACCCAGCCCACCACGGGGGTGCCAGTCACATCTCTCGGTGAAGCAAGAGGCGTCCCAGGGCAGGGGGGAAATGAGGAATGGTGACACTGGGCAGGGTAGAGCGGTTTCACCGACAGGAATGGTCCATGGAGACCAGCGTCAGGCTCTTAGAAACACCCACTGATCTCCCCAGCACACCAAGCACATGTTCCAAATGTCAGCATTTGCCTCTTTTACACAATTCCTTCTCCTTCGAGGAGGGTGAATTAACTCGCTGTCGTAACAATGCAGCCACTGCTGCTCCAGTGTGGGGCCTCTGTTCTTTGAACTGTTTCTGGTGGTGAGATGGGGTGGGGCAAGTGGTCAGGAAGCCTCTGACACTCACTTAGACACAGCCTAGCTGCAGCCCGTCATCCGCTGAGAGCGCTCTGAAGGTGGTACTCGGCCATGACGGGCACAAGAAACCTCAGCACAGAATGATCGGAATGAATGGCCCGGCCCACTGGGATAAGGCTTCCTGAGAGCTCAAACATTAATCTGGGATCATCACCAGGACAGCAGGGTACCCGTCAGTTTTCAGCAACATCCCACCCCATGTCCCACCTAACAAAAGGCACAGCACTCGTTACCTCAAAAACATCCCATCCCTGGGCACTGACTGCCCATACCACCTGAACCCAAAAGCATTTCTACAGGGTTTAGAGCAAGGAAGCCCAGATCTCAAGGAAGTACTCAGTGATGCTGGCAGCCCAGCAATTTCTTCCCCAAACCAATGTGTTAATGTTCAACTCTTAGCTCCAGCTCAGTTGGGCTAAAGGGGTAGGTTCAACCCAAATCCCGAGTTCTTGGGCTTTCTTCATGAGAAGTGAAGTCACACACACACAACCACACTCTCAGCTTTTCTCACGGTGGTCATGAAGTCACAAAGACACCCCCCCCCCCATGCGATCCTGAATGTGGCATTTACCTTAAATGAGCTGTGCACCAGGGTTTCGTCCAGGTCAATGACCACACACTTCTTCCCGTGGTCGAGCATGGTCACCTCCGGAAGGAGGTATTTAGCTGGTGGCTAAAGGAAGAAAAAAAAAATCAGTGTTATAAACTCAGTGTAAGAGTCTGACTCCCCCTCCGTGTCTGCCACAGCAGAGACTACACTAATGAGGGTGTAAATGAAAGCAAACATTTAAAGGCCAGGTCAAGCCTATCATGTCACGTAACTAAAAGCAGTAACAACAAGGATTCTGCATTGGAGATTCTGCCCCACTGAAACTGTCTTTCTGTGACTGACTGAAGTGAGGGCCTGGGCTCTGCATCAAGCCTGGGGTTCAACATCACCGCAGACACTCTTTGTTAGTAGTTGAGATGATTATACCTTCATGTAAAATAGATGTTTATCAGTTGTACCACAGCAAACCACCCAACATTCTTCCTGGCATGTACAGGGTGGCCATCAGTATTATTAAAATGGATTACATAAGAATGAATTTTACATGTAATAACTATTCTGACTTCACAGGCCTATTTCCTGGCATCTTATTTTCCCTAAAATTCACTGTATGGAATTTTAGGAAACTTTGGAGCTGTGTTAGACCTATGAAAATTTTATTTATGTGTATACATGTGTGCCTGCTTGTCTGTATGTGCACTTTGTGCGTGCAGTGCCTGTAGAGGCCAGGAGAGGGCGTCAGATCCCTGGAACTGTAGTTCCAGGTGGTGGTTGTGAACCACCATGTGGGTGCTGGAAGCAGAACCCAGGTCCTCTGCAAGGGCCACACAAAGTCTTAATTGCTGAGCAGTTTCTTCAGCCCCATGCCCGGCATTCTTGAAAACATGCAAAGAGATGTTGTAGACCTGCCCACAACTTGTCCTTCAAGTATTAAAACTGAAACTGGTGGGCACAGCTCCTGCCTGCACTGTTGTGGTGTGGAACCAATGGCTGAGGCATCTGTACCTCTTATCTCAAGTTAGACTTTAATCCACGTGCTGTGTTAACTAAAAAAATCTGTGCTCATAGCAGCTGACTCCTCTCCTGTGATGGGGTCATAAGGAGCTAATAATACACGGCTTCATAATTTCAGCAAGCCCGCTCTGTTCTAAGTATTGACTTCTTTGGGCCTTGCCTCATTCCAGAGATAATGTGAAGTATTTTAATTTACTGTGGTATGTTCAGTGGCTAATGTTAACTAGTTAATTTTTTCCCTGCAAACTGTTTAATATTTGATACAAAACAAAACATAATTAAATATCTAGACTCAACCATGGAAGAATGAGCAGTAGAGTTTTTCAAGCAAGACAAGCAGGCCTGAAATCAGAAGTATTTTCTTTAAAGTGGCTGGTTCCTTTCACTTTTGAACATTCGCTGATGGAAGAAAATAATAATTCTGAAGCTGGGCTGGATGGTGTGTACCTGTGGTCCCAGGAGGGCTACTCAGGAGGCCAAGGCAGGAGGATGAACGAGACTTGTCTAGGCTATAGAGTGAGCTTAGGGGCTTGTTTGGCCAACTTAGTGAGACCCTGGCTCAAAAAGTAGGGCCGGGATCTGGCTCAGAGGAAGAATGCCGGCATGTGTGATCTGGTTCAGTGGAAGAACACTGGCATGTGTGATCTGGTTCAGTGGAAGAACACTGGCATGTGTGATCTGGTTCAGTGGAAGAACACTGGCATGTGTGATCTGGTTCAGAGGAAGAATGCCGGCATGTGTGATCTGGCTCAGAGGAAGAATGCCGGCATGTGTGATCTGGTTCAGTGGAAGAACACTGGCATGTGTGATCTGGCTCAGTGGTAGAATGCCGGCATGTGTGATCCGGCTCAGTGGAAGAAGCCGGCATGTGTGATCCTGCTCAGTGGTAGAACGCTGGCATGTGTGATCCTGCTCAGTGGTAGAACGCCGGCATGTGTGATCTGGCTCAGTGGAAGAAGCCGGCATGTGTGATCCTGCTCAGTGGTAGAACGCTGGCATGTGTGATCCGGCTCAGTGGTAGAACGCTGGCATGTGTGATCCTGCTCAGTGGTAGAACGCCGGCATGTGTGATCTGGCTCAGTGGAAGAAGCCGGCATGTGTGATCCTGCTCAGTGGTAGAACGCCGGCATGTGTGAGGTATTGCAGTTAGTTCCTGGACTGAAAATGAAATTTAAATGGAACTCTAGCTAGCCCTTTGGTAAATGTAAACCACAGGGCAGGTTAGCTAAAGAGGCAGGTACCATGATACACGGCACAGGGGCTGAGTAAAGAGGTGATGCGGAGCCAGAAACAGTCCTGACCCCAGGGTGCTCTCTGCACCGATGTCTTTTTCTAAACACAGAGAAGAAAAACCCCAGAGGTCTAACTTCCACCGCTCTAACTAAAGCTGATTTCCAGTCCTCCATGGCCTCCCGGCATCAGCAGGGGAGGTGGGGACATGCCCTGGCCAGTGACATGGAATTCAGGGACTGAGAGGGACTGTTTTCATCACTATAAACCACTGAGTCAGAAGGTTATTATTATTATTTTTTTAAAGATAACTAAACTCACAAGAAGTTTTGTACAAAAACATGTTTTTAAGAAGGCAGGGCTGAACATAACCCAGATAGGGAATTCTTTCTCTGGGCCACAGCAGAAGGTATGCGCGTGACCATGGTAAACTTTGTTTGGATTTTATCACATAGTTATGTGAAAGTCACAGTCTCCCTGTGAAGAATACGGACAGGTAAGAACTTTCCCCTTCCTATCTCCCCTCCCCCAGGGTTAGCCTGCTCCCCTCCAGTCCTTCCCTTTGTTTGATGCACTACTAAAGCTATGTTTATAACTTAAGTCATTGAAATTGCTGGCCTGGAAAACAAGGCTCTAGCAATTCTCACAGATCCAAAAACATCAAAGACTTGCCAAAAGCGACTCCGAGACTTTCCAAGACTGAAGATTACCTTCTCAGCATATGTATCCACACATTACCAGCATTCTCTGTGTTAACAGTAATTAAAAAACAGATATCCCTGACCAAATGATGCAGGCGAGATCAGGTGCGGCAAGCCACTGATTTTACAGAGAGAAAGGCCAGGCTGCAGGAAGGTGGAGGGAGGGAGGACCCCATCAATCCCTAGCCCTTCACACAGCTTCCCTGGGAGCCTCCTTTGGAGGAATGCAAATTCCTCAGTCCACTGCTAAGACCTCTGGACAGCTGTGCTCTTGGCAATCCCAGGACACTAAAGCTGCCACAGTGCTTTGTGACTTAGCCTGAATCATTCACTTGAAGATTTAACCAAATCTTTGAGGTCATCATAAGGCTTAAGAGCAGGAAAAGTAGCCATTACATAGTTACTGCAGAGCTGTGAGCTGACCTGGGCAGCATCCATGCTAGGTAAGCACTCTAGCCCTGAGCCACATACACCCCCGTTTTACTTTGAAAATGTGAGGAAAGGTCTTACTAAGGTACCCAGGCTGGCCTTGAACTCACTCTACCTTAGCCTCCTGAATAGCAGGAATTAGAAGCCTGTACTATCAGACTAGTCATTAAAAAACAAAACAAAACGAAAACCTTTCAATTGTTATTATTGTGTGTGGGCATGTGGATGCCATGCATGTGGATGCCATGCATGTGTGTGAAAACCAGAGGGCAACTCTGGAGTCTGCCGTCTTCTTCCACCTGTATGTGGGCTCTAGGGGTGATCTCGGGTTGCCAGGCTCACTTGGCAAGCACCTTTACCCACCAAGTCATCTTGCTGGCCATCTGGTCTGGAACTCGCAACCCTCCTGGGGGTGGGATTACAAGCATGGGCCACTGAGTATGATAAGAATGGCCTTTTCTAGACAAAGTCACACAAATGCACGTATGGGATTTGCGGGGTGGGGCAGACACACGGAAGTGGGGGAGGAAGAAGTCATCGTGGTTTGCCATCTGAAGTCTGGGAATGAGATTTCCAGTTTTATCAAAAAGCTCCTGGCAGATAACACAGACGGACTGTTAGGTCTATCCCGACTCCCCTTTTACTTTCACGTTCAGCTATACCGCCAGGGCTCCACGTGCACATCAGTGAGACTCGTAACTTCAGCAAGGGTGTGGGACAACAGGATCTGAGTCGCAGACCCTGTGGCATCTTTCAGTGAGGATGCCATCTTCACAAGCTTGTCTGAAGCCACGACCACTCAGTGTACGTGAACTTCCCATCCCTACATGTCTTCCTTACCCTTCAACATCAGACTGTAACTAAAACGCCCACAAAACTTCCCAACGAGGGAGGCCCTGACTCCTAGCCCATGGGTGGTACACACAAGCTACTAACTGAAACTTTCAACAGTCCATGTTAACATGTCACTCTAGTGGTGTGTCAAAGATGATGACTCCATAAAGGTTTAGGGCAGTATAGAGGCCACTGGAGTACCATGCCATGCTTTCTAAATGGCTGAAGAACATCAAAACCTCAGAGAAGAACACGAGGCATGGGTCACAGTTACAGAGTGGATGGATGTCCCTAAGCACAGAATCAGGAGTCATAAAACATCAGATGAATACATTTAACTATAGAAGAATAAAATTTGTGGCCAAAATGATTATAAACAAGGTCAAAAGATACATTTTAGTCTTTTAACATTAAAAACTTAGAAAAAAAACCCCCAATTTAGTGTGTGTGTGTGTGTGTGTGTGTGTGTGTGTGTGTGTGTACACACATGGAGGTCACAGGACAACTGTGGGGGATGGTTCTCTCTTTCTGCCACGTGGGTCTCAGGGAATCAGACTCAGATCATCAGCCTTGGCAACAAGCTCATGCCCAAACACCTTACCCACTGAGCTCCTTCTTAGGCCCAAGCATCACTTCCTAAACATTTAAAAAAGATAATTCAAGATAAAACCCAGATGGGTAGGATGGAAGCAAGGTGTGTGGCCAATGAGAAACTGTTCATATTCACTGGTCAACAGATGCCAGTCAAAGCAATTAATCAATAGCATTCTTTGCTTTTGGATTAGCAAAGGTTAAAAGCCTTTGAGAAGCATTTTCAGAAAGGGAATTTTCATCTCATAGTCATCAGTTTTTGGAGGGCAATTTGGCTCCGATAACTAACAATGTAGAACAGGCTGTTGGACCTAGTGTGTTCAGTTAGGACCCAACTGTACACACCGACACTCCCGTAACAAATGCTTGTTGACGCACACTAACGGCAGCCGTGTGAATGCAATCAGTGACAGGCAAAGCAGTGAGGTAGGTGCACATATGCTGATGTGCGTGCGGAAAGATGTTCAAGGTGCTGATGGCTAGCGACAGATCGCTTGCAGAATGGTAGGAGCAACACAAGCTCAGTGTACAAACATGTTTCTGAGAGGGGCGGAACGAACACTAATGACAGTTATGGGAGACCGTGGGAACTGCTGGGAGGATTTTTTCCTCTTATGCTAATTTTCCATCATTTAAAATTTAACTACTGGCTTGAATCATTGTTTAATGAGAAGCTCAACGTCTAAAACTTTTGGGGAAAGCGCAGCATGTGAAGAAGGGAGGGAAGCAGGGGTGAGGCCTGCAGCAGAGACAGGGGACTCTGCACCAGCAGTTGCCCTGGGCACCTGTGGCCTCAGATGGCCCTTCCTCTTTCCTGGAGAAAGCCTTCAGGAGGCCAGGGGACCTGGTCTGGAGGCACAGTACCTGCTCAGGTGTGTAGTCCTTTGATCAGCACCCCCAGTTTCCATCACTCTCAGTACTACCCAGAACCCCCTCTGCTCCAGAAAGAACAGGGTCCGTCTACCTAAGTGAGCAGGGGCCTTGGGGAACCAATCAGTGCAGACTTGACCAGGGAGGCCAGGACTTAGAACTCAGGACTGAACTGAGCCCAGACACCTCGCAGGCAGTGGAGGTGCCAGGGGTGGGACTGTCCTCCTTCCTGTCATCATTTAAAGATGCAAATCAGGGCTGGGGTGCAGCTCAGAGGTAGAGTGCTTGTTTAACAGGCCCAAGGTAATCCCCAGTACTGGGAGGGGCAAGGAGGAGCGCCAAAACAAGACACAAGTTACTTCAGCCAGGCGCTGCGTTTTGGAAGCCAGTCTCAAGAGTCACATGGCCTGACCCACCGTCTGTTGTAGATGCAGGGCAGAGGCTGTAGTTTATTGATCTCATGCTAAGATAAATTACACAAGGAACCTTCTTGTCCCTGTTTACTTTATGCTGGGATTGTGTACATGGTTGAGCCTAGTTTGTGGGAAAAGGGCCAGTGTCCTCGGCAGGGTTTGCATGGTCCACAGATTCTTTCATCTAGCACCTAGTTTTACAGTGGCCATGAATTACCTTTCTGTAGAGTAGTGACATTGAATGGGAGGGGGCAATAGATGCTGCCACCCATTTACTACAGACACTTGTGCAAGAAAAATGTAGGAAAAGACCTCTGTAGAGGTTAAAGGAAGCCCTGTGATCGAGCCTGCTGGGTGCCCCCTGGAAACACTGGCTCAGATGCTGCCCGATCAATCTTCCCCCCAGTGAAGCCCAACCCCTAGGAGGTCAATGGAGACTGAAAGTCTTGAGAAAAATAAAATGATTGACCTTTTTGGGCCAGTTGCAAATGACATGTGGTACCAAAAAGCCTTCTTGGGCAATCCACACTCATAAAACGCACTCTATTCAGTGTAGGACAGCTGTACTTCTCGAAGGCTCCAGGAAATATGTCAAAGTGTACACACACAGATTGGAATCCCATAATTGGAATCAGATAATCCTTACAGACTAAAAGACCAATTCACTGTTTAGAAACTGACTCCTTCCCTGAAGACATGGGGCTGTGCCTAGCTGTAAAGTTCCTCAGGGAAGTTGTTTGCTGCGTGGTGTGAGGCTGGAGAGCTGCTGGCTGAGCGAGGGGGGCCGTAGGAGAGCAAATGGTAGGCCCAGTGGAGGCCTGGGGACACAGGCACAACTCGGCTCCGGAATTCAGGTTTTAAAAGGGTAAGTGAGGTGGCCTGGCAGAGTCGCAGAGCAGCTGGCCTGAGGGGACTGAGGGGCGTGGCTCCTGTGAGTTTAAGGAGTCTAAGCCTAGGGTTCCTCTCAGCCCAGAGCTGCAGCCAAGCAGCCCGGAACAGCAACATTGAGCAGGTTCAGTGAGCCAGACTCTGCTGTGAGGAGCAAGTCTGGGCAATGTGTGTTGTTCTCCAGATCAGAGGAGCTGGGCCAGTGCAGTATGGTGGTGGGAGGTGGGCTGGGGGGCTCAGGCCACCTCAGTTTACTGGGAGGTTCTTCTTGGGAGAAAGGAAATGGGGGTTGCAGGGAGAAGAGAGATGAGCAGCGGGTGAACGATGCAGTTGTCCGCTTTCTCCCCTGAAGGGCTGTCCCGCTCACAGATCAAACTATCTTTGTTTCTTTGCCTTTTCTTTTTTTTAAATAAATGTTTACACCACGTGATAAAACTCAACAGAAGCAAGAACACTGAAAAACCTTTCCCCCGAGTATGCCCGAAAGCCTGAAGGATGTTATGCATGTTTTAATAGAACTGAATGAAGATACATACGCTTGGTACGGGAATGACCTGCCTCTGGTCACCCTGAGGAAAAAGAAAAGAAAATCATCGTCAGGATGGAAGAGAAAGAGATCACATTCTCAGAAGAAACTTCTGAGCTCTCTTGAGCACAAACAGCAATGGCCTTCCCACCCCTCCACCCTGGTGGCAGTCAGTGAGCCAAGGGACTTCCGGGAGGGAGCAGGCCCAAGCTGCTTCCAGACTCCTCCCCGACTTGGAGGCAGGGCTTCCAAGGCTCAGCCTCTCTATTTGTTTAAACAGTGTGTGCCCTGCTCCCAGGAATCTGCCTCTAACTTAAAAACAAAACCAAACACTCATATTTTGATCCCCACCCCTCTAATAACTGGCTTGTTTCTTGTTTTTAAGCAATTTCCCCCTAAAAGGACATCAGTCTAACACGCAGGGAAAGGGAGGCAGGTTTATCAGATTACAAGGAATGCCTGACCACTCCAGGGCCTCCGTAGCAAGAGGAGAGAATGGGAAAGAAGACAGGCAGGGTAAGGTACAAGAAGTTCCCTCCCAGGCTACCCACGGAGCAGCTACCCCCTTTAAGGGAAACAACATTGTATTCACCGAGGGTGTTAAGAATATTCATGCCCCAAGGAAGGGCCTCAGCCCAGAATACCAGCCACTGCAAACCCAAGGGAAAAAAAAAAGTTTATTTATTTTTTGTGTTTTTTTTTCTTTTTCATATGCTGGGATAGGGAGATATACTGCTTCATGTCTCCAATTGGAGGATTTGTGAAAAGATGTATCCATGGTTACCTAGGTGGTCATGGTCTCCTGTGAAGGCCAAACCTGATGGTAAAGGCAGGCGGCTGGCGCCTCCTGGTAGCTCTGCTGAGACCCGCTTGGTGACTTCCTGATCCTCTTTGGCCCCTAGACATCACCTCTGTGGGGTAAAGTAATTCCTCTTTTCTCTGAAATGACCCTGATGGCTCCTTCCTTTGCCAGGAGGCCTCCAAAAGGGACCCCTCTCTACCATTCTAAGCGGCCTCTATCATTGGGGAGCTGCATGGCTCTCTCACACAATAGCACATTGAATCAAATCCTGATGTCCAACAACTCCTGCAGGGAACTTCATTCCAGAAATATCTAAACAATACCATTCCCAGTGTCTGGACTCAGGAGCGGACGGCTGCTATCAGTGGGGCAGATTTTAACCAGAAGCTCATAAGTGCTGGCCCCTTTAGAGACGTGATCTTGAGCCAGATGACAGTGAGGATGCCTTCTAACTGCCCACACAACAGCATCTCTGGCCTGCCTCACCAGGGTGCCTCCCAGAGCAGGGACAAGTCTCTAAGTACTACAAGTGCTCCTGGAGGTAAAGCCATGTAAGAAGCCCTGCTCCAGACAGAGACCACAGAGCCCTACTCAGTCAGCTTCAGAAACACCTGTCACGAGTGAACATGCGTGTGGAGAGGCCACAGGAAAACAGCCCAGGGCTGACAGAAGAGGGACAATGAACACACAGAAGTGTTGAGTCACAGGTATGTGAGAATGAGGACTGCATGTGTGTGTACACACGTGTGTGTGAGGTGTGTGTGTATGCATGAACATGTGTGTACACTATGAGGGGTGTGTGTGTGTGTGTGTGTGTAGGGAGTGTGTAGGTGTATGTGTAGGATATGTGAATTGGTGTGTATAGGGCATGTGTATATAGGGAGTGTATGTATGGGGTATGTATGTATGTGTGCATTTATGTTTCTGGCAATCCCTTTGAGGCTCTCCTTACTCCTGGGGCCCCCCAGGTCACTGCCACTGGAGTCTTCTGGACACTGACTCCTCTTAGTCTCTGGATGCTGCCGCCCTTCAGATCCAGGGGGTAGTGAGATGGCCCTGTGACTGTCAGCTCCAAGCATTGCTGCAGAATGGTTGAAAAGTTTCCAACTCTTCCTCTTTCCAGGGCAGATGGTGTCTCAGCAGTTGCCTGCTCCATTCTGTCCATGGCTTTCTTTCCATCTTCCCCACCACGTTGAGCTAGGAGAGGCAGGGAGCCCTGCAGACTTCAGTGGAGTCAGGTCTGGGGTCTACGTCCACATCTGGGCTTGGCCCGGGTTCTGTGGGTGTGCTGGTGGAATTCAGTGTAAGAGGCAGAGCGTCCCCTGGGAGTCAGCTTCCCCCATCCACACGGATCCACAGACCATGCAGTTGTTATACAGACAACACCCCACTTTAGACTGAACTAAGTTTAAAAGATTTATTTTATGTGATGTGTATGAGTGTTTTGCTTGCATGTACGTCTATATACCATATGTGTGCCTGGTGCCCATGGAGGCCAGAAGGGGGTGTCAGATCTCACGACTGGAGTTATAGAGGGTTGTGAGCTGCCACATGGGTGCTGGGAACCCAACTCTAGCCCTTTGGAACAGCAGCCAAACCGCTGAGCTTTCTCTCCAGCCCTCCACCCCCAAAATAAAAACCACCTGAATTATTTAAAAAGACATTTTGGCAAATGTGAACAGAGGCAGCCTATGAATGAACAGGAAGTCTAAGCGAGACTACCATTCCCAAAGGAGTGCCTTTAAAAGGTGTTTATCTCAACACACAACTGAGGACCCCGGTTCCCTTCCCTTAGGGAATTTCTCCACAGTGACAGTGTCTTAAATCGCTTATTTTAAAAATCTTCCTATTACATCAATTCCTTATTTATTTTGTGTGTGTTTGTGGGTGAGGGCCGCCCCGCACAAGCGGAGGGTGGAAGACAACAACTTGCATGAGCTGGTTCTCTCCTTCCGCCATGTGGGTCCCGGGGATGGAACTCAGGGTGTCGGGCTTGGTAGCAAAAGCCTTTTCCTGCTGAGCCGCCTCACGGCAATAGCTCTAAGCGGGGAGGGAGAGAAGGGCCTGGGGAGAGCTGCTTGGAACTGGGCCAGGACACGAACCACAGTGGACTCTCACTGTACATGTTACTGAGTTATACACACTCTAGGGTAACATCTGCTAGGACAGCTGTCTTTCAGTGTGCGTGTCCTTAAGCTTTCTTCAATATTCTCTGATGATTTTTCCTTCCACAAGAATCCAAGCCCATCCAGAAGCACAGAAGAGCTAGCCTAGCTTTCAGCCATTCGAATCAGTTTTTATCTCTCTCGGGCATCTATATAAACAGTGACGTCATCTACAAGCAAGGCTAATTTTATAACTTTTCCATATTTATACCAACTGTTTCATTTTCCTGTTTTATCCCACCAGCCAGAACCTACCAATGATTCGACTGTGTTGTTTGCTGCTCATTTTCAGAAGACAGAATAGCTTTTTATCATGATTTTATCATAGCTTTCTTCTTGGACTTGGCCATATTTTTGGTCATATGGAAGGATGGCTGGGCTATTAAATACCCCATTTATTAGATCTTTTATCACTGTAAATGTCTTTACTGTGTCTAATGCTTTTAAATTTTATTTATTTATTTTATTTGTGTGCATGCATGTGATGTGTGTGGGTGCCTGTGGAGGAGACAAGTGCATCAGTTCCCCTAGAGGGGCACTGAATGATGGTTGTGAGCAGCCTCACAAGGAAGCTAGGAACCGATCCCAGGTCCTCTGCAAGAGCAGCCAGTGCTCTTACCCACTGAGCCGTCTCTCCAGCCCCTAACATATTTGACTCAATTCTGCTTGATCTGATACTAACATTGCCTTAACAGTAAGACTCCTTTCGTTGGGTTTGGTCTGTCCTTCTACACTGCACCCATCTCTTTACTTCCTGCTTTCTTTTATCTTGCTGTGTTTGAAGTTATTATGGAAACAGTTCACTACTCATTGTGACAGGCATTAGCCAGGCAACACCCAGTCACCCCAGCCTCTCTTCCGGGTACATGGGAAGGTACTTGTGTTTTAGTGACTTTGAAGTGAGGTATAGCCATGGTCTTGCTGTGGCCACTAAAGTCAAAATGCATTTGCTCCTGGGTCAGATGCCACAGTCCTGCAGGCACTGTGACAGTCGAGGAAGCCGAAACCCTTGGCCATCGTCACTGTACGTCCATGAATGAGATGAGTTGAGAGCTGCCACACACAGCAGCTCACAGGTGGCCACTGAGTCCGTGAGATGTGGCTAGCCCACGTAAGATGTGAGCTCATATAAAACATATGTATTAGTTCTTAAACTGGTAAGAAATTACCCAGCAATATTCTATTGGTCCCATGTTCGAACCTTGGGTATATTGGGTTAAGTACAATATTATTAACTTCATTTGTTGTAAATTATTTTTTGAAACGTGACTAGAATGATTTAAATTAGATTTGTGACTCAGTATATTTTCACAGAAGACTCAGCCAATCGATGACAAAGTATGGAGGAAAAATAAAACTTTTAAGTATGGAGGAAAAATAAAACTTTTAAATAACTCTCCAAACTAATTTTTAAAATTAAGTTTAAAATTTAAAATAAAAGATTTATTTTTTTTATGTGTGAGTTATTTTGTCTGCATATATGTATGTGTGCCACATGTGTGCAGTGTCTGTAAGGGCACTGGACCCCTTAAACTAGATGGAGTCACAGATGGCTGTGAGCCAACACATGGGTGCTCGGAACTGAACCTGCAGCCCCCTTAAATTAACTCTTATTTAGTGTGTGTGTGTGTGTGTGTGTGTTTGTGTGTGTGTGTGTGTGTGCATGCACGCGCGTGTGCACGCTTGGGGGTGAACAGATGCCAGCGTATGTAGATCAGAAGACAACCTGCAGGGATCACTTCTCATTCTGTCATAGTCTTCGGGACAGAATCTAAGTCATCAAACCTAACAGCAAGCACCTTTATCCCATGAGGCATCTTGCTGGCCTGACTTGTACTTTTTTTTTTTTCTTTTCTTCAACACAGGTTTCTCTGTGTAGTTTTTGTGCCTGTTCTGGATCTCGCTCTGTAGACCAGGCTGGCCTCGAACTCACAGAGATCCGCCTGGCTCTGCCTCCGGAGCGCTGGGACTAAAGGTGTGCGCCACCACTGCCCGCCTGGCTTGTACTGTTTGAAGCCTCATAGGTTTTAAGGTTGTTACTGATACTCACTGACTACTCCGTCTCATCTGGCCAGCTTCTTTGTATGTCATCCTTGCAGTGACTGGGTAGACCTGTGACAAAGTTCTGGGTTTTCTTTTCTTTATTTTATGTGCATTGGTGTTCTGCCTGCATGAATGCCCATGTGAAGGTGCCAGATCCCGAGTGGAGTTACAGATACTTGTCAGCTACTATGTGGGTGCTGGGAATTGAACCCGGGTCCTCTGGAAGAGCAGCCAGTGCTCTTAACCACTGAGCCATCTCTCCAGCCCTGTGTTTTCTATAGAAGCAATGATATAAAAGAGATGGGCATGTCTGTGCCACCCATCACCCTCTTCCTCGCATGAATGTAAATCTTGGGAAGCACGGAGACCAGGAGAGTCAAGCAGAAAGACGTCCAAATGGAGGAGCGCACAGTCTGGGTTTCTTCTGTCACCCCTGGGATCTAAACCAACTCACACCAAGACGGGCTCAGTCTTTGCATGTGAGAAAACGAATCAGTTTAAGCTATTGTCTGTTAGTTTTCTTTTATTTGTTGCCTACACCATCCCTATTTGATGGCAGGCATGTTCTTGGTAATGGTGTGCAGCTGGATTTACCAAACCATGTGACGTGGTCTTGGTCATCTGGGAGCAGCATCTGGTGCACTCAGCTTGGTTTTGTGCTCTCTCTGTAAGCTGTGCTCCTGTTTATCCTCAGCAGTCACGGAGACATCAGGATCTCAACGCAGACATCATGCTCACAGGTGGCTCCCAGTCCAGGGCCAGCTTTCTGACACACACAATTTTCCTTTGTTATCTTTGCTCCTCTCAGTAACCTGCACACGCGTGTCACAGTCTTCTGTCTTTTATTGCTGCTGATGGGAAGCTGGAGACTAATAGAACTGCTTTCTCTGGAATAATGTGTTCTGATTGCTTGTGTCCCTTTAGCTGGGCGGCGGTAGCGCACACCTTTAATCCCAGCACTCGGGAGGCAGAGGAAGGAAGATCTCTGTGAGTTCGAGGCCAACCTGGTCTACAGAGCGAGTTCCAGGACAGCTAGAGCTACACAGAGAAACCCTGTCTTGGAAAAAAAAAAAAAACAAAAAAAAACAAAAAAAAAAACGAAAAACAAAAAGATGTATTCCTTTAACTCAGAGAGTTTCATCAGCATGTACCTACCTGGGCGTGTGTTCTGCTGCATCCCGATTCTTTGGGAGAACCAGTGAACTTTTCAACGGCTGGCACAATCTGTCTTTTTCAGCTCAAGAGAAAAAAAATCTGCCTCTCCTCTCTCTGGAACTCCTCCTGCTTGTGGATCGTCTAGATGGCTCCTCCCTTCCTTCATGATTCCCGTCTTTGTGTTTCTGGTCGGAATTCTATGCTATTTCTTTGATTTGCTTTTCCAGAATTCACACTCAGTTCTCGGAAATGGCTGTTCTCTCCTTCTTCTCCCTTGTTTCTGAGGTTTTCTGTTTAGTGCTGTGAGATTCTGGAGCCCCACAAGTCTCTCTGTCCCAAATGGCTGTCCTGAGTTGTCTGGAGGCTGGCTTCCACTGTTTTCCCCAGAAGGAGTCTCTCAGGTGCTAGTTTTTCAACATGGACCTCTCAGTTGAGGCTACATTTTTCTTTGCATGTGCATAGCTGTGTTGTGTGTTCTGACCATGGCTGGCTATTCAGTCCATTAAGATCTCTGGGAGATGTGGGAGCTTTTAAATTTCAGAGGAGCCCTGTTTCCTTGAACCAGCAGAGGTGAAGGAAGCCCCACACTAACAGATACCAGGGCAAGGGAATATAACTGCTCAGTTCATCAGCAGAGCTCCTCAAGAGTGCCCACACTACCGTGGGCACTTGAAATCCTTCCCCAGGGAGCAAGGCCACGGCCTCTGTTGGTGGTAACGTTTCAGGTCTGCCTTAGGCCTCTATAGGAGACAAGCACTTGCCTTTCTCTTCCCAGTCTTGCTTGTTCCTGCGGGGTGTGGCAGGCTGGCCCACAGGCTTTGCTGACTCCCTGAATATCTGCACTAATCCTTTCCTGTGGGTTCTGGAGATCTGAACCCAGGCTGTCAGACTTGGGCACAAGCGCTGTACTCACTGAGCCATCCTTACGCTAACAATCGTGACACGCCGTTCCTCAGGATAAGTCATTTTCAACCAAGACAGCAACTGACTGTATGACTATTATGTAGCTTATTTAACCAGTTATCTCTTTTTCACAAACCCTTTTGTAAATCCCTTCTTGGAATCATTATGTGTCTGAAAATGTACCTCCATTGTCTCAAAGAAGGCTAGTTTTGTGTGTGCGTATGTGTGTGTGTGTGTGTGTGTGTGTGTGTGTGTGTGTGTGTGTGTGTGTATGTGTAGCTCAGAAGTCTGAGTCAGGTACCTTCCTGGGCCATTATAAGCTATACTGGATAGCGTCTTGTAGATCAATCTTTGTACATTCATAACAACATTTTTTTTTTTTTGCTGTGAAATAAAATTGCTTTTATCAACAGGCGTATTCTAAGACTCTAATTCCACACTGCCAAACGTCCTCTCGGAAATGAAAACCAATCAGCAGGCTCTCTACACCACTTAAGGCTACGCTGCATCCTCCACTCCTACACCAAACCCACCTTTAAACGCACCACGGACAGGAAAAGGCCTGTTCTAGTCTACACCATTTGCCCATTATCAAATATTTTTTATATTTTTGAGCCATATATCAAAACAATCAGATGTTTTGATCTATCTTACCTCTGACCAGTGTATTCTTTTCTTATTTAAATATTTAGTGTGCGCGCACATACCCATGGAGGCCAAGAGAGGGCATTGTGTCCTCTGGTTAGAGTCACAGGCTGTTGGGCGCTGCCTGAGGTGGGTGCTGGGAACCAAGCTCCAGTCCCTGAAGGGCAGCAGGCGCTCTCGACTGCCGAGGTCGCACGCCGTCTCTCCTGCCTATAGCCTGCTTCTTGTTCTATGAGATGCCGGTTTGTAACATAAATTTTACGACTTCGGTGTCTGGAATCTAACCACGTTCCTGACGATAAGGCCCTCTGCATTTTCAGTGTCGTCATCTTAACGTGGAATCCAATTTCGGCAGAAATTAATATAACCTGGTTTCTTTGCTTGTTCCTAGAATGCGTCTCTTTGTTTATCCTTATATTCTTAACTGTTCTGAGTCATTTCATTTCAGATGTGTCTGTCAGACAGCCCGTGGGTGGTTTGGGGTTCTGACCTATTATGACAATCTAACACACACACCCTAGCAAACACTCTAAGCGACTTAGCTGTCGTTAAACACGTTATTACACAAGGTATTAAACTCAATTACACTCACTGCAAGGTCTGCTCCATCTCTACCTTATTTTACCTGTTTCTATATCTGCTACGGGTTACTTTTTAACAATTATATTTATCTATTTTGTGTGTGTGTGTGTGTGTGTGTGTGTGTGTGTGTGTGTGTGAGTGTGTGAAGGGGTCAGGAAATACCTCCTGGGGGGTCAGTTCTCTCCTTCACCGTGTGGGTCCCGGGGCTTGAACTCAGGTCCCCAGGCTGGGCAGCAAGCCCCTTTACCCGCTGAGCCATCTTGCTGGCTTTAAATTTCCATCGTACAAGCTCTTCAGTTGTTTGATGGGAGGACCAGAGATCCTTTCTCTAAAAAGACTGAACCCAAGTCTTAAATGGCTGCATTCCCTCACATTCCACATACTCTTGTGAGGGAATCTGTCATGGGTAGGGCATACACGCAGCCTCAGCTTTACCGACTGCAGTTTTCCGTAGGTACTGACCTTCTGAAGTCCACCATTCTCCTCCACCAGTGGCGGAAGCACACTGGGGCTGCTGGGTGGAGGGGCCTCCACATTGTAGTCTCGGAAGCAGCAGAAGAAGGAGCTGAGGATGCTACGACCCCTCTGCTTCTTCAAGCTGACGCTGCGCTGGGAAGCTGAAAGAGAAACAGTCACGTGAATGACTGAGGCGTGTGAGTGTGGGTACCGGACCGGACTCCAGGGGCCCTGCAGCCCAGTCCCACAAGTGGTACAAATCCCTCTGACTTCAGTTCAGTGAGGCTGCCTGCTCCTCAACTGCACAGCCCTCAGGGTCACTGTCATCTGTGTTCTCCAGTCCAAGGAGTGACGCATTCCTACCCTGCAATAAGCACTACTGAAAATCAGCGTTTCTCCATGAATAAACCAGACCTGACCTTGTCTCAGAAGCATCTTCCCACTGGACAGCAAGCAAGAGCCACTTAGAAACTTGGTTCTTGGACACTTCCTTTGCATTATGGAGACGGTCAGCTTTAGGGGTTAAAGAGCACAAAGAAACTCTCTTCCTAAAGTCAGGTGCTTGTCAAAAGTTGATGGGGTGACCTGGGCCCCCCAAGAACAAAGCCAAGGTGTCCACTGCAGAAACAGCAGGAGCTGTGACGTGCAGAGTGCGGGCTTTGAAGGATCAGGGAAAGTTCTCAAGATCCACTCCTGTGCCCTGGCCTGTCCTGGACAGAGGCACCCGAGGGAGGGAGGGATCTTTCTATTTATCCAGGGCTCAGGACAAGCTGCCACAAGTCAGAACTAAAAGGTGAAATCTGGCGCAGATGGAAAACACACCTCAGGGCAGACTGACAACTTGGATGGGCAGGTGCTTTTGCCTGGGAATGTGGCTGGGGCAGTCCTACTACATGTCATGGCTGGGTGGGTCTGCAGTGCTCTGAGCTGTAGCCACAGGGAAGGGACCACGCTGAGCGAGGGTTAGTGATGTGGAGCAATCGTGAGAACGCCTCTCCTCATGAGCACAGGCATTGCTCTTCACTGAGCTCAGTGATTCGTTCAGCACCTCCCCCCCAGGTGACCACAACCTCAGGAAGGGTTTCCTGGTGACAGCAAAACCAAATGCATCCAGGAGATTCTGGGAAGGTGATTTCCAAGCAACTGTCTAGATGTGGGTGGTCTGCAGTCTTCATGTATGACCCTTAGGGGTTGGGGAGATGGCTCAGTAGTTAAGAACATCCATTGCACAATAATGAGGACCAGAGTTGGGATCCTAAGACCCACAGAACAAGCCAGGTGTTCTGCACATCTGTAGTCCCAGTTCTGAGGGGGAGAGGATAGATGGGGTTCACTGTCTTCCAGCCTCATTGAGAAAACTCAAGCCCCAGGTTCAGAGAGAGACCATGCCTCAAAGGAGCAAGCACAGACTGATGGAGGAAACCTGATGCCCTCTTCTGAGCACGTGCACGTGCACACGAACACACGCACACGCACACACGAACACACACACACACACACACACACACACACACACACACACACACACACAAAGATGAATTTTAGAACGATAAACCCTGGGGGAGCTGGATGTGTCTGTCCTCTTCGCCAACCCTGAGTGTATGTACAGAGAACCAGTGGTTACATTTCAGGATTCAAATGCTGGGTCAGAACCACTGGGCCAAAAGGTGGCGGCTGCATCTGTGACTGGCGGGAAAAGACATGGCTCCTGTCAAGTTTACTCAAGGCTGACCGTCTCTAGACCATGCCGTCACAGACCTCACCTCCTGGACTCCACACAGCTCCCAGAGGATATGGGGTCATTGCTTCCTTCTTTGCTGAGAGGGAGCAGCTAGTACTTGCTGGTGCCAGGAGGAGAACCCAAGTGGGCCTGTTTCCAAATGTGTGATTTCCCACGTGCCCCCCTGAAGGCGAATCTTGAACCAACTCAGGTTTGACTGAGGAGCAGGGAGCTTGCCAAGCAGAGAGGAAGGCACTGTAATAAACTTGTATTTAATACAAATGATTGGTCTGACTATCTCACAGTTACTCTGGGAGTTTAAATTTTTATGTGACATTCAAATAACTTAGCCATGGGCAGCGGGGGAAACACAACCCAACAGCATGCTGGTCTCCAGGCTGACGGCACATTTCTTCGCAAGTCTACAATCTGCTCGAGTCTCAGAGATGGTAAGCAGCCTGAGAGGAAGCACCTTCCAAGGTCTGTTTTCATCTTTAGCGCATACAACTCTTCCTCCCCACTAATTAACAGACAACTACTTATAAAATTAATCAATAAATAAACCTGAAACTTGGAACCAGTAGGGCACTTACGTTTCTACTGTTGGATCACTCACCGTCTAGAGAGTCGGTGGAAGTTAGTTTGAGCAGCATGGAGGCTGGTGGCAGCGGACAGGTTTCCTCGCCTGCCTCCTTGGAGCAGGGAGAAGTGGCTTTGGTGGGTTCCCCTTGTGTAAGTAAGGGAAGCTCTGGGCCCTGCTAGTTTCCCAGGCTGGTGGGTCACTCTCAACATCAGGCTAGGTAGGAAACAGACACATGTCCTTAGAACCAGTGCATGACAGAGTGGCTGGAACTTTGGTCCAGACCTCTCTCCCACACTTCTGTTGTTTATCCAACCCATGGGATGGACATCTCTGGATGTCTCGTAGGCCCTTCCCCTGACATGGCTAAGTGGAGCATACGGTCTTCGCTGCCACAGGCTAAGCACTAGCCCTTGGTCTTTCACTAGGCTGTTCTGAATCCTAAGCAGCTCTCACATCTGTCTTCGGTGGCTCCTCTCCTCGCCGGGCAGAGGCCCTGGCTCTGCGGCATCGTCCTGACTTGATCTGCTGCAGATCTTTACCCCACAGGACCCACGAGGCAGCCAAGCCTACCAAGTGATGAGAGAGAGCATGGACTGTGCAGCCAGCTTGCACAGGCATCCATGACGGCCCAACCAGAACCGGCGGGGGCCTGGGGAGGTCACATTGCCTCTCTGAGCCTTGGTTTCCATGTCAGTCAAACAAGGGCAGTAGAAATAGCCACACCGTGCAAGTTTGTTCTGAGAACTAAAGGTTTTAGTAGAAGTATTTAGAACAGACTCTAATAAAGGTGGGCATTAAAACAAACGCAAGCTCTTGGGACAATCAGTACTCTTTCTTTTTAAAAAATATCTTCTAGGGGCTGGGGCAATGGCTCAGTCAACGGTGGGCAAAACCCTTATAAAGAATTCAAGTTTGGTTCCCAGTGCCCACGTTGGCGGCTCATAGCCACCTGTAGCGCCAGCTCCAGGGGATCTAGTGCCTTCTTCTGACCTCTCTGGGCATTACACATACACATATATACATAATTAAAAAGAAAACAAATCTTCAAAATAATTTCTTATTTTATTTCTTATTTTACTGAGTTTATTCAGTAGTACATTTACTTCCTTTTTCTTTTACATTTTTCTTGCTTATCTCATTATTAAAAACATGTTATTTATTTAGTGTGTGTGTGTGTGTGTGTGTGTGTGTGTGTGTGTGTGTACCCACGTGCACACTAAGTGTGGAAGTCGGAGGACAACTTGTGGGCGTCAGTTCTTTCTTTCTACCATGTGGGTCCTGGGGCTTGAACTCAGGTCACCAGGATTTGCAGGAAGCCCCTTTGCTTGCTAAGCCATCTCATCAGCCCTTACCAACTTTTGCTTGGTAGAACAGAAATGATTCTGCTGGTAAGTTCTGGATTAAGGCTGGATGCTGCCAAAGACATTTTTTTTTCTTTCTACTAGCATCTGCCAACAGAGAGCTGCACTTATTATAACAGGTTTCAGTTATATAAACTGTACTTTAAAAGCAAAACTAGACAAATCTCAGGAAATGATTCTATTCAACTGCTCTGAAAATCCGATGCCGAGATGGGCAAGGCAAAGGGAGGGGCTGAGTGTCCAGTGTGCTTTGCTGGTTGTTTTCTGAGAGAAAGAACAAGGTTCTCAGGAGAGGGGGCAGCGTCCATACTTCCTCGCACCTATTCACAGCTCGTTTCCCTCTGGGCCATGCTTAGCCCTCTGCTGAGCCCTGTTCCCGCCCAGCCTGTAGCTGGCCCTGGGACTCCTAGCTGTGAGCTGCTCACGGACCAGAAAGGAGCCCAGGAGGCCAGCAGATCCAGCGCATTCTCCCACCCAGGTTCCCTGCCGTGCCATGGCTGCATTTCCCCAGGGCTCAGGGCAGCACAGGCCACGAAGGACTACCTCTCTCTCTTTGCTGTGATGATGAGGCCATGCCCGAGGCTGAGCCGAGGCCGAGCCCGGCAGCTGCCATTTTCTCCACCTGATGGCTAGGCTATGGGTATCTCCTCCTAAGGTGAATAAAGGGAGACTCTTGGCAGATGCAGGCAAGTGAGTCTGTGACTCATCTTTTTTATTTCCCAGAAGACACAAGAGTAGAAATCATGGTGGTGGGGGTGCTGGAGGTGGGCCTGGGTCTCATGGTCCTTGAGTGTCTCCCGGAGGGGGTGACACAGGGAAACGGATGGAAGGCTGTTTTTCTGGGCATGCATGCCCTACTGCTTCTTTCTAGACATCACCTCAACAGATAAGACCCGCTTCCTGCTCGTGGATGTGGCCCTCTCTCTCCTGCCAGGGCCAGGGGCTTCGGGAAGCATCTATAGATAAGGCTCGGTGTGGACACCGTAGCAATTGCCTTTTCCTCAGAGGAAATGAGTCCCTGATCCTACAGGATGGAAAGCTACCAGAACATCTCCTGCTCTCTCTGGGCAGAAGCAGGAAGTGACATCATAGCGTCACTAAAGGGGAACACGGCTCACATCCGGCAGTTTCCCCGACCAGAACCCCACTAAGCTTTCTCGTAATGTTATTCCCTCTCCTTCCTGTGCTCATCCCACCAGCTTTCAGTCCGCACAACGAACCACGCAACTGAACAAACCAGAAGGGTCTTGCTTGGGATCCCTGCCAAGCTGTCAGAGAAGGTGTCCTCTTTTTCGCTGGGTTTCCTAAGAAGCCTGGAGCTGGTGGCCACCCTTGTCACTGGTGCATGAAGCCAACGTTGAAAAAGCTCCCGAGAGACAGAGTGTTATCAAGAGCAGACCCCCATGGAACTTCTCGTTACGTAAAACCACAGATCCCTTTTTTCCTGAGCCAGTCTAAGCCCGGTTTACATGATTTTCAACAGCAACACTCAGTTCTGGGATGGGACTCTGGCGCTGGGCAGTGCAGAGCCCGGCAGATGTCTAGGCGCTCTCCTTAAAGCCTGAGGTGTGTTGTGGCTCATGAGAGACATTTGAATTTGAATACAAAATCCAGATGCAGAAGAGCCATGTTTTGATGTGGGCAGTGCAGGGCACACTGGGGCCCAGGGTAGAAGGGATTGGACTTGGTCCTCTCCTCTTTTTTTTTCTTCCTTTTTTGTTGACATAGGTCTTGCCACACAGCTTCAGTATGAACGCACGTCACCAAGCCAGGGTAGGAATAGTTTCTAAGAAAGGATAAGAGTTATATAAAATTGCTATGGAGAGCAGGGAAATGAGGCAATAGTGTGGGAGGGGCCTAATGTGAGAGCACATGACAGAGAGCAACCAAGTCCATGAGGGCTGGGGACAGCTCAGAGGATAAAGAGCTCGCTGTGCAGGAAAAGGAATGAGAGTTGGGATCCCCGGAACCCACAGAAGCACTGAGTTGGCACCGTGGTCTGCCTGTAATTCCAGCCTCAGAAGGTGGAGGCAGGTAATTCTCAGAGCAAGCTGGCTAGTGGGACTGGTCATCTAGACGAGCTCCAGGTCTGAGAGGCCTGTTTCAAGGAATAAGGTGGAAGAGTGGCGGGGGATGATTCCTGACATCAACATAGGCCTCCACGGATGCGTGCACATCTACACATGCCTGTGCCCACACATTCAAACACACATGCACCCCCCCACACACATTCAAACACACATGCACCCCCCCACACACATTCAAATACACGTGCACCCCCACACACACATTCAAACACACATGCACCCCCCACACATTCAAACACACATGCACCCCTCCCACATTCAAACACACATGCACCCCCCCACATTCAAACACACATGCCTGTGCCCACACATTCAAACACACATGCACCCACATACACACATTCAAACACACATGCACCCCCACACACATTCAAACACACATGCACCCCCCACATTCAAACACACATGCACCCACATACACACATTCAAACACACATGCACCCCCCCACATTCAAACACACATGCACCCCCCCACAATCAAACACACATGCACCCCCCCCACATTCAAACACACACGCACCCCCCACACACATTCAAACACACATGCACCCCCACACACACATTCAAACACACATGCACCCCCACACATTCAAACACACACGCACCCCCCCACACATTCAAACACACATGCACCCCCCACACATTCAAACACACATGCACTCCCTGCCCCCCCCCCACAGGAAAATGGGGAAGAGGCAAAAAGAAGAGGTGAGGAGTATGAGATGGGGGTGAGGCCAGCAAGGGTCCGAACCATCCCTCTGAGCTGGACTGCACTGGACGGTGAGCAACGGGAGGGACACACCCTAGCCGTACCACACACACGCCTTTGCTTCATCTCTGTAAGTGGAATGACTGAGGTTAAATTCTAAGTTACTAACACAGGCTATCAATTTGTAGCAAAGATCCTAGATATTTGCAAGCCAGCCCCGTGGGCTATTGAAGGGCCTAGAGTGGAGTCCTTCCGTAGACGTTGACTTATTTAAAAGTATGTGTTGGTTAGTGAGATGGCTCGGCAAGCAGAAGAGCTTACTGTGCAGGCCAGACAACCTGAGGTCTGTCCCTGAAGCCACACAACAAAGCCAGATGTAGTGGCGTCCGTCTGTAGTCCTGGCACGCCCACTGAGAGACGATGGTAGGTGGGATGGGAGGACTGCTTACAGCGGCGGTCCCCAACCTTCCTAACGCTGCCACCCCTTAATACAGCTCCTTGGGTTGTGGTGACCCCCAACCATAACGTTATTTCTGTTGCTACTTCATATCTAATTTTGCTACTGTTTTGAATCGTAATGTAAATAGCTGTGTTTCCTGATAGTCTTTGGGGTTCCAGACCCACAGATTGAGAACCACGGGCTTAGCAGTTGGTGGGCCAGCTAGCTTGGAGAATGCAGCAGGATAGAAATAATAGAGACCCTGCCTCAGCGAGCTGGAAGGTGAATCGACTCCTCAGTCCTGTTCTCTGCTTTTACATATGCTGCATGGTCGCCCCCATAACTTTTAAAAGTATTTGTGGACCGGGGAGATGCCTAAGTTGGTAAGGTGGTTGTTTTGTAATCATGGGCACATCAGTTTGGGTCCCCAGCGTGTGGTGGTGCATGCTTGTATTCCCCGTGCTGGGGAGGCAGAAGCAGGAGGACCCCTCGATCTAGCCAAACTGGTGAGCTCTAGGTTCAGCACGAGACGACTGAAGAGGATGTCTGATGTCGACCCCTGACCTGCACACACAGACACACTTGTGAATACATAAATACACATACGTGCATGTGCAGAAAACAGATGAACAATAAACCTCCCTCAAACAGAAAGCACTTATCCGGTACTGAGGAGGAGGAGGAGGAGGAGGAGGAGGAGGAGGAGGAGGAGGAGGAGGAGGAGGAGGAGGGTGGTGGAGGTGAACCTGAGCTGTCTCAGCCCTCTCCTGTTAGCTGCATGACATCATCTGTTACCTAAACGGCAACAGCGCGCAAAAAACGTCGGCTCCCCACAGCATCCTGCCTGCAGCAAAAGCATGTATGTTCACGTAAGAGGAAAAAACCCACCAGCAACTTAAAACAGAGCAAGAGCGGCAGCTGACGTGGGCTCTGTGCGGTGTCCCACGGTGCACCGTGAGAACTCAGCTGGTACCCAGACGGCCGTGCTCACACAGACAGCCTGGCTTTATGAGAAAACATGTAGGCAGACCCATTTTGGTTTTGGTGATGTGGGCTCTAAACTTAGAACATTAAGTGGCCCTTTCAAGTTTTACCTCCAATGCAGAGGACATTTCTGTACACACGAACACGGCTAAGGCAATGAAGAAAACCCACCACCCGCCTGAGGGTTAGCCTTGGCCTTCGGGCCCTTCTAGGAAATCACGTATGAATGTGGTTAGAAAGTATTGTAACCAAAGACATGAAGTGTCTAGGAGGAAGTTCAGCGAGGCTGACCATGGCGCTTGGTTCTCCAGTGGCCCAAGGACACGAGTCTAAAGATCACATGACTAGAGTCTCGGCTGAGTTTATGCCAACAGGGGAGACTATAGCCGAGTGGCATCTACACAGGGAGAGGGCAATTTCTGGTCATCACCTTATGTTTCTCGATCCCCTAGCTTCCCTGCAGTTTCCAGAAATGTTGAAATGTCCCCAGACCAGCCACATGCCACATAATCACTGACCTTTCATTTTCTGTGGACTGAATCTGGTTTAGAGTCAGGAGGTGAGGAACTCTCGGACCACCCACCCTGGCTTCAGGACCTAAACTTTTGGGGTCCACACTGACTCAGGCTTTGTGTGCTCACCATCCTGACCTTGCTACCACATGGGCTGTGATCAACCCTTCCCTCTGCTCTGACTCACACTCCTTAGCTGTGGTACCGCTGCACTACCAAGGAATGGTTCTCGGGGCACAACCTCAGAATGACTGATCAATAGATTCTGGGAGAGATGGAATCAGTGTCCAGTTGTGAACCTACCAGGTCCCAACAGACAACTCCAAACCCATGGCCACACAGCTGGCACTGGTTTGTCTCAGCGTGACAAAGCCAAATGAACAGACATAAACACGAGAGAGGTTTGTGAGGAGAACAGGGGGTTGGTGGGGGTGGCAGGGAGATGGGGGTGAGAAGGTCCAAGACCCAATTTAATTAAAAATAAGGAGTTCAGGATAAAGAGCAGCGAGCCGACTCTGTTGCTTGATGTAAGTATCTCTAATATCAAGATCCCTCCCTAGTAAAGACATCTCAGCAGCAGCGGACACAAACGTCTGCCTTTAGTTCCCATGATGTGACGTTCGCCTCTCCCTGGCACAGGGGCCAGATCACCCAAGACAGCACAGTCCAGAAGAGAACTAACATGTCATCGACAAGGAACCTTCAGGTACCCTAGTGGTAGAGAGGTTCCTAGGTCCATCTGTGCATCTTTGTAAAGACCAAATTTAGCAAGGAGCTATGAGGTGACCTTAACAAAAGTCCTTGTGCCGTCACAGGGGAACATGTCCTATAGCCATCCTTCCTCAGGTGATGGCTCACAAGCCTGGCCCATCTTCATCAAGAATCCTGATAGGTGGACTGACCTGAGTTTAATCCCCAGAAACTACATGATGGAAGGTGAACTGACTCCTACAAGTTGTCCTCTGACCTCTACACCCACGCTATGAAGAATCCTGACAGGTAGTTGGCCGGAACCACCCTAACTCCTGATGACCCCTCATAGTAACCGTCCACCCATGGCCTCCTCCACTCTGCTCAGCTATAAACACCGCTTGTCCATGCTACCTTCAGACTCCACCAAGAATCTAGACTGAAGGCTCTTTCCCCTATCACAACAGGCCAGAATACAATCTCTTGGCCATTTTAACTACTACCCAGATCCAATTCCCTCCAACAACATACCCCTTCGCCTGGCAATGTGATGGAGCATCAACAATTGCCGCACAAAGCGAATCTTTTTCTTATCAAACTTCAGTGATCTGGGGGCTGGAGGATGGCACGGCTCAACGGGTACGAGCCCTGGCTGTGCAAGCGCCAGTGTATCAGTTTGCACGCCCAGCTCCCATTTCAAAAGCGACTGCAACCCCAGCACTATGAAGGATGGAGACAGCAGACAGGCTTGCTGAGGCCTGCTGGCTGCTAGCTCAGCTCCAGACTCAGACCCCGTCTTAAGTGAAGAGGGCAGGTGGTGTCAGAGCAGGAAACCCAACATTCTCAAGGGAGGGGCATGAGCCTGCATACCCCCACCACACACAGGAGTGATCCACGGCAGATTTACAACAAGCAGCTCTGTGGACAGCATCCTTGTGGACGTCCATGCTGCTACATTCTGTCCATGCGTCCATGCTGCTACAGCTACAGAATGAAACATCAAATGTGCCTTAAGGTAAGGCTGTTGCTTCACACACAGGAATGTTAGAGGAGAGCACATTAATTACAGTCCTAAAGAGACCATACTGCTGAATTCACAACTACATCATGCTAGAGAAAGCTAAATGCCCTCTTAAAAGGAGGGTGAGGGCAAGGCCTTTCCGGAGGCCAACACAGAGATGAATGCACCATTTCTTCCCTCCTAGAATGGGCTCCTATCTCTGGACCGCCTCCCAGGCCGTGGTCTGGAATGGGTGTCTAACAGGAAATTCTGGGCAGTGCATGCATACATTACATTCCTTTATCCGCCCTGGAAGAGCTGTCAACAAACATGACTTCCCCTCTGCTGGAATAAAAGGGGAGTGTTCAGAGTGGAGAGGGGCCGGGCTGCCGACCACACAGTTTAAAAGAGAACCCAAACATTTAGAAAAAAAGATTTAGTCAAGAAAAGAGCCATCTTTCAAGATATCCAATCAGTGTCTATTTTATTTCCATGAGATGAATTTCCCAAGGGAGTTCCCCAGGTCAGTGTGAAAGTCATCTCTGGGAACACAACGCTGGCGATGGTTCTTCAGCAGCAAGCTGACTGCTTCCTTCTGGGAGGACAGCAGTAAGTTTCCCCGTCCCGTCTTACATTAGCTGAGCGTATCTGTACACAGCCCTTTCCACACATCATCTCTGCTCTTCACAGTGTGTAGTGCAATCATAACCAGCCCATTTGCCCACGAGAGCACAGACATCCGGATTCCTAGCACTCGCCCTGCATGCTGAGTCTCATCTCCAGAGACATCCCCTGCATCGGAGTCCCTAAGTCTCTCCCTTCACCCCAGAGTCAGGACATATGAAACATAAAGGGAGCCAGGTCTTGCTAGGAGGCCCCACAGGGGGTAGAAGCACTGTGCCCTCCATGTGCCCAGGGCACAGCCTCTCAGTGACACTGCCTAGGAGCCCCACTCTATGGGAACACCTTCCTTGCCTCAGCACTTGTCGTGGCCCTGGCAAGCAGGGACACTCACTGAGTTCCTAAGCAGCAGGGCTGGTTAAACAAGCTGGGTCTGTGTGAGGCGAGGATCCCAGCTCTGAGTGCACTGTGCACAGTGTTTTGTTTTTACACCGAGAGCCATACTAACTAACAGCACAAGGGATCTGAGCGGCTGACATACTGAGGAGGGAACAGGTTCAAGTTTGACAGCCATCAAATAAATGGTGTTTAAAAAACAAGCCCTACTCTTGTGCTTATTAACCGAACAAAAATGAGGCATCCAGCAAACGGAGGTGAGCTCGGGAGACACAGACCCTTCCCCTCACACGCTGCCCACTCGGTAAGCGGCAACCACCTGTTTGAAAAGCAGAAGAGGGGCAGTCACAGCCAGGAAGGAGGTGTTGGCTGTAATTGGTTTAACTGTCAACTTGACACAAGCTGGGTGGGCAGAGTCTCACTGAAGGACGGTCTCAGTCAGCTTGGCCTGTGGGCATGTCTGGGGGGTCGTCTTGATTGCCTTAATTGATGTGGGAAGACCAGCCTGACAGTGGGTGACCCCATCCTCTGGGTTGGGTCCTGGATTGTGTAAGAATAAAGCAAGCAGAGTAACAAGCATGCATGCATCCATTCTCTCTCTGCTCTGACTGTGGACGGGACCAGGTGTTCTAACTTCCTGTGCATTGACATCTCTGCCATGATGGACTGGAACCTGGCACCAGAGCTAAAACAAGCTTCTTCCAAAAGGTGCTCTCTGTCAGGGTGTTTCCCACAGCAACAGACATGAGGCCAGAGCAGGAAAAATGCAAGCGGTGTGGAGGTCAGAGTAGGTGCTGCTGCTGCAGCCGTCAGTCCATCAACACAGGGCAGCTACAGAGGGCCCTGCGCACGCAGGAGGAGTGAACCCTTTCCACGGCATGTGTGTGGTTGGCGCGGACAACCGTCTCAGCCCTGCCCCAGCCCTGCCTGTATCAGCAGTATGGGCTGGGTGAGCTGTGGAAGTGTGGGCAATGGGGGCATGGGACCCTTACCAATCTCGGCCACATCCCTGTGCTTAGACGCGTGCTGGTATACAGGCCTGCCGGAGTGGATGTCCAATTAATTCCTCTCATCGCTGTGCTAAAACAGCATGACCAAGGCAACTTAAGGAAGGAAGAGTTTATTTGGGCTTTGGTTCCGGGGGATAAGAGTCCGTGATGGCGGAGTAAAGACGGCAGGTGGAGCAGGAAGCTGACAGTTCGTATCTTCCAACCGTAAACATGAGGCAAAAAGATGTCAAGTGTCATGAGGATTTTTAGCTGTGAACCCCACCCAGTTCCCTGACAGTGGTATTCTCTAAACTTCCCCAAACAGCATCACCAACTGGGGACCAAGCGTTCAGATGCCTGAGACTATGAGGGACATTCACAGATGTTAATTAAGGGATGAATGAACCAAAGCCCAGAACGATGGGAGCGGCCAGAACACTGAACAGGAAGAGCTCCTGCAGTCTGCCAGGAAGAGCTGGGTCAGACAGTACCGCTCTGCTGAGACTCCTCTGGCCGTGGCAAGTCACTCCTCCAGGCACTTGTCATCCAGACACCCACATTTGCTCACCTCCCATCCTGGCACACAACTCACAGTTCCCTGATAGGTTGTTTTTTTTACATGTGCATTTGTGGGGTGTGTGTGTGTGTGTGTGTGTGTGTGTGTGTGTGTGTGTAGGCTAAAGGTTGGCACTGGGTGTTCTTGGTCTCTCTCGACCTTATTCACTGAGGCAGATTCTCTCATTGACACTGGAGTTCACCTTGCATTTAGTCTGGAGGGCCAGCTTGCTCCGGGGACTCCCTGACTTCACCTCTTGAGCACTAGGAACCACCATGCCCACTGGCTCTGCCCGAGGTGGCTTTGCATGGGTTCTGGGGGTCTAGCGTGGTCCTCATGGCTGCGTGACAAGCACTTTATCCACTGAGCCAGCTCCATTTCCCACTATTTTTAGCAAACATGGCAATTCCTGCTTCCTATAAGATTAATACAAGCTTACATAAAAGTTACCAATACGTGAAGCGCTCTCTGGCTCACAGGACTGGAATTAATATTGTGTTTTTCTTGATACTCTGCTATCATTTCTAAATGACCACAATCTACATCATACTTATCATGGAAAATGTAGTAAATATTACTTGAAATATTAGTTTCTAGTTCATAAAACGGATCCTTCTACAACCTCATTTCGATGGGCTACCTGCTGTGTGCTAAAGAAGGAATTAAAGGTGTGAAAGAGCAGTTTATTCCCACCCTGGAGCCTGTCAGTGATGGCCTCTGTGGAGATGCCTCAAACGAGGACAGCATAAAAGAGAACATGGCATACCACCATAAAACCTCAGAAACTACGTCATGACGTGTGTTAGTGTGTGTCGGGTCTCATGCTGGGGGCAGAGGACAACCGCTGGGAGCCGATCCTCCCCTTCCGCTGTGTGGGTCCCTGGGTCAAACTCAGGTTGGTAGGCACGTCAGCAAGTGCCTGTACCCACTGAGCCATCCCTCCAGCTCACTCTTACCCTTCTAAACAAAATGCACATACATGGTAATGTTCTATGTGTTGAGAGCATCCCTGGAAGGCTTTATCAAGAACCCAATGTCCCCTGAAAGAAACATCGGGAGAATGAAGGACAGTGAGAGGGAGAGAGGGAGAGGGATTTTTCACTGTTCCCGGTATTGCAGGATTTTGTATTATGTATTAAAATAACAATAGTGAATTATATGCTCATGCAAGTGGTGAGAATGCAGAAATAGTACATGCACCATACATAGTCTTTACGTGTACATTAGTCCTTTAAAGTATTATAGGCTGGAGAGGCGACTCAGTGGGTGAAAGCATTTGCCCCATGAGCCCGATGACCTTGGTTTGATTCCCAGAACTCACTGTGGAAGGAGAGAATGGAGTACTTGTGCTTGTGGTTAACCTGCCATCGGGACAGGGAGAGCGATGTGTACCTCAACCCGCAGGGTGTCCACTCGGCTATGCCGACAGGAGCCCTGATGCTGGTGTGGAGCACACACAGCCTCTGCCTGTCTGAGTTTACTTGGCCCTCTGATGACTGTCATTCAAGCTCTACAGCCTCCTGCATGCTTTCTGGGCATTTCTATGGAGAATCATGGGGGTGGGGGTGGGAAACCCTACACCTCGGGGCAGCCTGTTTCTACTTATTTTTCCCTTTGTCATATCGGGGATGACATGACATTATATTGCGGGTTCCTTTGTCATGCTGACTGTGCTGTGTGTTGGGAATAGCATCTGTTTTAGGCCTTCTAAAATTTGGTGAGAGGAGCCATGGAAAGGCAGAAATCTCATTTCCAGAGAGTGAATTCTAACTGATCTCCTTCGTTCATACCTCCCCTTTGCTTTCTAAGGCACTGGGGATCAAACCAGGGCCTCACGGGTGAGCATTTCCTACTTTTCCTGCGGAACTACATCCCTACCCCTAAATCTAACAATCTTTTAGAGACCTTCTTTTCCACTTCAATGTGATACACTATTTATTTATATTTTCCTGCTGAATACACTAATGAGCCATTTTCTCCAAAAGACTAACCCAATATCCTATCATCTATTCAACAATCCATCCTCGGTTCTTATTCAGCCTGGTGGTCTGTTCTGTCCTCCAGTCTACTCTGTTTCTCTCTGTGTGCCAGCAAAACGCAGGCTTGTGAGTATAGATTTACTATTTTATATTTAATAGCAGTAGCCCTCACTTTTTAAATTTTGATTTGAAAATGTCTTGGCTGGCCTATCCTTTATACTTCCAGACAAATGTCAGAGTTACTTACCAAATTCTAAAACAAAATACCACTGGGAATTAGTTGCCTGAGATTCTTAAGATATTTATCTACCAATTCTAGCTAATTCTATTTGAAGTTACAAACGAAGGCTAAAGTGAAGAAAGTCTTTAAAAATCAATTTCGTTGTATTATGCCTAAAAACTATGCCAAGGTTGAGGGGCATTGTTCACCAGCCTGAAATAGATTAATATTACTGAATGAAGTTTTCTGTAATCTCCATGGTAACCATAAAGACAATACTTATAGAAGAGACACTAAAGAAACAGAAAGGAATCAGATCATGTCACTACACAAAGAGACACAAAGAGGGAAGAGAAGGAGAACAGATGAACTTATACAAGATAGAAAACAGGAAAATGGTAACAATTCTCCTTCTATCAATAATTACTTTAACCATAAATAGATTAAACTCCAATCACAATACATAAAGTGGCTGAACTTGGAAAGAAATAGTGAGATCCAATCGCATGAGACTTCCTCAGTGTCCCTGGAAAGCTGTATACAGGCTAAGAGAAAAAGAATGGGAGATGTTCCATGCAAACAGGATCAAACCAGAGTGGAGCTGACAACACAGACTTAAGTCAAGAGCTGTCACAGAAGAGAGATGGCATCATATGACAAAAGGGGCTGGGGAGATGGTTCAGTGGGTAAGAACACTCATTGTGGAAGCAAAAGACCTGAGTTTGAATTCCCAGCACCTATGGAAAAAGCTGGGCATGGCCGTGCCTACCTAGAACTGCAGCACTTAGGGGTTAGAGATGGGTGGAACCTGAGGTTTATTGGTCAGCCACCCTGGACCAAATGGTCAGTGAGAGATGCTGTTGCAAGGCAATTTTACATACATACACACATATATATACATACACACATACATAAATACACACACACACACACACACACACACACACACACACACACGGGGGGTGGGGAGAGAGAGAGAGAGAGAGAGAGAGAGAGAGAGAGAGAGAGAGCGAGCATGCACAGAAGACTTCCTATAGTCTTCCTGTAGTTTCTGCATGCATTTGTATGGGCATGCACACCTACACACTCACATGCATGGTCCTCTATACACACTCTGTTAATTCAATAGGAAGATAAATAGTTACGGAAGTTCCCAACATCCGAGGGTGGAGATGAGCCAAGGCTGACAAAATAGAAGAGCGTACAACATCACAACGGTATTTCAAAATCCCGTTCTGAACAATAGAACACCAATAAGAAAACAAAGGACCAAACATTGAGGGTGAATGGAGACACAGACAGAACATTCCAGACACCACGGGACACACATTCTTCTCAGGCACATGCAGAGCGTTCTTCAAGACAGATCATGTGTCGTCACAGAACAAGTCTTGAAATGTTAAGGAGAGGGGAATCACCCAGAGAACGAAACTAGGAATCTACAGCAGGAGAAAAACTGGAAACTACAAGCACACGGAGACCAAGCAGTGCACTCTTACACACCCAGGGGGCCGGAGAAGCAACCAATGGAATTAGACCCCGAAACCACAACACACCAAGGCAGGCAGCAAAGGTGGTACTGAGAGAAGCTGACAGCTGTGAATGCCTACATAAAAACAGGAGAAAGACAGACAGCCTGCAGAGATGGCTCAGCAGTTAAGAGCACTGGCTACTCTTCCACAGACCCAGGTTCGATTCCCAGCACCCACATGGCAGCTCACAGCCCCAGGGGGTCTGAAGTCCTCTTCTGGCCTCTGCAGGCCATCAGGCACACACAGGGTACACAGACAGATAGGCAAGCAAAACACCAAGACATACAAAATAAATTTTACAAAAAGAAAGATTTCAAACTAACAACCTATCTTTACATGTCAAGGAATTGGGAAAGAGAATAAACAAAGCCTAAAGTTAGCAGAAGGAAGGCAATAATAAACATTAGAGAGTGCGGGTGTCTCTGAGGTACACCATATACTCAAAACCAACAGCAGGGTGTGTATGGCCACAGCAGAGGGAAAAGGGGGCAGTGGAAGAAGAGGTCAGTGGCAAAGGTCAGCTAAGGTCCCGTAGGCGACTCAAGTGTCACGGGAAGTAAAATGGCAGCCTACTTCTGAACTGCAGGGACAGTACTCAACACAGGTCCTGGAGTCACCACTGATGAGGAGCACCCTGGCTTTCCATCACAGAATTGTTCCACCTGCAAGAAAGGCACTTCTTCTTCTTTTTTCCCCCTGAGACAGGGTTTTTCTGTGTAGCTTTGTGCCTGTCCTGTACCTCGCTCTGTAGACCAGGCTGGCCTCAAACTCACAGAGATCTGCCTGCCTCTGCCTCCTGAGTGCTGGGATTAAAGGCCTGTGCCACCACCACCCGGCAAGAAAGGCACTTCTTATCACATGCTTTCCCCACTTCTCCCAGGCTGCTGCCCCCCCCTCCACCTCCAGGTCCAACCCCACAGGCTCCCTTCTGTGTGGCCTCCTACTCTCAACTGTGTGTGTGTGTGCGCGCACATACATGCGCATGCATGTGGTAGTCAGAATTTGGCATCTGTCTTCCTCTCTCATCCTGCCCCCCCTTTTAAAGTCAGGGTCTTTCACAGAGCCTGCAAGTCCTGGGAATCCACGTACCTCCCCTTCTGAACTGAGGTCTGCATGCTCACACAGCAAACGCTTTACAGAGCCACGTCCCTCGTCCTACCTCCCACTGCCCGCCAGCACTTTCTCTGCTCCTAGAACTGGGGATACAATTTGTCTAACTTAGTACAAATGTTCAAAAACTAAGGGACTTTCAGGGTTGTGGCAGGAGAGTATTAAGGCACAAGTCACAAGCCCACAAAGCCAGTCCAGTGAAGGGAGGTAAGGGCAGGGTGAGGCCCTGTGAGGGTAGGACTCGCCCCCAATATCCCCTGTGGGAGGTGGAGGCTAGCAGCACTTCTGCTACATTCTACAAGGGAACTGTAGGATCCTGATTAAGTCTAGAGCCTGCAGGGAGGGCCTGCCTTTCCTGGGTCAAGGACAACTTTGGGAGGAGAAACAGAAACATCTTCTGGGGCTTCCTCTGTGCTAGGTATGGAGGGAGAGAGATAGTGATGTCACAGCCAAGTCTTCCCCCTGGGCTCAGCAGCCAGCCCACGGAAGTGGGGTGCAGCAGCAGCCGAGGGGGAAGAATGGAGAGGGGTGGATAAGAAGGGCCACTTAACTTGTCGGGTTGCCAAGTACCACCAGGGGAAAGACAGTGGGAAGGTGGTCACTGAATGCTTCCCAGAGGGACGGAGACAGGATGAAAGCTGTCCTTAGAAGGCAGATCTGGCCGCGTGTGAGGGAAGGACAGGAGAGTGCAGCTCAACTCTGCATATGCTGCTGAGGGCGGGCAGGAGAAGCCTACCGAGTTAGCTGGTTAGACCTTCCTACCACAGGCCCTGGGTCTGCGCAGATGAGCCAACACGAGGGGATGTTCAGATGTATGGTTTTCCCTGCCAGCAACAGTAAGGAAGAGAACCGAGTATCTCTGAGACAAACTTCTCCGGCAGGATGCCCCGCGCCACGTGCATCCCACAGATTCCCTAATTTTAGAAAGCAGGCTGGAATTTGTCTGACCAAAATAAACCTGGTCCCAAATATTTACTTCTGTCATTACTTTTGAGTTGTGCAGATGGGAAGACCAACGCAAGCCGGGACATCTTACATGCTGTCCACTGGAGGTCATCCCTTAGGGCACCCTCTTGGACATCCTCCCCGCAAAGGCTGGCAACGACCAGAGTGGAGGCAGAGGCCGCTGCCACACCCAGTCTCTCAACGACCTACCACCCTGGACCTCAGTCCTCTCCACTTCCTTTGTTACATGAGAAAACAACTCTAGTCATGAGGCAGTGTTCAAAACAGACAAAGGCGCACATGGTGGGCCTGGGGAAATTTATTTTTATCATACACACAGGACACGCGGTACTCTCCTCTCTGTAGGCCAAACAGTGAAATAGCCTTACTCTGAATTTTATCATATTCTTACCTCAATAATTTAAAACAAACAACGGCAGCAAAACCAAAAGCCACCAACCAAATAAACCCCAAACAAATAGTCTGAATGTCAGAAGAAACTCTGGAGGGTGGGGAGATGGCTCTGGGAACAGCGCCTGCTACGCCGACCGCCCAGCTCTCACAGGAGAGCGGGTGCCTTGGCACGTATTTGTAATCTAGCACCCGAGAGCAAGGACTGAGGATCCCGGCGCTCTGTGGCCAGGCAGTCTAGTCAACCTGGTGAGCTCCAGACCCAGTGAGCGACCCTGTCTCAGAAATTAAGATGAACAGAGGATGACACTGGCCATCAACCTCTGGCCCCCACACGCGTCTTCACAGGAGAGTACATGGTACATACATGTGTACCGTCTCAACCCCCATGCAGTCAGCTTTGAAACATGGAAAGTTTTCCCCCTTTTAGTTTTAAGGAGAAAGGTGGAACAGGAGAATTTCTTTGTGCTGTTTTTACATTTATTTATTTATTGTGCATGTGTGTACATGAATGTGTGTTGTGTCTGTGTACGCATGTGCATGCCACAGCGTGAGCGCAGAGGTCAGAGGACAACCTGTGACAGTCACAGGAGAGCAGTCATGTGGGTCCTGGGGATGGAACTCAGGTTGTGAGGCTTGGCCAGAAGTGCCTTTACTTGCTCAGGTGTCTCTCTGATCCTGGAACAGGGGAGTTGCTGTTTGTAACCTTTTGTTCCCTGTGGGGCATCACCCTTCGTGAGCACACACAGATGTTTCAGACTGGCTGAGCAGACGCCAGCAAATGGGTAGCTTGTGTTTTCCCTTCCTGGCACCAGAGTTTTCTGATAGCCTGAATGGGTGATTCAGTGTTGTTGGATAATGCATTGGCTTACAAGAAAACAGACCAACAGGAAGCAAGGCACACTCGTGGCTTGTACAGCCTTGCTAACAGTTTAGTAGTTCATACGGAAATGTGCATGTCAGAAGGTCACCATTGATGGCTTACAGCTTTTAATTACCCACTTCAAATTTCCATGAGTATGACTTTTTTTTTTCTTTTCTTTTCTGAGACAGAGTTTCTCTGTGTAGCCCTGGCTGTCCTGGAACTTGATCTGTAGACCAGGCTGGCCCCGAATTCAGATCCGCCTGCCTCTGCCTAGGTGTGTGCCACAACCTCCTGGCTATGAGTATGATTTTTTGTAAAGAGATAATTTAAAGAACTTATAAAGGTATTTATTCTTTAACATGGATTTTCTAAGACAAGGTACTTTCATAAACAGGAAAAAAATTAACAATGACCCTGAGAAACCTCTCTAGATGAAATCACATAAAGCTCATATTTCAAAATAGATTCCACACACTGGGGACTGAACACGGAATGAGAAATAGCACGTGGTTCTTCCTACACAGCGCTCCACTCTGCTGAGATCAGGTATTTTAAGATACACTTGAACCGGTTGGGATGGCAGCTTTCTCTCTGGAAGTCTTCAAGCCGTTTTCAGGGGTTCCCAAAAGAACTCAAGGCTCTAGTATGTCCTGTATTTTTGCCTGCACCCTCTGCCCCAGTCAGCTCCCAGAGCCTGGTCCTTTCTAGTGCTAGTGGGCTCCCAGGCCACACCATGGCTCCTGCATGCCCGAGACGTGCAGCAGTCTGATGACAAGTCTCTCCTCCCCGACTCTCGCAGAGTGATTTTTCTGAAATCCGGCTGTGGCTGGCTCCCTTCCTGTTCACAGCTCCTCAGGTGGCTTTCCATGGCTCTGAGCTGTTGTAATATTGTACAAGATGGGGCAACAGAGGTTTGGAAGGATGCTCGGTGAACTCAGCCTTCAGCATCTGTGATGGAAACACTACCAGTCTTGCTGCCAGGTCTGCAGGCTGAGCATGAGACCAGAAGGAAGTCCTCAGAGAGACCAGGGCTTCAAGCCGGAGAGGGGCAGCTCTGCTGTGAGTGGGCTGCGTGCACACACCTCTTGTTTGGAACCTGGAATACTATTTTCCATCAACATCACGTGACAAAGAGTGACAGGTGATCCTGTTGGATCCTAAGGCTGATTAGCTCCCAATTCAACAATGCCACGTGCAAGGAGGAGTGGCCGGCTATTTCAAGGCTCATCTGGCGCCTGCTATGAGGAGGCCTGCTAGTTCCTTTAATGAAGTAACATCATCCTTCTACCCACTACTGGAGAAGCATTCCCACAGGACCCAGCAGCCAGAGTGCTCTCTCAGCCATTTACCTCCCCTTAGAGAACCTCACAGTCACTGCTGCCCCAGCTTCCTGAGCCCCAGGGAACTGCTTCCCACACCAGGAGGGCTCTGCTGGGAGAGACCAACCCCACCTTCACACCCTGCAATTACAAGACTTCATTTGGAATACAGCATTGGGACTGGAACCCAGAGAGCAGCTTCCGGGGACTATCAGCTCCAGTGGCCTCGGCGGGCTCCTCCCTCAAGCTGAGGTCCTTACCCCATGGCCTGGTATCAAGTCTTCAGGCTCACGTGACCCTGCAGGAGAGGACTGACGCTGTAGGGCCAGAGAGGAAACCACAAATTTTATATCTTGTTCCAGGATGTGGGAAAGTGTAAGGACCACTTTCCTGTAGGTCAGCTGCCTCCTTACCAAAGGGGTGAGACTTGGAGACTTTAAATAGGCGATGTCTCCATCCTCGGGGAGGTACCACAACAGGTGGAGGACAGTTGCCTTGTAACTTCCTCTGGCTCTCTTCTCCTTGGCTGTGTCCTGCAGGCACTGGGTCGGCGGGGCTCACAGGGCACGAGTTCAACTCCACAGCTGGCACAGAGGCTCAGAGTGGGTCGGACCCTGGCCCACAGGATACAGGAAGTGGGGTGGGAAGGTCCTGAAGATGGTTCAGGGGAGGGGATGAGACCAGACGGGGGCCAGTCACCAGACCATTCACCCGATTCCACACAGTCTGTGGAATGCAGCACATTAACTCCCCAAGAGTTCTGGAAAGCTCTGCAGTGCAGGGGTGACAGAGTCAAGGGTCATGTGGATACACGGCCCAACACCCGGTGCTTTTCTTCCCTGACAGAGGTCTTTTCCTCCTCCGCTTTTTGAGACAGGGTTTCAATGCGTAGATCAGGCTGCCTGGACTCAGCAGCGAGCCACCAGACCAGGAGTTTTCCTCCCTCTCTCCTTCGTCTCTCTCTTTATTTCCTCTTCTCTCTCTATCTTCTCTTTCTCCTGCTCTCACTTGTTCATGACTTTTCTCTTTCTCTACCTCCCTTCCACCCTCCCTTTCAAGACAGGCTGGCTTCAAACTCATGACCCTCCTGCCTCAGTTTACTCTGTGTGTACCACTATGCCCAGCTCAGGATCCCACCCTTAAAGAGGATGCTTCTGAACAGAAAAGCCCTCGGTGCCCGGCCACTCACTACCCACAGTCTCCGGTGGGAGAGGGTAAGAGATTCCCGTGCCTTCTGCGGGGCACCTGGAAGAGGGTATTCAGCACCCATAGGAACCAGTCAGGCAGGGGCCGCGGAGCCTGGGGAAATGAAAGCTGAAGCAGGAAGCAAGCTGCAGAACAACCCAACTTGCCAATTAACTGGGGGTGGCGGGGTCTGTGTCCGTCATAAGTAGTCACAGCAGGCAGGCACGGACGGCCCTGTTTCCACTGTGGAGAGCTCTCTCCCTAGTACTCAGCCTTGTGAGACCCAGCATAGGCCAGGGAGCAGCAGACTGACTGAACGGAAGGGAATCTGGAGACCGATGGCAACATGCCAGGCCAGCACAGCCCTGAGACTGGGTACCCAACCACAGCCGCAAGACTCAAGCAGACATCATGAATCCCTGACTTTCTCTGCTGAAATTGTTACACTGCAGTTCCTGGGAAAGACCCCAACCCCCTAGGACCTAGGAATGCCACAGTCTCTGATGAAGGGAAGCTGGAATTTGATTAAAGGTCGCTGGATGGTTGGGACTGTCCTGGACCATGCAAGCACCTCTGAACACGGAACACAACTCACATAGGTTCTGTGGAGAAGGACAAAGAAGGAAGCAAGAGAGTGGAATGATGGGAGGAAGGCCTGAAGCCAGACTGCCGGCGGCCTCCAGAAGTGAGGGAAGGCCCCAGAGGGAACCGGTAACCCCAACACCTCATCCCTAACCTAGTGAGATTACTTGAATTTTGACCTCCAAATTCGTAGGAGACTATGTGTTGCCTTAGGCACGGAGTGTGGGATTTGTATTTTTCTTTTCTTTCTTTCGGTAGCCAGAGGAAGTACGAGCCCCCACCACGGCAGAGGAGTGTGCACCTCCATAACTCCCACCCTCAAATTAGCGCTCTCTCTGGGCCCTGACTGCTCTAATCGGTTCCTCTGTGGTTCGTGGGCACTTGCTGTGGGCGCTTGGCTCACACAAACAAGCTAGATCTCCATCTCAGTCTTCCACAGGGCCCTGCGGAGCAGACTCTTCAACCAAGAGAGCCCAGGACCACACTCCACTCTCCTGAGGCGGGGAGCCCTAGGCCTCTTTCCATCCCACGCTGCCAAGTCTTCCTCAGCTGCAGGCCCCCACTGGATGACCTCCTCTTCAGCTCTCCAGACCACAGCCTCCCAGTCGTCTTTCAGCTTCTCCAGGACCTGGCTCCAGATCAGGAAACACACAGTGTCCTTAAATAACCCCTCCTGCAAGTGGCCCCCAACACTTGCCACACTGACTTCCTAGTCTAGTTTCTACTTCACACATCACTTTTAAAATAAGGATGGAGGTGAGAATATATTCAGAGGCTCTGTCCCGTCATGTGCTATCAACTCGAGGCAAAATTCCAATGCTGTTTTCCCAAAGAGGGAAAGTATTTGTTTCTATGTTATGGAAAGCATTCTGCAGGCGCCTGAAGACACAAGTCCCCAAGATCTCTAAATACTTCCAAGGATGACGTGTCTGCTATGGGGAAGAACAGCTTTCAGATGTTTAAAATATCACCAGGTAACCTTTTAAAAACAGTAACCTACAAGGGCACTTGATGTCAAACACTACATGCCGAGAGGAGTTGCTGCGTATGTTGTCGGGGAAGGGCAGCTGTGCCTGGCCCACTCAAGCCACGAGGGATTTGCAGAGCTGCGTGAAGACCATCAACAGGACACTGAATCTGTTACTGATAGTACACATCAGTATTTTAATGAATAATCCCACAGCCACAAATTCTATTACAATTGAAGGCCCCACTCTGTCCACGAGGGCACATGTCAATAATACATGCTGAAGAGGCAGAGGCAGAGGCAGGGGGATGACAATTAAAGGTCGTCCCCCCGCCCCAGATCCTAGGTGCTCAGCTCTCACCACTGAACAGGGCCTGATTCCTCTGAAAATTGAGGCTGCCCTGCGGCAGAGAATGGCATTTTCTTTATGATGGTGACCCCATCAACAGCAGAGCCTAGATCACAGATAGTTCATGTGCCAGGTACATCAAAGTATAAAGTCCTGTCACAAGTAAAGAATACAACTCCTTCGAGTTGCTGAAAGTCAAAGTTTTGATGATATTAAATCAAGGGAAGGAGATGGGAGCCATTGATATGATATGATATGATATATGATATGAATATGGAATGTGAGTGGAAGGAGAATGAAAATCCAGATGACAATCCGTGACAGATCATTGTGGTGATATATTGTGTCCCCCAATATATTGTGCATCCTAATAAACTTATCTGGGGTCAGAGAACAGAACAGCCACTAGATAGACATAGAGTCCAGAAAATGGTGGCACACGCACCTTTAATCCTATCACTTGGGAGGCAGAGATCCATTCGGATCTCTGTGAGTTCAAGGCCACACTGGAAACAGCCAGGCATGGTGACCCATGCCCTTAATCCCAGGAAGTGATGGCAGGAAGCAGAAAGGTATATAAGGCGTGAAAAGCAGGAACTAGGGCTGCTTAAGCTTTTAGGCTTTTAGCAGCAGTTCAGATTCATTTTGGATGAGGACTCAGAGGCTTCCAATCTGAGGAAACAGGATCAGCTGAGGAACTGGCAAGGTGAGGAAGCTGTGGCTTGTTCTGCTTCTCTGATCTTCCAGCGTTCACCCCAATACCTGGCTCCAGGTTTGATTTTATTAATAAACTTTTTAAGATTCCTGCTACAGATCATCTCTGTAGGTTAGAGGTGCCAAGAGACACATTAACTTCAGAAAGCCCTGGGGAACGGCTCACAAAGCCACAGGGACCCTGCCTGAATTGGACAATGATGGGGTCTTCTAAAACTGGCAAAGGCCTTAGCTTGATTAGACACACATTGGGGTCTGTCTTAGTCAGTGTTCTATTGCTATAAACAGACACTATGGCCATGGCAGCTGTTATAAAAAGGAAGCATTTAACTGGGGCCGGCTCACAGTTTCAGAGGTTTAGTCCATTATCATCATGGTGGGGAGAATGGAGACATGCAGGCAGACATGGAGGCTGAGAGTTCCACATTTAGATCCAAAGGCAGCAGGAAGAGAGAGATGCGGGCCTGGCTTGGGCTTTAGAAACCCCAGAGCCCACCCCCAGTGACACACTTCCTCCAACAAGGCCACACCCACCCTAACAATGTCACACCTCCTAATCCTTTCAAACAGTTCCACTCCCCGGTGACTAAGCGTTCAAATCCATGAGCCCATGGGGGCCATTCTTACTCACACCACTGTGGAGTCACACTGGGTAGGAAGGGAAGGGGCTGTTAAGAAAGACATTGGACTTTGGCATTTCCTGATGCCACGTGGATTCCTTAATGAGATCTGTAATAAAGGTACAGGAAAACGAGGTGGCCTGTGTGGCATCAGACTTGGTTAGTGCCAGATGGAAACTAACTTAAATCCAAGCACTGAAGTCTGTCCCCTTAGTCCACGCCTATCGGTGTACCCTAAGCAAGCTCCCCCAGAGCACCATTTTGTATGCTTTTGTCTTCTCCAATTCTGAGCTTCTTCCCCAGGTCCCCTCAATCAGCAACCCCAAGCCTCTCTACCCCCACCCGCCCCACTACTTAGCTTTTGAACCGGGAAATTCCTTTCTAGAACCTTCAGCCCATACACACCATTCCCAACTCCTAAACCTGGGCTCGCCCACTGTTTTCTGAGTATCTGCTGTCAGACACACCAGCACTTCCCTCATCCCGTGTTCTTCAGCACCACAACCCGGGCGCCTGAACGGGTTCAAGAAAGGAGGCTTTGTTGCTTATAGCTGCCTCTGACTGAGGGCGGGAACTGCTTTGAGACCCCTCTGAAAGTTCTACACAAGAACCCGATGACTCAGAACGCTGTGTACTAAATGGAAACATTTATTAGTAAATCTGTTTGGTGGTCTGCGGTCTGCTATTCCAGGGTGGGGCTATGTTTCAATTTAGGTGACGTCAACTTTGTAAGGTCTAAATTTATTCATCTATGTGGGGATATAATTTAGGACAACTTATCAGTAGTCAATTTTCTAAATAATTATAATGAAAGTGTCTAACACTTTAGGGAAATGATGTGCCATAATTATTACATAGTACATACAAATGCTTTCTTACTTTTACAAACCCTGGGGAAAACTCACTCTGAATTAATGACATTATTCATATCTTGCTAAACTCTGTCTTAAAAGTTAAAGAAACAAGTCACTGGGTCGGAGAGATGCCTCAGCAGGTAAAGTTCTTGGTGCACAGAGTGTGGACTGGAGTGTGGATTCGTAGCACCCTGTGATTCCAGCCCTTGGGAAGTGGAGACTTGGGATCCCTGGAGCAAGCTGGCCAGCTAGCCTTGGTGTGCCAGCAAGCGCTGGGTTCAAGTGAGAGACCCTGCCTCAGCACACAAGATGGAGAGCCATTGAGAGACACACCTGATGTCGGCCTATGGCTTCCACACAGCCACGTACATTCTCACACACAATACATAGTGTGACCACAGATACACACAAGCATGTGTATACACAGTGTACCTACACACATATGCGCGTGCGCAACACACACACACACACACACATTGTGGTACACATGCATGCGTACTCATGGTGGTATTCCTGTGCAGCAGAGAGTTTGAAGACACTTCTGTCACCAAAGTGAGGCAGAGCACAGTGCCAAGGCTTCCTCTTAGCCTCCAGGTCTCTAACATGACTCTCAGGCACCAGCTGCCCTCCCCGCTTCCCGTGAGGATCTGTGCCTAACAAGGTGGTTTGCGGATGTACTCAGTGCTCTGTCTATTTCCTAGGTTGGACACACCAAAGCACCACACGCCGTGTGACTGGAATGGACTGACTCACAGTTCTATGCTGCCAGGCTGGCGGCCGACGCTTCCTTAGCTCTGTAAGCTCCTGCTGTTTACCTGTGAGGCTGCCTCCCCTGGCTAGCAGACATTACTCCCATCTCAGCTTCTCCCTTCTCCCAGCAGCCCTGTCTCTGCTCACTTCGTGTCCTCTTCCTCCAAGGTAGAGTGTCACACTAGACAAAGGGCCCTCTTCCCATCTGATCTCTCCTTAACCACGCAAATCTACAATGACCTGATTTTCAACCTTAGGAAATGCCGGGGGCTAGGACTTGGGCGCATGTTTTGCAGGTCATAATTCAACTCACAAACATGATGAGAAAATGGGTCACTTGAAACTCTCCTAGGAAAAACAGCTTAGGTAACGCAGACTAACCCACCTACCGAAAGTGAGAAAAGCGGAAACCTTCCCTTGGGGGCTGTCAAGATGGCAAAGTGGCTGACACCGGTGCCTGCCACCAAGCCTGAGGGCCCGAGTTCGAGTCCCAGGACATACACAGTGGAAGGAGAGAACCGACTGTTGCAAGTTGTCCTTTGACCTCAAGAGTGCGATGACACATGCACACCCCTCCCCCCCATAAGCAATAAACGTAAAAACCCTTCCTCTGAGATATGGTAAATCAGCAGTTAATAAGGGACAACGGAAGCAAAACTCAAGAGACAGCCAGAGAGGTGTGTGGTGCTGGGGGATGCTGCTTCCCTAGGAACGCCTGCCACTTCTGGGAGAGGAGGAGGCTGACAGCAGCACTTTGGACATCCCAGATGACCACACCCTCAGCAGGCTGGTTCTCACAAGCATAGTAGCCCCGAGCCCCTGAATCCAGACAGCAGTGGCAGATTCCCTGAAGAAGGGCAGCATCAACCAAGGGTTCATGTTATTTCTATAAAGAATTGGCTACGATGTCTGGCATTTAATCAAGAATAGCTTAGATTATGAGACAATAAAATATATGCTGAGAACAGCCACAGGCAATAGACAGGGCGTTTAAGAGAGACAAATGTGAGTATTAACAGTCAGGGAATTTTTAAGTTGACACTTGGGGATGGGGACGTGGCTCCATGGGCACAGTGCTTGCTGAGCAAGGAGGGGTTCTGAGTTTGGAGCCCAGCACCAGTGTAAAGCCGGGGTGGCAGCACACACCTGTAACACTATCACTGGAGGCAGGGGTGGAGGCAGGAGGACCAGCCGCTCTAGCTGAAATGGCGAGCTCTGGGTTCAGTAAGAGACCCTGCCTCAAACAACTAACATACAAACACGGAGAAGCAAGTGAGCAAGACATTCCCAACATCAACCCCCAGTGCTCTACATTCACCTGCACAGGTGAACCAGCCCACACAAAATATACTCACACACGACATATACTCACACACATGACATATACTCACACACACAAATAAAATTTTTAAAAGAAATTACACTTAAAAGAGTTCAAAGAGGTAAAAGTTTCCAGGGAAACCAGAAACAGAACAAGCTAAAAGAACATGTAGAAACTGTAGATAGTAAAACAAACAAACAAACAAACAAACACTCCCAAAAAACTAAAACCAAGGATTCAGCACTTGAAATTCAGTGAGACAAGCAAATCAGGGAACTTGATGAGAGGTCAAAAGGCAGAACCTGTTTCAAACTTGGCAATGGAAGGTGGAAAACAGAGAAGTCGGTAAGATACACAGGGAAATAGCTGGAATTGTACAGGTCCAAAACCTGAGCACTGGGAAGGTGGAGGCTGGAGGATCATGAGTTCAAGGCCAGCCTGGGCTACATGAGGCAGCTAGAGGGGATATAGTGGAGGACTAACAGGTCTGTGACTCAAGTCCAGAGACAAAGAGGGAATAGGTTAGAATAAACAAGGACAAACATTAGAACAAACGGAAGGCAGGGAGGCCAATGTGATGGCCCAGGAAGGGAAGGCGTTCGCTGCCTGCCAAGCCTAACTATCAAGTTTCCTCCTCAGGACCCTGATGGGGTAGGGCAGAACCGACTCCCACAAGTTGTGTTCTGACCTCTACACATAGGTATGCATGTATGCACACACAAAATAAATGCAGTAATTTTAAAAAAAGAAAAGAAGCAGCAACCAAGACATTTAAAACAAGAATATCATTAAGCACAGCTTTAGATCTTAAATGCAGAAGCCCCTGTGGGCTTATGAAAATAAGGCAGTACCCAGCAAATGGGAAATTGTCAAAAACAAAGAGAAAAGCCTTAAAAGCAGCCGGGGTGGGGATGGGGATGTGTGTGCGGCTCGGGTTATTTCCAAAGAACTAACAGTAAGATTGCAGATTTCTTTTTGCTGTTGCCTGGAATTCACTCTGTAGACCAGGCTGGCCTGTGAACTCAGAGACCCACCCATCACTGCCTCCTGAGTGCACTGCCGTACCTGGCACAACAATTGATTTCTTAATGAAAAGATAAAATGCCAGTAGATGGGAAAGAAAACACCCAGATGTTTAAAGAACCAAACAGCATCGATGTTATATAAACTCTTCCCAAAGAAATAGCAGCCCCTCTAGAAATCAGGAACAAATTCATTTTCTGAGTCCAACCAAGTTAGGACCCAAGCCCATGAATCCACGCTATCACATTCAAATAAAGGAGGAAAACCAAATGACCACATTCACAGATTCAGAGGGAAAAAATGTGGTAATCGCCAACAGCCATCTATGACAGACTCCTTGCAAGGGAGGACTAGATAGAATCTTCCTGAATCTGATAAGTGACATCTATAAATAACTATCACACTCATCATACTCCGTCGAAATACTGACGGCTTCCTGCTGAGATCAAGGACTAGACAAGGAAGCTGTCAGCGCCTGGATGAAGCCCCGTGTTGGGGGAGCGCTATAAGAAACGTGTGTGTGCTCGCGAGCGTGCGTGCATGTGTGTGCATGTATGTGTGTGTGTGTGTGTGTCGTTCAGATGTTCTGATGTCTCGTATTGATGACCTAAAACAATCTTCACATACATTTAACTAGAAACAGAAGGTTAGTTAAAAAAAAACAAACAAACATGTAGGGCTGAGGAGATGCTCCGTGGGTAACAGCACCTATAAGCATAAGGACCTGAGTTCAAATCTCCAGTGTACATACAAAACGCTGGGTGTGGTCACACTCATAACCTCGGCACTGGGCTGGAGGATGGGGTAAAGAGTGGTAGGGATCACTAGGGCTTGCTGGCTGTCAGCCCAGCCCCAGGTTCCCTTAATCAAGGGAACAAGTCAGAGTGACGGAGGAGGGCACACATGTAAACACACACACACACACACACACACACACACACACACACACACACACATATACCACACATACACACACACACACATATACCACATACACACATATACCACACATATACATATATACCACACACATATACTACTTACACACATATACCACACACACATACCACACATACACATATACCACACACATACATACCACACATACACATATACCACACAAACTATATACCACATACACACTGCCCCCCATTCACAAGGGAATAGGAAGCATTTAGAAAAGGGAAGAAATTCAAAGTTGTAACATATGCTAACATCAAAAATATAAAATATGTAAGAGTAAATCAGAGATATATTAGACTTCTCCATACAAGAATTCCAAATGTTATCTGCAGGAATTTTAAGCCTATAAATACATGGTAGGATATATCATGTTTGTGAATTTCAAGGTTCAATATTGTAAAGAATATTTACAAATTGATGTATTACAGATTCAATGCCATTTCAGTAAAAACTGGAGCAAGTCTTGTTCATTTTCTGGAGACTGGGAAGTCAAGCTGATTTAAAAACTCATGCAGAGACGCATGTGACAGTAGAGACCTCTGTCCCAGGGGCTATGGGAACTTGCTGCCGAGCAGCAGCCTCTAAAAAACACACAAACAGAAAAAGGTGACTTGGGACAAAGAACTAACAAATCAAGCAACCGAGTAAAAAGCCCAGGAAAAGCCTGGAGTACCAAGATGTTCACGGAAGGGACCCCGGGCAGGGCCCCTAGAGAGAGCATCCTTCCTCTCTGTGTAACTCGGGGTAAGGCTCATCATCCACTGTGGACCACACTCTCCTCATCTATCAAGCACCTGGGCCAGGTCACCAAAATTCAGATCTGAAGTCAGAATTAGGTGACATTCCCAGTTTGCAGGGTTTCTAGTTCCTATGTCTACCCACAAACAAGATAATTTCCCATGAAACCAACAACATTTTGCAGGAGGTGGGTGGGGGTCGGTGCAAAGTCTGGGATTTTGGACTTGTACCCTTATAGCCGAAAACAGTCTAGGCAGCCTAGGGTATGGGCTGTGTAGTCTTGTCTTGATGGCCCATTTAGAAGGCATATAAGACAGGCATGGTGATGCAGGGATCTACGCAAGCCAACACTTGGGAGGCAGAGGCAAATGGGTCTCTGTAAGTTCAAGGCTAGCCTGGTCCATAGAGCAGGTTACAGGCCAGTTGGAACTACATAGTGAAACCCTGTCTCCACAAAAGGGGGAGGGTATTTAACAGTAGATGTTAGATAGACCTAGGTTTAAAATGCTCTTTTTCATTATGTGCACTCTTTCCCTTTTTGGGTTTTCAAGACAGGGCTTCTCTGTGTATTCCTGGCTGTCCTGGAACTCTGTAGCCGCCTGGCTCTGCTACCCAAGTGTCGAGATTAAAGGCCTGTGCCACCACCTGGCTAATTTTTCTTTTTACATAGGGTCTCATGTAACCTTGGCCTGGAACTTCATATATCCATCAGGCTGGCCTTGAACTTCTGATTCTCCTGTCTCCATCTTCCAACTGCTGGGATTATGGGCATGAGCACACTCTGTGCTCATTTACATGCTTGTGAAGTTTCTGACTAAACCGCTCTTGGAGTCATGGGGCCCTTACCTATGAGAGCAAAGTCATGAAGATGGATTTAAATCCTGCTTATAAAGCACTCACCAAGTCTTCTGACGGGGTCTCCTTACTTCATGGCAGACTTCCCTCCAAATTGTACGTAGATACCTAGTACATTTCTGCTCTGCACTATTAATAGAGATCATGTGCATATCCCCATCACACCACACCACACCACACACACACACACACACACACACACACACACACACACACACTCTCACACACACTGTCTAACATTCTTCCCTTTTCACGAATACACACCTACCCTTCATCTTTGGCTGGCTTTAGCTTCAGCTTACATGTTTAGCTTACAACCTGGCTAATATGGTTTCCTGAGCCTGTTTCTTACACAAAGACGCCTCAGTTCATAAGTGCCTATAAAGAAATGGTCTTAAAGCCAACCAGAGCTGAGGTTCTCTGTTCCGCCCTGTTACAGATGTGCAGTTCAGGCCTGACAGTGCCCGCATGGAAGGTAGGGAGACAGGCTGGTGACTGCAGGGAAGACCGGCCTTCCCTCTGTGGGTTTCCTGCCACTCAGACACTCCCTCGCTTCTGGGCCGCACCATGGAGCTGTGAAAGCTCCATGTTTGATCCCTCCAGCTCCTCCAAAGACACCAATCAAGATGCTTTTGTAGCAGAGATGAATGTAATAAAACATAATTAACTCAAGGGCTTTGCTTTATAGGACAGAGTTGTTTTTTTTATTTGACAGCGTGTGTGTGTGTGTGTGTGTGTGTGTGTGTGTGTGTGTGTGTGTGTAAAATAAGCTTTAGTCATTTCCAATCCCCAGCCAAACCCTGTCCCCAAGTCCCCTCCCATTTCCATGCCTTCTTTTGTATGTGGCCCAGTAGTTAATTAGACTTTCGCCCTCAGCACACCAGACTCTTCTCTTCCCTCTGCGTAGAGAAGTGTGCAGGGTTGCCTGGGGATCTGAAGCACCTTCTGATTCTTGTTGCTACCCTTTCTCCTGTTTCTTCCAGAAAGACTCTGAAACCCGCCTTGGGAACCCTTTACCATGTTAAACCAAACCAACCAGAAGAAACATTTTTCTTCAGCAAATCTCTGCGAACTTTCTCCAGGGCTCTCCTGGTAGTGGTTAGTGGCTATCGTAGACAGTTGATATAAATAACCGTGACGAATCACCCATATCAGCCTCCTTCCATCCAAAGCTCGGGGGGATATGGTGGAAAGGGGAGGAAAAGATGTAAAAGCTGGTGGATGGGAAAGAGGGATGGGAAATGATGGTTTCTGGACGTGACCTGGCTGGCGCACACACCAACTCACAGACGATGTAGTCGTCAGCACAAGATCAAACCAGGCAAAATTCCAACATGACGAGGGAGGGGCCCCCTGAGGCCCACCCCGATGGAAGACCTATTTGAAGTTGATGGCTGGCAAGGGACGGACAGCCACTTTCCTCTGGGGATATGGCCACTGGTAGGTTGTCCGTCTCCAGTGGACGGCCCCATACCCATGTGCATATGGGCCATACTAACCGGACTCTGGTTTTACTAATGATAGCAAAAATGGAGGAGCCAGATGTAGTAGGGCACATCTTTAATCCCAGCACTCAGCAGGCAGAGGTGGGTGGATTTCTGTGAGTTCGAGACCAGCCTGGTCTACATAGTGAGACCTTGTCTCAAAAAAGTGGGGAGGATATAAAGTTGGGTATAAAGATAGGCTGGGTGGGGGGTACCAGAGGGAGTCGGAGAATAGTGGTGGTGGATGGATAGGATCAACACACATGGCTTAAAAGTGTGGCGTTTTCAAAGAAATAAAAATCATCAAACAAATCCCTCCCCCACAGCCCTGACTCCATTCTGAAGTTTCCAATGCACCGTGGATTGCAGCTGTGTTATTATTCCCATCCCTTTGTAAAACTGGAGAATGCTGTGCTCCAGCCTGCTCTTGGTGACCGAGCAAACTGGCTGTGGAAGTGCAGGCAGCAGGCTCTGCAACCTCATCCAGCGCTCATCCTGGATGTCCTGCTCCGACTGCCCAAGCAGGAGTAAGCCACATCGCATCACTTGTCCATGTGAACATGCTTTGCGGAATGGCAAGGGTATCCTGTGATTTAAATGGCCATATGTGTTCAATTCACACCCTTAAAGGATACAGGACCAATACTACCGATCAAACCCACCCCTAGCCGCAAACCAGGACAGCCCGGTTCTCAGAGCAGAGCAGGAGTCCCCAACCTGGGAACCAGCTAGAGACTAAAGAGCTGTAACTGAGTCTACCCACCAGAAGCAGGGACCACGTTCACAAATGGTGAGCTCACACCTCACACCCTCCTCTGCCAGCCCCACTCCGTGGAAGGGAGCAAGGCAGTCTGTGTCTTCCTGCAGCCAAGGAGCATTGATGTCAGCACTAAGCCAACCCTGTTTCCTCCTGAATTGTATAAACCGAAGAGGCAGTTAGGAAGGAAACATTTTTATTTTATAACTAACATTTAGAGATACATCTAATAGACTCCTGAGGATTTTTTTGTTGATTTTTTTTTTTTTTTTGTGACAGAGTTTCTTTGTGTAGCCTTGGCTGTCCTAGAACTCTCTCTGTAGACCAGGCTAGCCTCGAACTCAGAGATCCACCTGCCCCTGCCTCCCAAGCACTGGGATTAAAGGAGTGCACCACCACCGCCTGGCTCCTGTGGAATTTTTAAGACATCCACTTTTAGTGAGCTGTGAAACTTCCTCAGAATATCTTTAAAATGGATTGCTAGGTCTCTGACCAAAGTTTAGCCTCTGAAGCATGGGTTCAGTGTTTAGCAAATAACATTTCTAGACTGCATGTTAAGCATGGCATGGGTAGTGTGGGACCCAAAACTATTAAGACCTGATTTACAGGTCACAGTAACCCAGTGACGCAGTTACTGTTATTTTCCCGCTCTGTAGATGAAAACAGAGCGAGGTTAAGTCATTTGTCTAGAGTTTTTCTGTGGCTGGTGAGTGAACCCAGGAGTCTGGCTTGTCCAAGAATGTGAGGTGAACAGGAATGTGTGGTGCACGGACTCTGGGGGGGAATGGAAGCTTAATGTTTAATCGGCCTTACATTTTAAATGCACAGTGTCAGCTCTCACAGGCGCTGCTGGATCCTGATTTAGAAGCGATGGTGATGGTGATGTGCTGCCCCTGAGCTCCTCCCCTTGGTAACCTGGCGTCATGCTCTGTTCTAGGTCACGGAGCTCTGTGACTCTGTGACCCACGGAGTCCCTGGAGGAAAGGGCCAGACTGCTCACTGCAGGGCTGTGGGACACAGGCTACCTACCCAGGACTGTTTCTTCCCTCCTGCTGCTGATTGAAACACCAGCACCGCACCAGGAAAAACAGGAAGCTGGTTTCCAGATCGCCAGAACAACAGCCCCACTGTTCCCAGCTCCTGGCAGGAGGCAGCTGCTGCCTGTGCAGGGGCCCTGCCGGGAAGCAAACAGCCAGCCTCAGGGCTGCTGGGCAGGCCACAGGCAGTCTCGGGTAAGGACTGTTTCTCTAAAGCGGCCGCTCAGTTCCCCTGCTCAGTCCTGGGCTACAGGCGGCTAGGAGCAACAAGGTCACTGCGTAGGTGTCCGTTTGGTCACAGTCCTGCCCCTGGAAGGGGGTCTCATAGTTTCCAAAGCACGGATGCAGAGAACAGACTGCTCAGGGCATGCATTTGCCCAGGACATCAAGGCACAGGGACCAGACCTGGGGTCACAGTGCAGGGCCCAGACCTGGCTCGTCTACTTTCAAGGCCCCCAGTTTGATGTGGTTTTCATTACAGAATGCTGTGAAATTTTTTGAATTTGGACAAAAAGGGTATCTTGGTTTTTATTTGCTAACAAAACAAACAGAAACCATTAAGTTAGCATCAGTTTCTTCATAAAGGAAAACATTCAGTGGGGCATGGTGGCTCATGCTTGGAATTCCAGCCTTCAAGGGCTGAGGGAGAAAGATCAACATAAGCTGTGGGGGGCGGGAGCGGGATGGTCAAGTTACAAAGTGAGCTTCAGGTTAGCCTGGGCTATAGAGTGCCCGTGTTTTAACAAACTAGCTAGTTAGCTATCACTGTGGAGCAGCCCACCAATGACAAAGGGTAACAACATAACATAAAAGTTCAACTGCACTAGGGAAAGGGTAGACTGCTGCAATTCTTTTGGAGAACAATTTGGTAGCCTGTCCCAAGAGTGGAAGCTTTCCTCCCTCCCTCTCTCCCCCCTCCCTCCCTAAGACAGGGTCTCACTATTTAGTTCCATCTGGCCTTGAACTTGCTATGTTGACCAGGCTGGCCTCAAATTGAGATCCACCTGCCTCTGCTTCCGAGTGCTGGGATCAAGGGTGTGGCCACTGTGTTGGCCCACTGATGCTACTGTGTATACTTTTACTCCATAATCCCAGGTCCTAAGTATCCTGAGGGTTTCAGTTAAAATATGAAGAAGCCATAGGCAGCATGGGTTCCCTTTACGAGTTATTAAAAGTGGGACAAGTGGGAAGCAGCTCAATGTGACAGAAAGGGACAGTGAGTAGCAAGCACAGTGTATTTTCTCAATAAAATATCACCTGGCCTCTAAAACTGATGGGTCTAATTTTTTTAGAGATTTTTCTTTTTCACTTTGTTTTATGTATATGGGGGCTTCACCTGTGTGCGTGTATGTGTACCAGGCACATGCAATGCTTGTAGAGGCCAGAAGAGACTGGGTCCTTGGGACTGGAGTTACAGTTGTGAGCTGCCACGTGGGTGTGGGGTATTGAACCAAGATCCTCTGGAGGAGCAGCCAATGCTCTTAACCACTGAACTACCCCTTCAGCTCCACTGATACTGTCTTCACAGCAAGATGAAAATATAGTGCACTGAAACATTAGGAAAGAATAACTGGGGATCTGGAGCATGGCTTCATGGGTAAAGTGCCAAGTATGAGGACCTGACTTCAATCCCTAGTACCCAGGTAAAACTGAGGCACGGTCCTGCACTTAATTCTAGTGCTAGGTGGGGAGCAGGGTGTGTGTGTGTGTGTGTGTGTGTGTGTGTGTGTGTGTGTGTGTAGACAAGTGGATTCCTTGACACATGCTAGTTAGCCAGTCTAGCCATACAGTAAGATCCCAGCTTCCAAAGATAAGGTGGAGACCAACAGTAGAATTCACTCAGTATGGAATCTCTGCCCTCCACACTCACATATCTGCATGGACACACACACACACACACACACACACACACACACACACACACTATGCAAACACACATAACCAAGAAAGAAGAATAACAAAGATAAGGATATAGAAACGTAGCTTAGGTGAAATGTGGTTATAGAGACACGTGATGTCATTTATTCAGCTTGCAGCGGGTGGGGGAGATGAGAGCGAACTGTTCAGATGTTCCGAGCAGCCTTTTCTTAAGGGTTTGCGTGTGTCTGCCGTGGGCTCCGCTCCCTATCAGGCAGTTTTTAAAGGACAGCCACTTCTGGAGCACTCCTGCATGCAGTGATGGTCACTCACCCGCTTGGCGGGTGCTGCCAGGTGACGTGTTTTCAGAAGCAAGCCTGGAGGGCAGCTCACAGCATCCGTCCTTTCATGCGGTGTCTAGGCAGTGTTTGTGTTCTGACCCTACAAAAGGAACTTTTGTTCCATTAACCACTTGCGGCTTGCGGCTGCACGGTCATGGGGACGACATGCAGGCTTTCAGACTTCTCCAGAAACGTGCGAGGGCTCTGTTTTCCCCCTTAAGAACAGAGGGCTCCAGTGACCATGTGCCACAAGGCCGACATCGCGCAAAGGCCGCCTGTGTACGCAAGCTTCCCTATCGGCCCTACTGGCTAACTCCCATCTCAAGCCCCAGGAAAACTTTATGATGTGCTCAGAGTGAATTCAGTGTTTGTGTCCATACTCCCAAAGCGTGCACTGCATTTTCATGAACACCTATGTTTAGCCATACGAAAGCTACTCTATGTAGTTCATTCCTCCCCCACTGTGCACTACTCTTAAGAGTTACCCATAATGCTATGCGCGTCAGGCCCTTCATCTGTTTGATGATGCCCCTTGGTGTTATGTGACAGTGAGTTTTAACTGTCAACATGACACAATCTGGATGCACCTGGGAAGGGAGACTCAGTGAGGAACTGTGTCAATCAGGCTGACTGGTGGGCAGCGTGTCTGTGAGGAATACAGTAACGGAGGAAGCAGGACCTGCCCACTGTGGGTGGTATCATTCCCTGGGCTTGGGAAAGTGACCTGGACGGCAAACATGCCTGCACTCCTTTGTGCTCCTCTGTTCCTGGTTATGAATGTGACGTGACCCTCGAGCCCTGTCCCTGTGACGTCTCTGCTCTGCTGGGCTGTCACCTGGAACCGTGAGCCAAACGGTCCCTCTCCCCCTTACACTGTTTTCCAGGGGATTTTTTCACAGCACCAGAAAGTGAAGCTAGAACAGTGTGTGTCCCTCCTGGCATTCAATGGTGTGTCTTTTCCAGGCTGTCACCCATCCTTTTCTCCTTTAACTTCTCTGGTCATGCCACATGCACAGCACACACGGACATGAGCACGCGGCCCGGCACACACGGACATGAGCACGCGGCCCGGCACGCACGGACATGCGCACGCGGCCCGGCACGCACGGACATGCGCACGCGGCCCGGCACGCACGGACATGCGCACGCGGCCCGGCACGCACGGACATGCGCACGCGGCCCGGCACGCACGGACATGCGCACGCGGCCCGGCACGCACGGACATGCGCACGCGGCCCGGCACACATGGACATGAGCACGCGGCCTGGCACACATGGACATGTGCACACACGGACATGCGCACGCGGCCCGGCACACATGGACATGAGCACGCGGCCTGGCACACATGGACATGTGCACGCGGCCCGGCACACACGGACATGCGCACACGGCCCGGCATACATGGACATGCGCACGCGGCCCGGCATACATGGACATGCGCACGCGGCCCGGCACACACGGACATGAGCACGCGGCCTGGCATACATGGACATGCGCACACGGCCCGGTACACATGGATATGCGCACCCCGGCACACATGAACATGCGCACACGGCCCGGCACACATGGGCATGCGCACACGGCCCGGCATACATGGACATGCGCACACGGCCTGGCACACATGGACATGCGCACACGGCCTGCATTACTATCAACAGGGTCAAGTGGGTAGGACAAATGTCCGTAAGTCTCTATTTTTAAGAGAAAGCTGCATGTGGCAAAAATTTAAGAACATAGTTCTCTCTTTTGAAAAAAATGCTAACTTTAATAATTCAGAGTGTATGAATCTTTTAAAATACTTCATTTTTACCCTTTTCCCTTGAACCCATTTTGAAGCAGCTGTTCTTGGAAGAGCTGTGTGTGAATAGTCCTAAGACCCTCAAGGGCAGAACACAAATTCCAGATCTGTCAGGAGGATACAGCTGCTGTCTGGCAGCATGATTGTCTACCTTAATGTCTCTGAGATCAGGCTTCACGTCTGTCTGAGCAATGCACAGTCCAGAGAAGAGGAAAGGAGGTTTTCAACAGGGACGGGGTAGGGGTGACGGCCTACCTGGCCACAGGCTCCATCTATGACACTGTCACAATGAGGACGGCTTATGATTGCAATTCTCCTATGCTGCCTACACCAGGCATTCCACAGACTGTGCATTCCACACACTGGGCACACGCAGCATCATGGGAACTTCACAGTGGCCAAGCATGGCCAGGGTAAGAGCAGTTTCAGGTCAGAAACAAAAGGAGAGCTCAGTGGGTAAGGTCAAGGTCCAAAGGCAAGGGGGGGTGACAAGCCGGCAAGGGGAGGTGACAAGCCAGGTTGGGGGGTGACAAGTTGGCCTGGGGGGTGACAAGCCGGCCTGGGGGGTGAGAAGCTGGCCTGGGGGGGTGACAAGCCAGGCTGGGGGGGTGACAAGCTGGCTTGGGGGGGTGACAAGCTGGCCTGGGGGGTGACAAGCTGGCCTGGAGGGTGACAAGCCGGCTTGGGGGGGGGTGACAAGCCAGGCTGGGGGGGGTGACAAGCCGGCCTGGGGGGGTGACAAGCCAGCCTAGGGGGTGGTCCTTGCTGCTCTCTCCCCATCAGTGGTAACATGTCTCTACGCACTCTTTGGAAATCAAATTCCAACAGTCTGTGCCTATGGGGGTTCCAATGACGCCCCTGGGAACTTTGGCTCTAGAGGTCTATTTTGGCCAGGCCTTGTCTCCCAGGATCAGGGAGGCACCGGTGAAAACACAGGAGCCCAGAGGGCTGGCTCTTCCCTTTGTGCAGGCACCTCTCTTCGAATCGGAAAAGATCTTAGGAATCTTATCCAAATGGGTGATGTGAGGCGTTTAATAAGGGCCCACTGGTTCAGGGCTTGAGTGCAGGGCCCTGGGACCAGTCTCAGCGGCACACTTAGATGTTTGGTGGGAAGGGTGGAGGGAAGAGAGGTCGCTGGAACCCCATGTAGTGCCAGGAGCCTAGATCTTTGGTGATGTCACAGGGTGGAGCTAGGAGAATCAATACTTCCTTCTCTCTCTCCCTGCTCCCCACTGAGCAAAGAAAACAAGAGGATGTCAGGAAGCTAGGGAGCCCATTCATACAGTCCCTACTGGGGAGCACCCAGGGCACAGACAGGGTGGGGAAGGGCTGGGAGAGGAACAGGAAATATCTGGCCCAAGCACTAATTCATGGGTGGAAAGTGAGAGATGGTGGTAGAGCTGGGCTGTGAACTCACCCACCTGCTAGTCCGCACTGTTCTGTGATTGGAGGACCCCTCCTTACAGGTGCCCTACCCTAGGACTCAAGCACAAGCCTTGAAAAAAAAAACAACGGGCTTTCACATCAGTTGGGACCGTGGGTATCTGTTTTCTGGATGGCACATTCCAAGGCCACCCTTCCTGGTTCAGTCCACTTCCCCCGCCCCTCCCAGCTACTCCCCAAATGCCTGGTGGTTCATACCTGCCTGCTACATGCTGGGAGTGGGAAGCCCAGGCTTTCACAATGTAAAGGGATCAGGGCTCAGAATAAACACCATGCGGCAGGTACAGGCGTGCAGACACAAGTGTGTCTGGAAGACAAATCTGCACCTCTCCGGAGAAGAGAACACCAGGAGCAGCAGGAGGGAGGGAGGGAGGGAGCATTTCCGCGCAACCACCAGCTCGGAGAGCCGGGCCCTCGGTGACCTGACCATGCTCTCCCACCCTACCCACATACGGAAATAGCTGTGCATTGACCCACGAGCTGCCCAGGCCTGGAAAAATACTCCAGGATATTTAAAAAAAAAAATCACATGTTCTCCCAAGCCTTTCAAAACTTGACTAGAGGACTGGCTGGCTAAAAAAAGAACGAATTGCTGGGATCCTTTACGCAGGCATTATCTGCATTGCGAGTTCAAAGCAAAAGACCAAAATGTTATTCAAGTCTCAGTTTCCCGTAGAAAGTCTGTCAACCTTGTCCCTTTATGAAGGGAGACAAGCTAACTCTCTGAGTAACAAGTTTGTACCAGTAAGAGCAGCGATGGTCGCTGCCGATCACTGCCATCAGATACTGCCACAGCTCTGTATCGGTGAAACAGAATGCTCCAGAGAACTCGCGCCGGGCTTCCCAATTTTTATATTCATTCATGTCATCTCCAATTGTTTCCAGAACAAAGTCATGAGACTCAGAGCGGTGGGTGGGGGCCCATGGCGGAGGGAGATTCTCCCACCTTTTCCTGTTTTCTCACAGGCAGCAGAGCGGCACTGAAGGCTCGGGAGCAGAGGAGTGACGGGACCACATTGTGTTTGAGAAGTCACCGAAAAGATGGCGATGATGATGGTGGTGGGGAGGAGGAGGAGGAGGAGGAGGAGGAGGAGGAGGAAGAGGAGGAGGCAGCAACAATCCAGAGTCAGGAAGCTGAGTGAAGAGGCTGTTTTGGATGCAAGGGAAAAATAACCTCCCGAGGTTGGGGACAGCCCATTTGGTAAAGCGCTTTTGTTGCAAACACGAGGACAAGAATGTGACCTCAAAACACATGTAAAACGTTAGGTATGGTGGCACATGCTTGTAATCTGGGCACTGGGAAGGCAGGGGCCGGCTACTGAGCCTAGATCCCAGTGAGAGGCCCTGTCTCAAAATGCAAGGGGGAAATGGCAGAGGAATAACACCCCAGGTTTCTCTCTGTCCCCACACATCTGTACCCACATCTGCACGTGTACACTCTCACGAGCGTCCATACATGTCGTCACACACACACACACACACACACACACACACACACACACACACACACACAACCGAAGCAGAATCTGTCCTGTGGAGAACCCTGCGTTTGCTCTGGTGGGTCACCTCTCCCTGGGGGAACCTTCTCCTTCTGCACATCTCTTCACACTCAGGCTCTCTCTCACCTTTGGGGAGGTCGGAACTCTGGGATCTAGTGCTTTCCTCTGAGGCCTGAAGGAGTGCTCTCTCTGTTCCTCCGGATACTTCAGAGGCAGCCAAGTATAGAGCCTCCTCTAGAGGGAATTCGTATTCAAACTCTGAAGAGCGGGCTGGCGAGATGTCTCAGTGGGTGAACTGCTCGCTGCACAAGTGTGGGGACTCAAGTTCAAGCTCCAGCAACCCCGAAACAAGCCGGGCACGGCGGCACACCGCGGTCGTCCCGGCTGCGGAGGCAGCCTGGGGCTCCCTGGCCAGCTGGTCTAGTCAATCAGTGAGCTCCAGGTTCAGTAAGAGAACCTGTCTCAAAAAATGAAAGTGGAGAGCTGACAGAGGACGACACTTGATGTGGACTTCAGGCTTCCACCTTTGCACACAGACAGACACACATACACATGGACACACATACACATGGACATATATACACACGGGCACACACACACACAACACACACATGCAGTGTGGCTCTTCTCTATCTGGCTTTCTTCTCTGCCTAAGCTACAAATGTTATGTGTGGTCACTTGAAGGGCTGTTCCGCCAGTAGCCAGCCAGGCTAGGGAGCCAACTTTCTTCTAGAGAATTCTTCACAGGAATTCCTTTCCTATCCATCCCTTGACAGGCTGAGGCAGTGTGAAGGCCACGGAGTATGCGGCAGGGACCCAGTGGGGAAGGTTGTATCCCCGGCTACTTTCTCCCTAAACTGTGAAAACTCTTACACAGGTAGCTTGGGACAACCCAGTGGTAGCTGATGGCAGGCTCGGGAGCGTGGCACCAGCCAGAAGCAAGAGCACACACAGGGGCTCGGAAGGCACTCTGGTCCCAGAGTGACAGCATCTGACTCACGGTGGCTTCTCTATGGGAGTGTCACTAAGAGGAACTACCTGGCTTTCAGAGCAAGAGGCTGAGCTTGTGCCTGGCACTCAGGAAGCTACCTCAGAGCCCACACGGGGAGGCGTCTGGTGGGGCTGGGTCAGGATGTGACACATCACTTGCTAAGTGAGATGCGTAGACAGGCTTGTGATAAGGACATTCTCTAGCATTTGACCCTAAGGGTCGGGATGGAGTCTATCGGTGTCAAAACTGACACAAGAACCTAACCCACAACCGAAGGACCAGAGGAGTATGACACATAACCTTTCCCCACCCCTGCCCTGACCTCTCAAGTCCGTCTCCCACCTCAGGGTTCGAAGTTGTTCTGTTGCTGCAGCAGCCATAGTAACAGCAGCAAAGAAGCCTTTACACAAGGCACCATTTCAAAATCTGTGCACACACACTCCCTCACCAGTCCCCAAATGGCCCCTCACTGCTCAGCAGCTGGAGATGAAGGAGTACCAGCAGCAGCCTCCCACTCCGATGAAAAGGTCTGCCTCAGGAGGGCCAGCAGGATCTCTGGCCGCTCTTCCCCAAGTCCTGGCCTCTTCCTATCATCATTTTCCAGAAAACGACCTAACTTCCTCCTCCTCCACCACCACTACCATTACCACCAGCAGCACCACCAGCAGCAGCACCACCACCAGCACCACCAGCACCACCATCACCAGCAGCACCACCACCACCATCACCACCACCAGCACCAGCACCACCACCACCAGCACCACCAGCACCACCACCAGCACCAGCACCAGCACCACCAGCACCAGCACCAGCAGCACCACCATCACAGAGTCACATGAGTCTGTTTTCACATCCATATGTTGTCTGAGCATATTCCTCCCTGTATTGCTCTTCCTGTTCTCACTCTTTTGCTCTCCAGTGTCTAAGTTTTTCCTGTTGCTGTGACAGAAGCAATGTAAGGAGAGGTCGCTCTGGTTCAGTCAAAGCCGAAGGAGCAGGACCCTGGTCACATTGCATCTACAGCCAAGAAACAAAATGGCTAGGAACGCTCAGCTCCCCTTTTTCATTACATACAGTCCAGGATCTATTCTTGCCCATAGTAAAGATGGGTCTCCCTACCTCAGTGCAACCAGATAATCCCCCACAATCATAGTCAGCCATAGAGGACCCCCTCCAGGTGATTCCAGAGTCTTCTGTCAAGTTGAAAACACTAACCTTCAAGTCTAGGCTTTGTTTATACTTTCACATCATCAGTACAAACAACTCTAGGACCCACAAACGAGAGAAAATGTGATGTCTGCCTTTGAGTTTGATTTAATTTACTTGATATGGAGATCTCCAGTTGTACCCATTTTCCAGAAAATGATCTAAATTCCTTCTTTATGGCTGAAAACAATTCCCATTGTCTACATAAACCTATTTTCTTTACTCAGTTCTCTGTGGATAGACACTTAGGCTGGTCCTGTAACTCAGCTTTTGTGAACGGGGCCGCAGTCAACACTGATGTGTAAGGATCTCTGGGGGGTGCTAACTTGGAGTCTTTTGGGTGAACACTGAGAAGTGCTGTAGCTGGGCCATACAGAAGGTGTGTGTTTAGTTTTTGTTTTTTCTATATTGATTTCCATAGTGGCGTGGCTAGTTTACATTCTCATAACAGTGTATTAGCGCACCTTCTTGTTCCCGTTCTCACTGGCATGCTGCCTTTGGACTGTCATTCTGACTGCAGAGAGATGGGGTCCCAGTGCAATTTTTATTACACTTCTCTGAAGGCTAGTGGTGGTGAACATTCCATTTCTGCACAGAACCCACACTTTCTACTAGGTCCTGTGGTTGGTAGACCAGATGGTTGGTTCAGGCTTGTGCTTGGCTCTTGACAGACAAGAGTACAGTTTGCCCACCACCTTCTCAAACTATCCCAAGCACTGGAGGCCCATCATAGACCAGTACTATGTCGCCTAACTTCAGGGCCTTGACAAGTCCTGAAGCTCAACCCACACAGGCCTCATGCTGGACGGGGCTCTCTTGAGTTGTACAGTGCTGTGCCTCTAAGACTGAGGTAACTGACTGAGGAGGAGGATGACCCAGTAGCACTTGTCATGACAACAGGCCTCTATGTGGAAAAACAGCCCTGATATGCCCTGTGGCCACAGGGCGGCAAGTGTAAGACTCTGCTCAACTGTAATGTTCCTTCACCGTGACCACTGGCCGACCCAAGACATCATCTCTTTTAAAAGGGATGTGCAGTAGAGACAGCAGGCAGAGTAGAGGGGCAAGAAGACAGAGTGGGCACGGTCATCTGGAAGAATCCCAACGGTGGGACCATCGGTGCCAAACTCTAAAATGACAATGTGTTAGTGTGGCCCCACAACTCCTCGATTCTGAACAGTGAGCTGCCCAAGGGGCCACTGGAGCCACAGAGAGCCAAGATGAACGGACTGTTCGCTGCGATATGTGTCAACTTTCCCCACATCCCTGGAGATCTTCGTGAAGAGTTCTCATCCCAGAGACAAATGAGGCATCGCTCGGATAAGCTGAAGAGACAGGCTAGAACAGGGCGGTTGGTACTGGGCAAAACTGAGCTTCAAAGAGATGAAAGGACCTGCTGATACAGACGCTGATGGCTGCTTACAATCACACACCCTCCTCTTCTCCCCTGTAACAGAATTCTCCGTATCTTTAGGGATGGCAACGTGCCCAGCTAAGTCTTCTCCCTGGCTCACAGTCAGATTACCGTGGGACACAGTACTGACCAAAGAGTCTTAAAAAAAAAGCCTTCGCTGTCATGACATAGGGATCTCTCTTTTCTCCTCCTTCATCCTCCTCTGCTCACTCAGAGAAAAGGCAGAGCCATGTCATGTCCACAAGGATGAAAGTCATTGCCAAGAACAGTCCAGGTAGGAAGATAACAGATATTGGGTCACTGATGCACCATATGAGCCCTGGAAAGGTTCTCTCCAGGTTTCTCATCATGTCAGAAAAATTGCTTGTTTAGGCTAATTGCTATATTTGGGACATGTCTGTTCCCTTCTGAGTTTATGCACCGCAAGCTTGACTCTTAGTGTGGCAATAAGAGAGGTGGGAGGTCCCTAGGTCACTGGAGGAAATGCCCTTGGAAAGGACTGCTGGGCCCAGTGCCTCAGCTTTCCTGTCCTTGTTCCTGCTTAGACTACCCGCTGTGGAACCTTCAGGAGGTGGGCTCACTAGAGTGGGTCTTTGAAGTTTATAGTCTGACCACTGCTTTCAAACTTGTTCTCTGCTTCACAGTCTCCTGGGATACGAGCAGACTCCCACACACTCCCACCACCATGCCTTCTCCGAAATGGTGGCCTAGTGACCTCCAAAACCGTGAATCAGAATAGTCTTCTTCCTTGAGAGGCTGTATTGTAGTCAAAGTCGTGCAAATGTAGCCAACACAGGGGACTGGGGAGATGGCTCAGCAGCTAGAGTACCTGTTGCTCTTGCAGAGGACCTGAGCTTGATTCCCACACCCATGGGTGGCTCACAATCCCTAACTTCAGTTCCTGGGGAGCCAATGTTGCCTTCTGACCTCCACAGGCACCGGGCATGTGATGTACACATGTACATGGAGGCAAAATATTCACCCTCAACCTGTGAGATGTTTACAACGTTCTATACAACCATAAGGAAGACCCTTTGTTCCAAAAGCAATGTCACAGTGCCTGCCACCGCCTTGCCCTCCCCTTTCTTTCTTCAAGTCCTTTTAGCAACAGAAGCTAAAGGTTTCCTTCGCTGTCAAAAACAACCCTTGCTGATATCAGTCACAGTGTCCCCAAAACTTAACCTGGGTTCAAAGGAGCCTTCCGGTCAGACACCCTGGGCTTGGTGTGGGTACCTTCCGTTCCGCCTCGCACAACTAGAGCGGGGGAGTAACTGCGCTGTCACGGGCCCAGCTCATCCTGTCACTCTCTCTGCCTCCTTTCCTGGGCCGCTGCGCTTTGCTGCATCTAACCCGAGGCACAGTTCTGCGACCTCCTCCCAGGCAACACACTCTTGTTTTCACAGCAGGTGAGATGTCATCGTGGTGAAAGGCCTGGCCACACCGAGTTCTCTCTCTGAGTCTGTCTGTTTTCTCAGAAGGCAAGGGACACGGCCCACCTTAGTCTCAGGACTAACTCATGTCAGAGAGATTCCTCAAGTTCTTTTTCAAAATGATTCATTTTAATTTTTAAATTAAATTCACTAAACATTTTAAATTCCATGTTTAAAATTTAAATCTAAAATCATTTAACGAATATGTGTATGCATGTATACCTGTGTTTGGGTTTGTGCACTGCCTGCCTAGGTCAAACGCGGTCATCAGATCCACTCTACGGGGGCTGGATTTACGGCTGTGACATGGGTGCTGGGAACCAAACCCTGGCCCTCTGCAAGAGCAGGACATGCTGTTAACCTCTGAAACAGTCCTAAGATTTCATAAATTCTTTAAAGAAAACATTTGAGCATTTACTATGTGTCAGCCATGGTTGACGTTCTTTACAGGAAGAAATAATTGTTCCAGTTTCACAGATGAGTAAGCCAAGGCTCAGGGACATCAAGTAACTCGCCAACATCACTTAGAGAGAAAGTAGCAAAGCTAAGAAAAGACATTTAAAAATGTGAACCTCAGTTTGCAATACTTGACTACCTTTGTCTATGGCGGCTGGGCATGGACAGTGTTTGGTATTCAGGACCTCCTAAGGCCTCCGTGAAGCCCTGGCCATCCACTTCCTTCACAGTCACCTCTGACCCTCGTGCCTTCGGCTAACTTGTCCTTTGGATTTTTCTTGACTTGGACTCCTCTCAGGGTCCACTCACCATTGCAGTGGACACCTACTGCCAGAAGCCACAGGAAGAGCTGATGAGCTCCTTTTGTGCCTCAGGCCACAGGACAGCTACAGTTGAGGACAAAGGTCAGAGTGGTTCTGGGATATAGGCATCAATGTGGTGATCTCAGCGCACAGGCGTGAAGAAGCAGGGCCTCTGGTATGGAAGGCTTGACGTCACTTTGTACTCTCACCAAGACTGCCGACCCTTGCTCCTGAGGTCAGCTCCTATACTCCTGTGAGTTGAAATATCATCTCCATGGTAGGTTTCAAATGTACATCTCTAGCCAAGACCATTGTTTTGGATTCCCGCCTGGTTTTCTTTTCTTTTCACTTTGTTTTTCTTTTGGCTTTTTTCAAGACAGGGTTTCTCTGTGTAGTTTTGGGGCCTGTCCTGGATCTCGCTCTGTTGATCAGGCTGGCCTCGAACTCACATGCATCCGCTTGGCTCTGTCTCCCAAATGCTGGGGTTAAAGGCGTGCACCACTGCTGCCAGGCCAGCCTGGGACTTTCATGCCTCCTCAGTAACTCTTTCTGCAAGTTTCTCTGATCTCTCACCTCCCATTGTCTAAGACAAAAGACCTGCACAGTCCTCTGTCTGTCACCTGACCACTTTGCTCGCTGGGATTTCATTGGCTACTGGATTATGTCAAGCTTTGCTTATGGCAAGAGGTTAGCAGCTGCTGTGCCATCCAACACTCCTCTGAGACTTCTCCAACCGCTGACAAGCCAGGCTCACCCCAGAACTTTCACCACAGATCCCAACTGTATGCTTGATTGTCAACTTGTCACAACCTTGAATCAGCTGCTAAGAAAGCCTCAGCGAGGGTCTGTCTACATTGGGTTAGCCTGTGGGCATGTCTACAGGGAACTGCATCAATCAATGTAAGAAGGTCCAGCCCACAGTGGGCATCACGATTCCCTATTCAGGGGGTCCTGAACTGCGTAAGAGTGGAGAAACCAGGCTGGGCACAAGCAAGCAAGCAAGCAGCACACATGCATCCATTTTTCTCTGTTTTTGATCGTGGGCGTGATGTGACTAGCTGATTGAAGTTTCCGCTTCCTGAACTTCTCTGTGATGGACTGCAGCCCAGAACTGTGACGCAAAGTAAACCCGTTCCTCCTCTAGCTGCTTTCTGTCAGGGTATTTTATCACAGCAACAGAGGTGAAGCCACGGCACTAACCTACTGCCTTCCTAGAACCACTGTCCTCTGCAATTAATGAATTCATTAACCTTTTAAAATTATTTATAGCCTAGTGATGGTGGCACATGCCTTTAATCTCAGTGCTCAGGAGACAGAGCCAGGCAGATCTCTGTGAGTTTGAGGCCAATCTGATCTACAGAGTGAGTTCTAGAACAGTGGGGGCTACAAAGAGAAACCCTCTTGAAAAAAAAATTACTGTTGCATGTGCGTGAGAAGGTACATGTGAGGTGAGGGGAAAACTTCTGGAAACCAGTTCTCTCCTTTTGCTGTGGGATCTGGTGACCAATCACAGGTTGTCAGGTTAGTGTGGCAAGTGCCTTGACCTGATGAGCCATTTCACGGGCTCTTCCCTAAGCTTTTGCTCATCTGCTATTATCTGCCCTCCCCAGGAATCTCCCTGAGTCTGAGAGCAAAACCTCTGTCCTGTTCATTGAAGTGCATTATTTGGCACACGGCAGATCCGTGGTAAATACTGCTTAATGACCAAATGGAATGTGAGTCAAGCCAGCAGCAAGTGACATTTAATAGAACCAGCGTAAGTGAAAGCATTTGTGTGAGGTTCCGGGCGCGGCACAGAGTGAGCAGAGACAGCAGCAGCAGCAGCAGCAGCAGAAGCGTTATTACTATTCTCACCATTAGACTTGGCTATATGAAATTGTTAATATCTGAACTTTGCCCACAGAACAGCAGTTTCATATGGTCTAACTCAACATTATGATCAGTGTTTAAACAGGATATGTGGCTTGAAGCCACGCTGTCTGCTCAGTTGGAAAGCATCACTTCTGACACGGAGCCTCAGCCCTTCATTTCCCAGCAGGTTAATGATGCCTTTTCCTCCTTCACTGGGGTCTGGCGCTAGAGACACATTCTCCTCTCTTTGAGGCAACTCAGGGAGTGGAATCTCTCCGCCCCTGGGGTCCCCTGAGAGAAGACCCTCTCCATTAAAAGGTTTTAATGGACTCATTGCATCACTGAATGTGAATTCGGACCATCTCTGTCCGCTTCTTGGAGAACAGACATGTGAGGGACCCAGAGAGCTGTGGCGTTGTGCCTGAGTGGTTCCTATGTGGTCAGGGTGAGGTGAATTAGAGACAAGAAACATGTCTTCTCCGTGACAGAGCCTGCTTCTAACCGCCATTCCATCACCAACCTTAAGTCACTGCAACAGTTAGGCCTCCAACAGGCAGCAACAGAAACCTTACCGACAGGGCGACAGGGCGGCAGAGAGCCAAACCTTACCGACAGGAGCGGCAGAGAACCAAACCTTACCGACAGGAGCGGCAGAGAGCCAAACCTTACCGACAGGAGCGGCAGAGAGCCACACCTTACCGACAGGGCGGCAGAGAGCCACACCTTACCGACAGGGCGGCAGAGAGCCGCCGCTGTTGCGCTTGAGGATCTGGTACTTTCCACATGGCACAAGTCCGTCAGCCTACCAATGCCACTTTCACACGATACCTGTCTCAGTTACTTTTCTATTGCTGTGACAAAACACCATGACCAAGGCAACTTGTAAAAAAAAAAAAAAAAAAGGATGTCATTTGGAGGTCGAGGTTGCAGAGGGTTAGAATCCATGACCATCATGGTGAGGAGCATGGCAGCAGGCAGATATGGGGCTGGAGCCGTAGCTGAGAACTCACATCTGATCCACAAGCATGAGGCAGACAGAGCTAACCTGGAATGGCCTGGGCTTTTTAAACCTCAAAGCCCACTCCCAGTGACACTCCTCCAACAAGGCCACACCTCCTAATCCCTTCCAAACAGTTCCACTAACTGGGGATCGAACATTCAAATATATGAGCCTATGGGGGCATTCTCCTTTAAACTACCACAATACCCAACGGTCTAAAAATTATCAATGTTTTCAAACCCTGGCATTTATTCTTGACATAATAGGATATCCACCTAGACCCAGATATCTAGAGATGAAAAAAATCTAACCATTATCACTTAATGTCTCAATATATTACTTGAGAATTTAATTTTTAGGGTAAAGATCAAAACATTTACCTTGCTAGAAATAGTAGAGCAACCACCAAACACGTACACAATACATACTTAAAATTTTTATGTGTGTGGATGTTTTGCTTACACGTCCACCCACCATGTGTACGCTGGTGCACAAGAGAGCCAGAAGAGGGCACTGGATCCCCTGGGACTGGAGTTATAGCTGGTTGTGAGCTGCCATGTGGGTGCTGGGAATGGAATCCAATTCCTCTGGAAGAGCAGCCAGTGCACTTAACCATTGAGCCATCTCTCCAGCCTCAATTTCTCTTTTTGAGAAAGGAGATTACTGCTGTTCAATGTAGCTCTACGATTCTACTTCTCTTCATTGAGAATTACCAAGGTGTCGATCTAGGAATTCTTTAATGAGTATCGCGTTATGATGGGATTGCTCAGGTGCACCTGTGACGTGTAGTCACACTCTCTATATGAGAGAGAGTTTGCAAGCTTCTATTTACAATTCCATCCATCCTACCACAGGCAGAGGTTACCTCACTGCACAAAGGAAGGGGTGCAAGCTCTGGATGTAGAACTCGTAATCGCCGAACAGGACAGTCCAGACTTGAGAGGATGAGCTGGCTGGCAGAGCAAAGCATCATTACAGAAGAAAACGTTTATCCGCTTCAGAAGCATTGGCTTCTTCAGAAGCATTGGTTTCAAACAGCCATCCAATCTCAGGATGCCACAGCTGGAACCTGTGGAACCCTCGGGTGTCACTCTAACTCACAGGTGGCCCGGGCACTCCGCCATATGCACAGAAGGGCTGCATCTGGGTGCCCTGTACTTCTGGGTACCAGATAAACAGCTGCCTGTGAGGGTGCTCATCTCCCACCTTGCTTGAAGATTCAGTCTCCTCTGCTCTGAAGAAAACTCAAGCTAGTCTTTGAGGCACTGGTCCTTCCTTCTAGCCCTGTCTTGTATCACTCCAAACAGTTACACAGGTTCCTTTCTGTATCTGGGCTCCCCATGTCCTGTTGATCCTCACTGCCCCTCACCCTTCCCATGCAGCCTCCTTGGTCCTTCTAACAGGCTACACGCCCTCACTCTCCTGAACACCCAGGCTGTCTGCACCTCACTGAGAGGATGCAGCACGTCTGCTTTCAACTATGTGCAGGCTCATTTCCATGCTTCCTCTGACTGTACTTCCAGGAGAGGGAGGACACATTTCATTTGCATTAATTCCATATCCCACAGTCCTTGTTATATGGCGGCTCTCAAGCAACTGAGAACAAGTGTGTCTGTGTCACATTTTTCTTGTCTGTTTACAAAAGCAGACCATCAGGAAGGATGGAGCCACGGTGTTCAGTGAGTCTGCGGACAGTTTAAGCAGCACCTCCCTCTCACATCTCAGCATCTTAAATGAAAAAATTCAAGCCCAGCCAAGTTCCAAGGGCCACGGATTAAAGCAGCAACATTTCACTGCAGTTGTTTCCTCATCTACACACACAGCCATTCCTCTGTTCATCAATCTAGTCTCCCCGACACATTTCAAGATAATTAGATACTGTTTTATTTTCCTTGAATAACTCAGTACATCTGACTAAAATAGCTTTAGTTTAGTATTAATTTTTAAATTTTTGTGACCAAATCTATGTGTGCATGTGTGTGGTGCATGCACATAAATGTCTGCGTGTGTGCCAATGCACATACACGTGGAAACCAGAGCAAGACACTGTGTATCTTCCTCTACTCTCCTCCGTCTTACTGCATTGAGAGAGGGTCTCTCACTGAACTGAAACCTCAGCATTTTGGACAAACTGGCTGCCCAGTGAGCACTCTGGATTTTCCTGTCCCTGGGTTCCAGGCATGCCCACTGCATGCCCAGATTTGATGTGGGTCCTAGGGATTTGAACTCAGGTTCTTATGCCTGCACAGTAAGCACTCTGACCCAAATCTTACGTGCACACTCAGGGAGTTTTGCCTCTTGTATATATTTGAGTAGCCCACACTCCTCCATGGGGATTACCGTCTTGATCCCCACCACTACATTCTTGATACTAGATCGATTTCCTGGACAGAACAAGTAAGAACGCAGGACAAAAATATAATATACAACAATTTCACATAAACTCAAGACAAACTATGAGACAGAAAGTAAGTCCATTCTGGAGGGGTTGCCACCTGCGAGATGGGAAAGATGCAGACGTGTTTTCCAGTCGTGTGTCTTTGAGCCTTGTGGATGGAAGCTGCAGCTGGCGCAGTGCTAAAACTCCAGCAGGAGAGCAGGGGCTCTCTGGACATTTGCGGCTAGCCACGGCCACTGGAAGCTGCAGCAGCAATCCCGACAGACCACCCACACCTCCGGCTGACCCTGAATCACACATGCATGCAGCAGACTCCAACAAAATACCCGGGAAATGATGAGCTGCCCAAGAGTCAAGCTGTGGTTTTAGTTTATCCAAGTTAATCGCTGGTACCTAGAACAAACAAACAACCTCTCTCTCCTCAATGTATCTCCTCAGAAGAAGAGCAGAGAACCCAGGCTCCTCACCACAGAATATATGACTATATTCCACCCAAAATATAATGCAAAATTATCTGGTGACTGAACAGGAAAATACAGTCCGTGTTCAGTGAGAGACCTCGACTACCCCTGGTGTTACAGTTAACGGGGAGTGTCTTTAACTTTTACGGTTATGCTCAGTGGCACTGAGGAGACACTAAGAGAGGTGAGATGCGTGGGAAAATTTCACACAGACACAGGAACTATGTAAGAGCCCCAGCTGGAAATTCTAGACTTAAAATCTGCAATATATGGTGTGATGGTGTACACATTTAATGCCAGCACTGGGGAGGCAGAGGCAGGCTGATCTCTGTGACTTTGAGACCAACCAGAGATGCATAGTGGTCCAAACAATAACAACAAACTTATCATATGTGAAAAAAATTCTTCTTCTTCCTCCTCCTCCTCCTCCTCCTTCTTCTTTTTTGGTTTTTCGAGACAGGGTTTCTCTGTGTGGCTTTGCGCCTTTCCTGGATCTCACTTGGTAGCCCAGGCTGGCCTCCAACTCACAGAGATCCGCCTGTCTCTGCCTCCTGAGTGCTGGGATTAAAGGTGTGCGCCACCACTGCCCGGCTGTGAAAAAACTTCAAACAGCGGGTAAGGACAACACAACTCAGACCATAGGCAGGGCCAGTGAACTTTAAGATCAGTGGGAATGATCCCATCTGAAAGAGAAAGGAAAACAATGTTTTAAAGATGAAGAGTGAGTATTACAGACCTGAAGGGCTTCAAAGAACCCCGAGTGTAATTGGAGCCCCAGAAGGAGAAGAGTGAGAGAGGTCAAGACAGAATGACAATTGAAAAAGTAATGGCTGGCAAGTCTTTGATTTTGTGGGTTTAGGAAGCTCAGCAAATCAACAGATTCATGAAGCCCAGGGAACTCGAAGCAGGATAAACACAAAGAAACCAGAAACACAAAAAGGAGCAACTACAGAGATCTTGAAGGAAGCCAGAGGAAAACTGCACAGGACACAGACGTAACAAAGGCTGTGGCAACTACGAAGATGTCTGTCACAAACCAGGAGTGCTGGCAAAGGGCATTACAAAAAGCCTTCAACTGAAATTCTATACCCAGTGAAAGTATCAAAAATGAAGAGAAATAAATACCTATTACCTTTGACAGACATTTTACTTTTAATGTTTTATGCCTTTGAGGCAAAGTCTCTCATAGCTCAGGCTGGCCTTGAACTCACTATGTGGCAGAGGCTGGCCTTGAACTCCTGATCCTCCTTTGTCTGTCTTCTAAGTGCTGAGATTATAGGCATGCACCACCATGCCCAGATGTTTGTTGTATCTTTCGGGTAAAATTCTGTGTGTGCGTGTGCAAGCACAAGCATGTGTGTGGAGGCCATTGGATGATGTAGGTGCCTTCCTCGGTCCCTCTCCGCACTATTTTCTCGAGACAGGGTCTCTCACTAAATGTGGAGCTCACCAGCTCAGTGGGGCTGGCTGGTCGGCACCTTTAGAACCCCATCTCTGCCTCCCCAGTGCTGGCGTTGCAGGCGCAGCAGCTCTCCGCTTGGGTGCTGGGGATCTGAACTCAAGTCCGAACGCTCATGTGGCAGGCAAGCACTTTACAGACTCAGCCCTACCCCAGAACCTTCTGATTTTATATTAAACATTAGCTAGCCATGTAGTACTCTGCATACCAATTCACACAAACCTTAAAATACATGTTTTAAAATTAACTAAAAGGCAACTAAAATGTGGGGAAAATCATCATAATAATCTATCTTTATTTTTTCCTCTAATATTGAAGGGCAGGCAAGAAGTTACTTTGGCCAGGCGTCGGTGGCACACGCCTTTAATCCCAGTACTCGGGAGGCAGAGCCATGTGGATCTCTGAGTTCGAGGCCAGCCTGGTCTACAGAGCGGGATCCAGGAAAGGCACCAAAACTACACAGAGAAACACTGTCTAGAAAAACAAAACAAAACAAAAAACCCCAAACAAACAAAAGACAACAACAACAGAAAGAAGTTACTTTGATGTGACCTGGCCATCATTTCTAGGCTCTCCCAACCTTCTCCCACTTTCCCACAATCACATTCGGAGAAAATGAAGGTGCTCTTGTTATTCCTCTCAACATTATTAGGACTCAGAGAAAGAATGCAGAACTGGCCATTAAAAAGAATCACCTGCTGAGTTCAGGAATAGGGGTAAGGTAGGTAAATGGCTAGGTATGAAGAAAACAGGCCGGGCTACCCCGGACGGTCACATTCAGCTTGGAGAACTAACTTGAAGGCTTGAGATGGAGATAATATTTATGGTAGAAATCTCAACTCAAATCAGTATATTTGTTGGACTTGCTGGTCCAGGAACGGTCGGTCGGTCCCTGTCCTCCGCCAGGGGTCAGGAAGGGTGACCTCTGAACACCTGCTCTGGCCTTCCTGCATTCTCTTAATTCTTTTTAAAAGCAGCTGCTAAGTGCTACTTTCTCTGCAAAGAAGGATTAGGGAACAACCTGTCGGGAACACAGAGATTCCCTTCATACCGTCCTGGCCTCCGTAAACCTACGGGCGGACTGTTTTCCAAACTGCTGACATCCTGAGCGGACTGCCAAACTCAGTTATGAACTAGCTTCCAACGGCTAAACAACAGCTGTGCTCTGTCTGTCCTGAGAAAGGGCAGCCTCACCCGGCGACTCTCCAAAGGTCAGCTGTGTCCTGCAGCAGCAAGTCCGCTCCGTGGCCGGTGGCACATGCCGGCACAACAGAACAGACTGTCCCCCAACCCCCTGTCCTCCCCCTTGGCTGCTCTTCCCTGGCCTTAGATGTTCAGCCCGCCCTGCACAGGAAGCGCAGGCCTTCCCCCCCTCCATCCTGGCCGCTCAGTGCGGCTCTTGTTCACTACACACTCTTTTTCATTGAGGATATCTGAGAGCCACCACTGGAGAGGGCGTGACAGCAAAGGACCAGAGGACAAAAGTTAAAATATGCCTTGTGAACGAGCACACTCACATCTGCCCAGGGTTTGATACCGCCCCTCCCTCTTGTAAAGAATAACCCTCACACACCACCATGCGGGCAGGGGAGCCGAAGCGGATCAGCTAAATGAGCTGTTTATGGTCACCCTTTGACACCACAAGAAGGACTCACGTTTAAGGGCCTTTCTATTCTGGGGACCTTAAAGTAGAGATCCTGGGAAGGGGAGATGTCTTGACCAGTCAAGTGCACGAGGACTTGAGTTGGGTCCCCAGAACCCACGTGGAGAAGCCTGGTGTGGTGGCTGGTGTCTGTAAATCCCACACTACAGAGATGGAGTGGCTGGCTGGCTGGCTGGCTAACCACTCCACCTGCATCAGGGAAGCCAGGCCCAAAGGGAAACCATGTCTCAAACTACAACGCTCCAGGCTGACTTCTGACCCCCACAGTCTCCTGCCTCAGCCTCCCACACGCTGGAATCACAGGCGTGCACTGCTGTGCCCGGCTATGCAGTATTTCTGTAATAATCAGGTAAGAGTTTTTAAGTCTCTTACTACTTGAACGCTGAAGAGAAATATGTTCTCTTCAAAAGAAAATACTTCCACAATGTGTTAAATGACTAATTAAAGGTGCAGGGGGTCTTCCCCAACCAGGAGTGCAATACAAGAGTTTCTGACATAAATCGTCACCCCACGCATGGACAGAAGAGGACAGTCTGAGCTTTAAGACAGATGTCTTGACACACAGCTGTCCTCGATTTCACCTGGGCCGCCGCTCTGCACATCTGTGTGGAGGAGTGCAGTGCAAAGGCCCTCTACAGTCACTTTTTTCAGACAGCACGAGTGGAGAGAGGCAAACAACTGGCTTCTCCTATGGTCAATCAGAACCCAACTCAGTGAGCCCAGGCATGGATTAGTCTTGGCTGGGTTATGAAAAGGCACTGTGTGTCAGCAACTAACTGGTGATGCACGGAGAGAAAGCCACCTCTGGGTGAGGGGTAGGGAGGGGAGGAAATCTGGTCCATTCCATGTATTCCAAGCCAATCCCTGGGTTAGGGCAGCATGCAGCCCCCGGCAACACATCCAGCCCAATGTGTAGCTGGGGCAGAAATGGAGAGTGCTGTGTCCATTCGGCTAACTCTGAATCTAGGCTGGCCTTGGTGACACACTGTTGGGTCAACCAGGCAAGCCTCAGAAAATGAAGGCGTGGAATGGCCAGGCGACGCCACAGTTACAGGCTGTGTTTAAGATAGGATTTCCCTGGAGCAGTCTCAACCGCAAAGTGGCAAATCCTTTTCTAAATCCACCTATGAAGGGGATTGTCTCCTTCCTTCCTGCTTCCTCTTCCCTAGCTTCCTGTTATGAAGAATATGACCCTGCTCAGTCTTATAACCTCATGTGAAACTTGGTATGACTCTGGCAGGTGACAGCCTGGCCACCTGCCAAAGGACATCCTGTGACAGAGGACCTGGACCTGAGGAAGACTGGCTGTGTGCTGTGGATGCCTGTGGTGGCGAACGTCATCGCATGGCACAGGCTTAAGTTGAGTCTCCTATTAACAAAGCTTCAACCTTTTATAATTTTTCTTCATTTAAAAAATTTTTATTACTTTTATGTGCACTGGTGTTTTGTCTGCATGTATGTCTCTGTGAGGGTGTCAGATCCCCTAGAACTGGAGTTATAGTTGTGAGCTGCCACGTGGGTGCTGGGAACTGAACCTGAGTCCTCTGGAAGAGAAGCCATTGCTCTTAACCAGTGAGTCATCTCTTCAGACCCTTTCTTCATTTTTTAATCAGAGTAAACAATGTTTTACATCAAACTATTAAAAAAGTGCCTATCCCCTTTGAACATTCTTTTGGTTTTATTTAAACCAAATAATATACTAATATTGACATTTCTTTTTCTGCCTTGTTTATTTTGTATGTGAGGGTGTGTTTCTGTGTGAGAGGGCATGTACGTCATGGTGAGCGAGGAGTTCAGAGGACAACTTGTGGCAGTCCACTCTTTCTTTTCGCCATGTGGCTCCCGGGAATGCGCTTTAACCCCCCCAGCCAGTGTGTCAGCCCTCCCTCCATCCATCCATCCCTTTGAAAAAAAAGTTATTTAAAAATGTTTTTCATACGATATATTTGGCTCATGCTCCACCCCTCAATTCCATGTCCTTTCTCCTCTCTCAAAACCAAACCAAAACAAAACTCGAAAATCAAAACAAAAAACAAAAACCCACAAAAAAACCCACATGGAGTCCATTTTGTGTTGCCTGACCACTCCCTGGCACGCAGCCTGCCCGGAAGTGTCTTAGTTGATAGACCCAGTGGCCGGCACTCCATGGGAGGAAACCGGAAGTGTCTTAGCTGATAGACCCAGTGGCAGGCACTCCATGGGAGGAGACCGGAAGTGTCTTAGCTGATAGACCCAGTGGCAGGCACTCCATGGGAGGAAGCCGCTTTCCTCTTTCCCAGCAGGCACCAGTTGCAAACAGCTTCTTGGTTAGGGTGGGACCGGTGCAGGTCTCACGCATGTGCCAGTCTGTGAGCTCATAAAATCAGTCCTGGTGTGTGTGTGGGGGTTCCTTCCCACCCACCTCTTCGGCCTCGCTCCCCAAGCCTTGCGGGAGGGGTTTCATGACGACCCCACTTAGGACTGAGGGCTGCAGTCCCCCACTCTCCGCACACTGTTCAGTTGTGGTCTCTTGTAGTAGTTCCCTTTCTTCTTTGTATTTCACTTGCTTACTTTCCCATGAATCTATATCCACCTTTTCCAAACACTCTGATGTTTTTATTATTCCCCAAATGCCAAAGGGTGGGCGGATACCTGCGCATTTCATAGTTGAGCCTACTTCTCAAAACACTGGGCGTGCCCTGCCTGCTTTTCTATCGTGGATTATTCTATGCCTCCTGGGTTCTGTTTCTGTTTTTATTTATTTATTTTTTTATTTTGCTGAAGTTCTTGTTCTGTTTGTTTCCCAGAAAAGGATTTAAAAACATCTTTTTTCCATCTTCATACTTGATTGAAGTTTCAGTGGAGTGTAGGACTCTGGATGGAAAATAATTCTGCCCTACAACTCCGCCGAGTTTGTCCCCTTGCTTCTGGCGCTGATGTTTACAAATCTGACCGCGTCCTGGTTTTCATTTATTTTTGCTTGTGACATGTTTCCCCTGTTTCTGAACTGCCACGGTCTGGATCTGAAGTGTCAGAGGCTTTCATGTGGGATGCCTGGCTTCCACTAGTGGGGTGCTAGTTTGGAAGGCTACGGAACCTTTAGGAAGTAGAGGCAAGTGGGCAGAGGTGGGTCAAGAGTGGGCCTTTGAAGGGTCAGGGGTAGGCCTTTGAAGGGTCAGGGGTAGGCCTTTGAAGGGTCAGGGGTAGGCCTTTGAAGGGTCAGGGGTGGGCCTTTGAAGGGTCAGGGTGGGCCTCTGAAGGGTCAGGGTGGGCCTTTGAAGGGTCAGGGGTGGGCCTTTGAAGGGTCAGGGGTAGGCCTTTGAAGGGTCAGGGGTGGGCCTTTGAAGGGTCAGGGGTAGGCCTTTGAAGGGTCAGGGTGGGCCTTTGAAGGGTCAGGGGTAGGCCTTTGAAGGGTCAGGGGTGGGCCTCTGAAGGGTCGGGGTGGGCCTTTGAAGGTTCGGGGTGGGCCTTTGAAGGGTCGGGGTGGGCCTCTGAAGGTTCGGGGTGGGCCTTTGAAGGGTCAGGGGTGGGCCTTTGAAGGGTCAGGGGTGGGCCTTTGAAGGGTCAGGGTGGGCCTCTGAAGGTTCGGGGTGGGCCTCTGAAGGGTCGGGGTGGGTCTCTGAAGGGTCAGGGTGGGCCTTTGAAGGGTCGGGGTGGGCCTCTGAAGGGTCAGGGGTAGGCCTTTGAAGGGTCAGGGTGGGCCTTTGAAGGGTCAGGGTGGGCCTTTGAAGGTGGCTCCCCCACTTCCTGCTCCTGCTCTGCAGGTGACATGAGCAGACTCTGCTTTCCATTTCCACGCTGTTGACTCTGACATGCCTTCCATCTGGCCTTTCCCACTACGATGGACTGAACTTCCCCCACCCCCCCACCCCAAAGCCATTACCCAAACAAAATCTTCCTCTCTTTAAGTTGCTCCGTAAGGACCTTTGTCATAGTGACACAGAATTACTGAAAAAAAAAAAAATTTTATAATCCATCGTTTCTAGTTTTTATTTTTAATTTTTTTGAGATTTTATTTATTTTTATTTTATGTATATGTTTATTGGGCGTGTGTGTGTATCTATGTAACACATGTGTAGTGCACGTGAAGGCCAGAAGAGGGCATTGGGTGCCCTGGATTTGGAGTTACAAATGGATGTGAGCTGCCGTGTGGGTGCTGGGAAAAGAACCGGGGTCCACTGGAAGAGCAGCCAGTGCTCTTAACCACTGAGCCATCTCTCCAGCCCCTCTGTGTAGTTTTTAATGTTGCTCATAATGTCCTAGACTTTCAATAAGTGACTTTCCCCCACTTATTTTATGGAGCTCTACATTGAAAGCATCTTTTGTGACAGTATGTGTCTATAATCCTAGCATGCTGGAGGCTGAGAAAGGAGGGTCAGGCGTTCAAGGCCAGCTTGGACATATAGTGAGATGGGGCGATGACTTTCAAAATAGAGTGCCTTGACTTTCACTTCTGAAATTTTTCATATTTTGTTAATTTCCTTTTTTAAAGATAAACTTATTTTTTATTTTATGTGTATAAGTATTTTTCCTATGTATTTGCATATGTCTGTGCACCACATGTGTGCCTGGTGTCCACAGAAGCCAGAGAGGGTGTCTAATCACCTATAACTGGAGTTACATCGTATGGGTGTTAGAAACCAAGCCTGGGCAAGAACAGCAGGAGTTCTAACTACTGAGCAATCTCTCCAGCCCCTTTTCTTGTTTTCAATGTTCTACCTTAGGACTCTTGCTAGTCAGATACTGAACCTGCACATCCTGTTTAAATTTACTTATGTAACTAACGTTCTAATTTTCTACCACACGTGTGTGTGCGTGTGCATGTGTGTGTGTGTGTGCGCGCGCGCGCACAAGCCTATAGAGACCAGCAGACATCAACATCAGGTGTCTTTAATTGCTCTCCACTTCATGCTTTGATGCAGGGTCTCTCACGGAGCCCTGTGCTCACCAACTGGCTAAGAATGGCTGGCCAGCAGAACTCCGTGCCACCCCACCCCCCACCCCAGCCCCCATAGGAGGTTAGAGGCTTGTGCTACCATTCTGGATGTTCTCTTGTCTTTTGGAAACTCTGATCTCATATCCAGCCTTTACATATCATTTCTAAAGTGGTTAGTTATATTTTTATCTTCCAAAATGTTCTCCTTGTCCTCAAATATGCTGTCACTTTTTAAAACTTCATTGGAAAAACTTTCAGAGAGTGGGACTGTCTCAGCCACTGTCCTTTACAGCAGTGGGACCCAGTCCCTGCACTATAATTAAGTAAAGACTAACGCTAGCTAGGCTGTAGGCTCCCTGCTTCCTCCTGGCCCGCAAGCCAGCCTTCCCATCTCCACACGACTCTGGCAGGTGGCAATGAAAAAGAAAGACATTCCAAATTCTGCTCTCATTTACAAACATGAAAACTGTTTATTTGGGGCTGGTGAGAGGCTCAGCAGGTAGAAGTGTCTGCACAGCCTACCATCCTGAATTCAGTCCCTGGAGACCATGGAAGCAGGCAACAGCCACCCCTGCCCACTCCATCACACACACACACACACACACACACACACACACACACACACACACACACACACACAAATGTTGAAAAATATTTAAAAAGCGGCAGAGGATTAATACGGATCTCCCCCTACGTCCACCTCCCTTCCTCCTTTTGAGGGAGGGAATTGCTCCGTAGTTCAGGCTGCCTTGTAACCCATGATCCTCCTGCCTTAGCCTCAAGTGCTGGGAGTCACAGGCCTGCGCCACCACACCCAATTTAAAACGATGGATTCAACCCAACAAAGCTTTTTGGTGCCTCCCCACTCCCAGGACCAATTAATTCTTCAGCAACTTCTTGCTAAGGGAGATGGCAGGTTGTGGCATGCTGAGACAGAGCAGAGCTTCCGGCATGGCCTGGTGGGCTGGAGCCCCCTCAGTCATTCGACCAAGTCCAGAAACCTCCCTGCCTGGGTATCAGTTCCAAAAGCCTGGCAATAGCAGAGCTGCTCTGGCATCTCCTTGGATATGAGGTTGATGCTTACCCTACAGATGGTTCTGAAAATAAACTGGCTCTCTGGTTCCTGAAATTTTGGGTTTCACGATGACTAACGGCAACAGTTTATCTAAACCAGTCAGTCCCCTCTCAAAAGGCACCAATGACTCACTCACACAGGGAGGTCTAAGCATTTTGTGATTGACACATGAGACCACTTGGTAAGTGCTCATGGCCTCACATCTTCTGCCCCTGAACGGCAAGAAGCCAGTGGAGTCTGCTTCCCAAGACCTTGGACTCACCCATGCTGGGAATCAGGAAGCTAGCTAGCATCGCTGTGTCTGAGGCACCCGAGAAGGCCAGGTGACATGGGAAGCCTGTGCTATGACATCCATCCAAGTGTGGCTTTACAGGAGCCATCAAACATTTTTTTATGTGTGTGTGTGTGTGTGTGTGTGTGTGTGTGTGTGTTATAGGTATGAGTACGTGTGCATGTTTGTGTGAGTGTGGGCATACATGTGTCATAGTGTGTGGAGGTAAGAGGGCAATCTTTAGGTATCCATCCGTCTTTTCCATCTTGGTTGAGACAGGGGCTCCTTACCGCTGTGCAAACCAGGCTAGCTGTCCTGTGACTATCCAGGGATTCGCCTGTCCGTCTTTAATCTCTCCACAGGTGTACTGGGGTTATAGGAACTCTGGGGATCCAAACTCAATCTCGTGCAGGTGTTTACCCACTGAGCCGTGTCCTCGGCCCCTAATGTCTGAGATGGCCTGTCCTAGATGGGTGTCTGCTGCTGTGATAAACACCAGGACCAAAAGCAACGTGGGGTTCACCTTACAGCTTACAGTCCATCATCCAGGGAAGTTAGGGCAGGAACCTGGAGGCAGGAAGTGAAGCAGAGGCCTTTGAGGAACACTGCTAACTGGCTTGCTCCTCATGGCTTGCTCACTTTGCTTTCATACGTACCCCAAGACCACCTGCCCAGGGATGGCACTGCCCCCCGTGGGCTGGACCCTCTCCCATCAATCATTCATCAAGAAAATGCCCCACAGACCTGCTGACAGGCCGATCTGATGGGTATAATTCCTCAATTGAGATTCCCTCTTTCCAGAGATGTCTAGGTTTGTAAGGCTGACCCAAACCAACCTGCACAGTATCACTTCGACATATTGATGCAATCTGACTTTAGCTTACAAACATTAACAAGGAGGGAGAAAGCAACGGGCATCTATCACATTTAAGGCCAACTTTCAATCCTCCTCTTGGTATTAGCCTGGCAAGGATCATCAGGCTGCTTGTCCTGCCGCCATGGTAACACATGCATGGGAAGCACACAGATCTCCTTAGACCAAACCTAGTGCAGCCTGCCCACCGTCCGTCATGGCCTCTACCCTGGGACCCCCACCTTCGTCTCTGCTCATCTGCATGGCTACAGCCTGTTATGTAACTGCCACCTTAGCGAAGCCCCGGAGTGCAGAACGGCTGTGTATTTCTTAAATTATGCATGGCTTGACCTTCTCCTCGGCAAATACCTAGCATGTTTGCCTTCAGCGGTCCGCGGTGCTGTGAAGAGCTGTTCCCACACCTCCAGTCACCCCTCTGACGTGTGCTCATGTACCGAGGCAGGGACTGATAACTTCCCAACCCGGACCCGTGCGGCACAGTGCTCTCCAGAGCCTCCTCATTCCTCACAGTTCTCGTGAAATAATCATAGCAGCAAACCCTCACGGATCGATTGCTAGATACCTAATGCCGTCCCAAGTACCTTACCTGGGTGGATCTCATAGTCCATCATGGGCAGGAAGGGACTGTTCTTATTTTTATAATATAATTGTGGTGGTTTTTAATGAGTTTTATTCTCACTTTATAGATGAGGAGAAAGAGGCAGAGGGTGGTCAAATAGGAGCTTTGGGATATCAACTCACAGTTCACCAGTCCTCAGTCCAATCACAGCACAGATCCTATCTCCTCTAACTGGCCGAGACTGCCTAGGCAGGTCTGGTTGACTTGGCTGTAGACCCTTGGCAAACACACACACACACACACACACACACACACATACACATACACACACACACACACACACACACACACACACACACACACACACACACACACCTGGACAAATGGAGCCAATAAGAACCCTCCTCAGTACTTGCTAGATTATGCCTGACAAACAGTTTGGTTCCCAGATGCATTGGGAAGTGGGTAAGATAAAAAGCTTGGAACCAGGACATCGTGAGCCTGAGAAGGTTCACAAGTGCTGCTCTGGGTTACGGCTGTCACATTTAGGACGAGAATCTGGTTCTGGAGTCGCCAGGGCTGCTTCTGTGATGAAAATGCCTCTGAAATTCAGTCTGCAGGGCAATAACAAGGATCTAGAAGAGGGGATAAAACTATCAGGACCACCTACGGGAATCAATTAGTCTCAAAAATGTAAGGGGCTAAGAAGTCAGCTCAGTGGGTAGAACATGGCTGTACAAGCTGGAGGACGTGAGTTCTGATCCCCAGAGCTCATAGAGATGCCTGATGAGGCAGTGCAAACATCTGCAATCTCAGTACTCCTGCAGACAGACAGGAGGCAAAGACAGATTCTCTGCATTGCCACAGGCCAGCTATACCCCCTCTAGGTAGGGACAGGTACCTAGAGGCGCAGGTCTAGGCTGGCAGAAATTGCACCTAGTGGTTCTGATGTATGCCAAATGGTGATAGCCATTTCTATGAACCTCTAAGATTTCCTGACTAGGCATCAAGAAAAAATGCATCACAAAGATAACTTCCAATGCAGCACGTAGCATTCGGGTATAAAAATGGGACTCAGGGTTAGCACTCAGGTCTGAAATGGGAGTTAAGCCTTAGCTTGCTGGTTGACTTGAGGGGCATTCCTTGGCCTCCCAGACTCCTTAGAGTAGGATCAGGGGATTAGGTTTCTCTCAGCCTGAAGCCTGTGCTTCCCACTCAGGTGGTTAATAGATGCAAGTCCCCAGAAGGAGGGATGGGCTGAGAACTCAGAAGGGCAAAGGTCAGAACAGGCTGGAGGAGGTTGTAGGGTCTTATTACAGGAAGACTCTGGATAGGGGCAGTTACCCTGCACAGTTACCCTGTTAAGTCAGCCATCATTACTAAGGGCACAGGAGCAGTTACCCTGTTAAGTCAGCCATCATTACTAAGGGCACAGGGGCAGTTACCCTGCAGTTACCCTGTTAAGTCAGCCATCATTACTAAGGGCACAGGGGCAGTTACCCTGTTAAGTCAGCCATCATTACTAAGGGCACAGGGGCAGTTACCCTGTTAAGTCAGCCATCATTACTAAGGGCACAGGGGCAGTTACCCTGTTAAGTCAGCCATCATTACTAAGGGCACAGGGGCAGTTACCCTGTTAAGTCAGCCATCATTACTAAGGGCACAGGGGCAGTTACCCTGTTAAGTCAGCCATCATTACTAAGGGCACAGCATGAGACTGCAGGGAAGTGAGGAGGGAGATGAGACGGCGCCTCAGTGGAAATGGACAGGCCTGGAAACAAGGCAGGAGGGAGGCAAGGGGCTCCTGTTACAAGATGACACTGGGAGCCAGAGCGGGACCTGGCGTGACCGGACCCAGGCAGAGCAATGGCTAAGGAGAGCGGGCCCTTGGGAAGATGGCTGTGGCCGCTCACACAGGACAGAGAGGCTGGGAGCATGTTTGGGGCAGGGCCCAGGCTCAGCTAGGGAGAGACGCTGAGCTAGACAGAGGTCAGGCTGACTCTGAGACCCAAAGCCTTGGCAGTGGGAACCGCAGTGGAGGGACTCATCAATGGGGAAAGCTCCCACACTCTGGGAATTATGGGTAGTTCTTACGGCTCTTCCGTTTACTTCTTTCTGCCTTTGCTAGTCTGTAGTTTCTCCTGAAGTGAGCAGACAGTGCTTTGTGATAGCAAACAAAATACCCAGGTTAGCATTTCCTGTGGAAAACCCACGTGCGAATTGCCCTCCACTGTTCAATCCTGTTCCCACTCTGCCTCTGCACACCCCTTTGCTCACTGTGGGGACTACGCTCACCCACCTACATCTCACTTCACTCTCTTCTGGAAGAAACTTTGGTAGAGCACACTGTTTCCCTTTTGAGACCACTCTTCTACCCTCCCTTGCCCTGTAAACCTGTCCTTCAAAAGAGGGCAAAAAGACACCAGAAACCCCCCCCCACACACACACACCCGCTGGTGAAGGGGTCAGTGGACTCATGGAGCCTTCTCTGAGGAGGAGTCGTCCTTCTTTTTATCCTCGGTACTAATACCTTAGTTCCTGCCCCGCAGTTTTCCTCTCCAAAAGGCCAAAGCATGGGAAATGGCCCCATCCTTGATGAAGACCACTGAGCCTCCCAGGATCAATCATGACAGTGACTTTAACTCCTCCCCAGCCCTGCACTCCACAGCTGTAATATGTCACATCCACAGCTGCCTTTTGTCCTCAGGAACCCCTGTAATATGTCACATTCTAAAGCCTCTCTTGCACCACGCACCTCTAGCTTCTTGGATACATACTCCAAATTCCAAGTGTTTCTCTAATTCACTTTTTCCCAGCATCCAGATTCAAAGGCCAATCATTTCCATTTTTCTCGCGAGTGTTCTGAAGTCTCTCCTCCTTGGAGGTTCTACTAACCCTGTCTCTTCCCTGCAGCCCAATCCAAGCACCGTCTTCCTCCGGAGAAAGCCTGCCCAGCCACACTGTTGGGCTTTCTTGCCAATGCAGCGTTTATAGCTCCATGCAGGATCCCACAGCCCAGCTGGCCACACCTACCAGATGCCTCCCCTCCCGGCTGTCAGGGCCACTGAGACCCTGCCATGTCCCTACATCTGATTTTATTGTTCCCATTCTCTGCAAATGTTTTTCTCCCATTTCACCGAGACGCTGGAAGCCATGGATTAGAAACACTCATTTCTCCCTCCCTGCAGCTCTGGAGCTCCCCAGTATCTTCACCTCAGCTTTATGAAGAGGGTGTCTTGTTCCTCTAAGGCCGACTTCTCTGCTGGAGTCCAGGCCCTAAGTCTTCTTCACTCTGTTGACCACCATTCTCTTCTCAAAGCTTCAAATTCTCCTTCCCTGGCTGTTCCCTAAGACACAACAAAAATGCACGCACACACTCCTTGCCTACCACCCTCTCATCTCGTTCCTGCCAAGCTCCTTAGAAAGTTTTGCTATTTTTGTGGGAATGATGCGTGCTCATGCAAAACATTTTAAATAATACAGAAGATCAGGAAGAAAATAACTATCCTCCAGCATCTCAGCACCCAGAGATAATGTGCCTCAACCTATTCTTTGTGCATACTGTGCTGTTAACTTGTCAACATGATATAAGCTAGAGTCATCTGGGAAGAGGGAACCTCAGTGGAGAAGATGCCCCCATCAGATTGGCCTGTAGGCAAGAATGTGCAGACTTTTTCTTGACTAATGATTGATGTGGACCAGGCAGTGGTGGCGTATGCCTTTAATCCCAACACTCGGGAGGCAGAGGCAGATGGATCTCTGTGAGTTCAAGGACAGCCTGGTCTACAGATCAAGTTCTAGGACAGCCAAGGCTACACAAAGAACCCGTCTTGAAAAACCAAAACAACCAACCAACCAATGACTGGCATGGGAGGGAGCAGCCTACTGTGGGCAGTGACACTCGAGGACAGGTGGTCCTGGGTGTGTAAGGAAGTAAGGTGAGTGAACCACGGAGAGCAAGCCAGTAAGCAGCATTCCTTCATAGTCTCTGCTTCAACTCCTGCCGTGGTTTCCCTTACTGATGGGAGGGGACCAGGACACATAAGTCAAACAATCCTTTCTTCCCTGTGTTCCTTTTGGTCATGGTGTTTTTAATCACAGCAGAAGCTAGTATATACATATCACATGCAGAGGGATACAGAAGGTTTGACTCAGCAGAGACTTTGGGGTACCTGACTGTATATGACTGGTGTTTTGTAGACCCAATACCTCCCTAGCCCTCTTCCAAGTCAATGCCTTACATTTTGTAACTGTGAGGAATTCTGGGGAGTATATAACATAATTGCTTCCTTGTCCTACTGATAAGTTTATCATGCCCTGTCCATTATTTGTGTCAAGGAGATTATTTCTGGCAAGCATATTTTTTAATTATTATTAAATTATTTTTAGGACATTTTTAGTGTGTGTGAGTGTGTGTGTGTGTGTGTGTGTGTGTGAGAGAGAGAGAGAGAGAGAGAGAGAGAGAGAGAGAGAGAGAGAAAGAGAGACAGAGACAGAGACAGAGACAGAGAGAGAGAGAGAGAGAGAGAGCAGTGCACTTGTGTGAGTTGGAGTGCCATCATGTGGGTGTGGAGGTCAGGAGACAATTTGTGGGAGTTGGTTCCCTCCTTCCACCACGTGAGTCCTGGAGACTGAACTCAAGTCCAGGCTTGGTGACAACTGCCTTTACCCACTGAGCCTCCCAGAGACTCCTCTGGCAGATTTCTTAAAAGGAGTTGATAGACTAAGTCCACCCTCAGCTCATGCTTTCTATACACTGGGCCGGTTGCTCCTGCACCTCCGTCAATGCAGATCCTGAAGCACATTGTTTCATTTTTATTGTTTCATTAATATCAAGAATGAAAAATAAGCCTGTAGGCATTAAAGTAACATGAACTCATACTCCCCATTTTTTACTTTAATTAATTAACTAATTGATTAATTTTGGTTTTCTGAGGCAGGGTTTCTCCGTGAAGCCTTGGCTGTCCTGGAACTCGCTCTGCAGACCAGCCTGGCCTCGAAATCACAGAGATCTGTCTGCCTCTGCCTCCCAAGTGTTACACTCCTCATTTTTTTAAAAAAATACTTTTAAATTTACATGCTTAGGTGTTTTGCCTACATGTATGTATGTATGTATGTATGTATGGAACATGTGTGCCTGAAGAGGTCAGAAGAGGGTGTCAGATCCCTGAAGCTGGAGTTACAATTGTGAGCTGCCATGTGGGGTGCTGGGATCCAAGCCCAGGGCCTCTGCAAGAGCAGCCAGTGCTCTGAACCCCTGAACTGTCCCTCCTCTCCCAAGTGATTGTGTAGGTAACTGGCTCAACAGTTGCTTTACTTCTTTGTTTTCAGATTGGGCTGGTCTGGAACTCCAGAGATCTGCCCGCCTCTGCTTCTGGAGAGCTGGATTAAAGGTGTGAGCCACCACGCCCAGCTCCACAACCATCATTTCAAAAACAGTCCAAATGGACAAATTCCGAGGAAGAAGAAACTTGCTAAGACAGATGCAAAAAGAAACAGACCACTTGACTAGTCTTGATTCCATCACCTACATGAAATCTACACTGAACACCTTGCTCACAAAGAATCTCCAGGACCCAAGTTTACAAATGCACTCTGCTATTTATGAAATAACATCTGGGGAGATGGCTCAGTGAGCGAGCCCGAGTTTTGTTCTCCAGAAACCACACAGAAATGTCAGGTGTGGTGGCATGTGACTCCTATTCCAGCACTGGGAGGCAGACACAGGAGGATCCTTAGGGTTTGCTGGAAAGGTAGTCTAGCCCAACTGGCAATTTCCAGTTTCAGTGGGAGCCTGCCTCAAAAACTAAGGAAAAGAGCATCCGAGGAAGACATCTGGCTCCCACATGCACAAGCATAACATGAATGTACACCTGGACACACAAAAGTGCAGTTTAAAAACAGACAGAAGCAGTACTGGCTTCACACAAAGTTTTCCAAAGAATAAATCTCCCAAACATGTTTTCCGAGGCCCAGCATGATCTTGATACCAGAATCCCACAAGAACTTTGAACAAGAAGGAAACCCCACACTGACCTCTTCATTAAACACCACATTGGGTTGTGGTCCACCTTTCACTCAAGTTCATGAACTCCCTGAATTTTTGGTTCCTGGACCACTTGGGGAATCTGTGGACTCTGGCTTGAAAATTCCCACCTTAAAGTGTGCCACTGGGGTGGGGGTGGGGCGGGCTTTGAGGTCTCAAAAGCCCAAGCCAGGCCCAGTGCCTCTCTTCCTCCTGCCTGACAATCCGGACGTGGATCTATCAGCTCCCTCTCCAGCACCATGTCTGCCTGCATGCTGCCATGCTTCCTGCTGTGACGACAATGGACTAAACCTCCGAAACTGTAAGCCAGCCCCAATCAAATGCTTTGTTTTATAAGAGTTGCCATGGTCATGGTGTCTCTTCACGCAATAGAACACTGACTAAGACACATATGAAATCAACTCTTTCATTTAAGTTTATGAGTTTCCATTTGGGGAAAGTGTGACATTTAGGATGTCACTTGTCAATTGAGAAAAGACTTCAGGAATATAAATTGGCCTGAAGTCTTTATATTTAAAGAAGAAGGAGGAGGAGGAGGAGGAGAAGAAGAAGGGAAGGGAGGAAGGAAGGAAGGAAGGAAGGAAGGAAGGAAGGAAGGAAGGAAGGAAGGAAGAAAGAAAGAAAGAAAGAAAGAAAGAAAGAAAGAAAGAAAGAAAGAAAGAAAGAAAGAAAGAAAGAGAAAGAAAGAAAGAAAGAAAGAAAGAAAGAGAAAGAAAGAAAATTCCTACCTTAAAGAAACAGGGCTAGAGGTAACCTAGACTACCAAGGAACGAGAGCACCAGTCCAGACAAAAAACCCATCAGGTAAGTCATAATGGGCATCTGTCCTATGGGGTTTCAAACAGGTTTTTTGGGGAGCTGGATTGCTCTTAAGACAGTGACTCTTAACTTATGGGTCACAATCTCCATAAGGGTTGTGTATCAGATATTATACATATCAGATATTTACATTATGATTCATAAAGGTAGCAAAACTATAGTAATGAAGTAGCAATGAAATAATTTTATGGTTGGGGGTCACCACAACATGAGGAACTGAATTAAAGGGTCGTGGCATTAGGAAGGTTGAAAACCGCTGTTTTAAGAGGACTTGTCTTGGCTTTTTATTTCACACGTGTCTTTGTTTTCTCTCTAAAATAATTCTTGCTTTCCTTAATATAAAGAACTTGACTGAACATTTCAAGTCCTTTATTTCTCAAATAAATCCCTGGGATAATAAAGTAGAGGCCGCATATTAGGCAATCCTCCCTCTGATGACATGCTCGGACATTGGACCGCATGTTTGTAAACAGGACATTCAAGGCATTTTTGTAGCTGGCGCTTGACACAAAGTCGAGCTACAGACCAAACCCTTACAACACCCTTTGGAAGGTCACCTGAAAAAACAAGACTGAGGGTGGATGTGGGACAGCTGAGTTAGCACCGAGCTTAACTCCCTCAGGGAAAGATCACTCTAAATTTCCGACAATCTTCTTGGACACTCTCCTTTTGGGAGAAGAACCAACTAAGTGCAATGGCTGCATCTTCCCCACTTTTTGGAATTCGTTTCCACGTACAGAGGTAATATCTTTAAAAATTGATGCTAATCTTCGACTAGAGTCCAGGATTAATCTTTTTTCATTATGAAAATTTTAAACCTATAAGAAACTCAGGAAATAAATTTAGCAAATACATATTGGAACTATGTCCCCAACTACCCATCTCTAGAGAATTTTAACGTTTTGTTATATTTGTCTTTAAAATGTTTTTAAAAAGCCTTGTTAAGAAAACATTAGAGGTGGCTGGAGAGGTGGCTGGAGGGGTGGCTGGAGAGGTGGCTGGAGGGGTGGCTGGAGGGGTGGCTGGAGGGTTGGATGGAGGGGTGGCTGGAGAGGTGGCTGGAGGGTTGGATGGAGGGGTGGCTGGAGGGGTGGCTGGAGGGGTGGCTGGAGGGGTGGCTGGAGAGGTGGTTCAGTGGGTGATGTGCCTGCTGTACAAGCATGAGGGCCAGGGTTTCCATCCCGTGGACACCTGCAAAGGCGGCAGGACAGCACGTGTGTGGAATCCCAGGCCAGCCTGCCTGGCTGGGGCGAGAGTCAGGGACCAACACCTCCTGTCCTCTGATCTCTGCGTATGCTCTGTGACATGCCCTCACTCACACGCACATACACGAATATGTATGTACACACACACACACACACACACACACACACACACACACCCCATAGACAATAAAATACTTTTGTACTAATAATACTAAGAGTCTAACAGATTCCTTTTTTGTCTCACTAGGTATGCCTAAATTTATTTATTTAGAATTTTGTTCTTCTATGATTTCTTCCAACCAGATCTCAGCCCTACTTCTCCAAAGAGAAGCCAGTGGGATTTTGAGAAATTACCTTCTTTTATTTTTAATAATGAAATTATTTCACTTCAGACAATGCCAGTATTGTAATGGAGATGCCCTAAGTTGAATCATGAGCAGGTGGGGTCCATAGTATACCTCAGTAGGAAGAGTTCCAGGTGGAGCTGAGCATTTCCTGGCCATCCAGAGTGTCAACAAGGCACTAAAATCTTCTAATCTAGTTGCATTTTGTGGTTTGCAAATAAGAACTCTGACCAATACAATGGAACTTGATTGCCTTTAAGAGCCTCCTTGGCATATTGTTTCCCTATTAAAAACATCCCACCTAAGTATATTGGCGCACACCTTTAATCCCAGTACTTGGGAGGCAGAGGCAGGAGGATCTTTGTAAGTTCAAGGCCAGTTTGGTCTATATGGTCACTTCCAGGACAGCCAAAGCTACATAGTGAGACCCTGTCTCAACAACAACAACAAAAACACCTCAAAGCTCCTTTATTTAATTATATACCTAGAAATCATGTGGGTGGAACAAATGAAGGCTAGAGGATCACTTCTTCCATGGGTTTAGAAATCACTAATATTGGATTCTTGTGTGTGTGTGTGGGGGGTGTATGTGTGTATGCGTGCATACTTGTACATGCATATGGAGACCAGAAGTGGACTTCAGGTATCCTTAGTCGCTCCCTACCTTGTTTTACGAGACAGAATCTCTCACTGAACCGAATGATGGCCAATTTGGCCATACCAGCTGAGGAAGCCCAAGGCTGTTCCTGTCTCTGTCTCCCAGAGCAGGTGTGCATTGCTAGCCTGGCTTTCTACATGATTCCCGGGGTTGAACACGGGTCCTCAGGCTTGCGTGGCAAGCATCTTACCAAATGAGCCATTTCTCCAGTCCCAGGATTCTTGACTTTCACGATACACTTCAGTGTCTCTCACTTCCAGCATTTATGGTTCATAAGCTAACATGAAGAGTGTCAAGAGATAACAGCAAGAATCAAGGAAACAGTTCATTATGCAGATAACAGACAGAAGAAACCACATCCTAAGAGAATGTGGTCTGTCATCTAGGGTGAACCGAAGAATGTATCCCATTAAAAATGCCGCCTGTGGCAGGAGCAAGAGGCATCTTCCGGAGAAGCGTAGCTGCAGTCTTTCAAGACATAACTCGAAAGGGCTTGTAGTAGTCTCCATGTGTTTTTTCTTAAGTTTCCTTTTAACCAGGGCCAGACAGACTAGGTTTAACTCCTGGCTTTCCAATCGGGTGGGTACATGGCTACCTCAGAGGTGAGTTTCTTAACTCCTCTGAGACTTGGTTTCCTCTGCCACATGGAGGGCAACACTGAGATCCTAAAGTAGCATGAAATAAGACACACATGTAAAGAGTTTAACACATGTCAGTCATGAAGGCAGAGTGTCTGTGGCTCTTTGTACATCCTTTCCCTAGAGCACTCTGCTTAAGCTCTCAAATAAAATAGCCAGAACCAGTGACATGGCTCAGTGGGTAAAGAAAGGCATCTGCCACTAAGCCTGATGACCTGAGTTCATCCTTGGGACCCTCATGGTTGGTTGGAAGACCCTCATGGTTGGTTGGAAGACCAATTCCTGCAAGTTGTCCACTGATTTCTACACACACACACACAATCTAATAAATTTTTCAAATTTTTAAATAAAATAGCTACGACTATTTTGCATTCACATTCTGGAACCTTTTGGGGCTGAACAGGACAGAGCATTGCTCAACAAATATTTACTGAGTAAACAATCAGAGATAACAATAATGATTAGCTTAGGACGTGTTTGCTAAATGTTGATATATTTGGCAAATGCCTTTTACAGATCACTTAATTCTCATAATAACTCATCTAAGGCACTGACTATATGAAATGGAGGCTCAAAGACATTGACAAGTGGGGCTGAGGAGATAGCTTCATGGTAAAGTGACTTGAATTTGATCCCCAGAAGCCCAGTTGGTAGTGCACACTTGAAATCCCAGTGCTGGGGAGGTGGGGACAGGGGCGTTGCTGGTTATCAGTCTATCCTATTTAATGAGGACAGTGGGAGATACTATCTCAATAAACCAAGGTGGATGACTCTCCCTTCAGGAGTCTGTACCCTTCCTTATGTATGACTGTTTTCTTCTGCGTGGCTTTCTCTCCTAATCCTTATGCTTAAGACTATATTAAAGTATCTTTAAGAGCTGGGTAGTGGTGGCACATGGCTTTAATCCCAATTCTCAGGAGGCAGAGTCAGGTGGATCTCTTTTAGAGGCCACTGTAGATGAATTTCTAAACAGTCTTATTAAATAAGAAACACAGAGCCAAATACAGAGGTGCAAGCCATAGAGACCAGAGCAATAGCCGCCAGCTTTCATAAGTCTTCCTACATGTTTGTTTCTGCTCTTCTCTACAGACACTTAACACAAATGGTCTTCTTGTAGTCCCAGTTCAATTAAAAATTCAAGCTGGCTTTGGAGTTGGAGAATGTCTCTCTCCTTCTCTAAACACAAGCATGTTGTTAAAAGGAAAATGCAAACTCCCTGTATCATGCCAGAAGAAAGAGCCATCTTCTGATATGGGACAGGAGAAAACGAAAAATTTAAGGGACTATTCTATTGCTACTAATCTCAATTCTTTGATTCTATTTTGATTCTTTAAACTTTTCTTAAGGTATAAATTTTACATCAAAACTTACAAGATTAATATCTATATATTTTAAACTTTTGTTATGATATTAATGGTTATATAGAGTATAACGAATTCTAGAAAAAAGGCTTTAGTTAGCTGCCCATACATGTTTTTGTGTTCGAGTCTCTATCAGTTTTCTGCAGGGAATCACGACCAGGCCTAACATCAAATGTGAAGTCTCCAAAAAGATGATGGGGCCCCACAACAACAACAATTCCACATGGAAAATAATAATACCACTAAGCTGACAAACATCACCCACAGATCAGCTTTGGACTACAAACTGCTCAGAATGGCTAACTGTGATGATCCAGTTTTACAGTCTACTTGAACAAGAACTTGAGATAAGCCCTGAACTTTGACATTATGCAGAGACTGGACAATAAATGATATAGCTACCTTTCCTAGAACTTGACAATTAATCCAAATTTTTTCTTTTTGGAATCCCCTAAAGATGCCTTCACCACAACCAGTAGAAAGCAATTTTAAGAACACGATACCCACATTCCCAAAGAGGTGGTGTGGGGTGGGTGTTTTTTGGTCTTTCAATGAGTTTTGGGTTTGGGATAATTTTCATTGTTTGGGAGGGTTGGTTACAAGTTGTTGTTGTTAATGGTTAGAAAAAGGAGATTAGATTTAAGGTTCTTGTTTGGAGAAAAAAAAAGAAGATATATAGAAAAGACAGAATAGAGGGTAGATTATTGAATCTACTTTGAAAAGAAAAGAGGATATACATAAAAAGGTAGATTATTGAATCTACTTTTAAAAGATAATTACTAGTTTTAAATACTTTATACTGGATTGGATTTTTATATATTGTATATACATTATATATATTGAGATTGATATTGTTAGAAAATGCTGTATGTATTTTTTCTAATCTTGTTCAGGATATTGTACTTAGACAGTTCATTTAACAATGTAATGCAATTTGCTAAACCTTGAATGTTATTATTACCAACTATTAGGATATAAAGAAACAAAAGTTAGAAGTTAGACATTACAATCAAACTTGTAGTCATATTAGGTATGTTTTCAAGGTCGAGCAGAGATATATTAGATAGACAGGTCATCTTCAAACCCTTCAGAGAGCTACAGAATATGGCATTTAAAATGTTTTAAAAACTTAGACTTTCTGGATAGTGAGACATGTCTGCTCCTGGCAGCACTGATTTACTTCAGAGAGGAGGGTGGGCATTGAAGTCACTCCATGTGGAGTTTATCTTCTTCTTGGCAAAAATAGCCATTTGGGCAAGAGACTGTTCTTGCCTGGACTGCTTGACAAAATGTTGTATCGACTGGACATGCAGGATCCATAGAAAGGTGACCACTGAACTTTGTAAGGCAGATGGTCCTTCAGGTTCCTGCTTCACAGAGGAGACTGCCAGACATTCCATAGGACACAGAGGGAAAAACATGACTGAGAGACTCTAGGCCTATGGGCTGAAGATGGATGCCCCAACACTGCAGAACTCTGGGTGACTGTCCAGGTGGCCAGCTGTCTCTGTCATTCTAGATTTCTGGAAGTCGCTTATTTGCACTTCCTGTTTTATTAGGTAATATTATTTCCTTCTGAGGTCTTCGGATGCAGTTGAAGACTAGATAGTTATAATTTTCCTTGGTTATGATAAAAAATAAATTAGATATAAAACTTTAGACTCACAAATATAGGATAGATAGAATATTTTCTTTAATTTTGCCAAATACAAATAGACTAGATAACTAATTCTTGCTAGATAACTGTTTTGTTATGTAATTTTACTATGTTGAAGTTAAAACCTTTCTTTTAAATAGAAAGAGGAAAGGATGGGTGATGTTGCTCTGTATGCTGTGAATGTGTTGCTCTGACTAGTTGATAAATAAAATGCAGATTGGCCAGTAGCCAGGCAGGAAGTATAGGCAGGATAAGCAGAGAAAGAGAATTCTAGGAGAGGAAGGCTGAGTCAGGAGATGCCAGCCCGCTGTCCAGGGAGCAACATGTAATGGCACACAGGTAAAGCCACAGAACATGTGGCAACATAGAGATTAACAGAAATGGGCTGAGTTTAAATGTAAGAGCTAGTCAGTGGCAGGTCTGAGCTAATGGCCGAGCAGTTTTAATTAATATAAGCTTCTGAATGATTATTTTATAAGCAGCTATGGGGTCCATGGAGCTGGGCAGGACCAGAGAAAACTTCAGCTACAGGCCAGCCTGGTCTACAGAGTAAGTTCTAGGACACAGAGAAACCTTGTCCAAAAAAAAAAAAAAGCCCAAACAAACAAACAAATAACAAATTTTAAGAAAATAAGTAGACCTCTATCCATGCCATATATTTTACTTAAAACAGTTTAAAAATGAAATGATGCAAACTTCTCTTCCCTTCCCCCGCCGCCCAAAAAAAACTTACAGGAGAAAATCTTTGTAACCTTGGGTTAGCGAGGCCATCAGTACGACAGTGTAAACATCATTCAAGCTAGATTTTATCCAAATTAGAAATCCTCACTCTTGAGAGGCACCAGCAGCAATCACAGTTATGAAGATATCTACTATCAAAAACCCAGAAAAGCCAGGCCTGGTGGTTCATGCTGTAACCTCAGGACTCTGGGAGGCAGAGGCATGAGGACTGAAAGAAGTTCAAGCCTGGGTGACGGAGGAAGCCTGTCTCAACCCCCCTGACTCCAAGCAAGCAAGCAAGCAAGCAAGCAAGCAAAACCCAGAAAATAACAAGCATGCTCAGGATGTGAACTCTCCGGCATCTTCATGCTGTTGGAATGCCTTGAAAAGCAGCATGGGGGGTCCTTAAAACATGCCAAGCAGAACTGCCAGATGGGCTAGCAATTCTACATGTAAGTATAAACCCTGAACCTTAAAGCAAGAACTCAAAATGTTTGGACCCCAAGGTTTATAGCAGCATTCACAAAAGCTAAACCATAGAAGCAACCAAAGAGCCCACGAACAGATGAGGGGAGGAGCAAAGAAGCCAGATACAGACAAGGGGATGTCAGTCACCTTTAAAGTTAAAGGTGAATAAAATTCACAACAGTGTGTGTCAGGAGGAAATTCCAACATATACCGTGTCATGGGTGACGCCTGAGGACAGTCTGTTAAAGTGACACAAACCAGTTCCCAAAAGATAAAAGGAAAGATGGAGCATCAATGGAGAGACAGAGGCAGGATGGGTGGTTGCTAGGGGGCATGCAGAGAGGGAAAATGTCCATTTACCACTTAACAGGCACTTTCAGTTTTACAATATGCATGAATTATGGGGACGGATGGAGCAAGGGTTGTACAACAGCACAAATGTTTTTGGTACCCATGAGCTGTATACTTTAAAGTGGTAAAATTGTATATTGTGTGTTTTTTAATATAAAAGATGTATTTATGTTAATTTTATGTGTATGGGTGTTTTGCTGGCAACGTGTGTCTGTGCATCATATGTGTGCAGTGCCAACAGAGGCCAGAAGACCACGTCTGATCCACTAGAACCAAGCCCGGGTCCTCTGCAAGAGCAGCAAGTGCTCGTAACTGCTGAGCCATTGCTCCAGCATGTGTGTGTGTGTGTGTGTGTGTGTGTGTGTGTGTGTGTGTGTGTGTGTGTATGCGTGTGCGTGTGCGTCCTTAACCACACCTACCCCCCTTTGGAAAAAGAAAGACATGGCTAGGCTGGTGGGGGTGGGGTGGAGTGTGGGGGTGTAACATGTGCAAGGCCCTGGGTTATTCCCCAGCACTGTATACTCTGAGTGAAAATATTTGCAAAACACATAGGAAAAAAGTACTTGAATCTCAATTTGTATTTAAAAGACATCAATACTAAGAAATCAAACAAATTTTAAAATTAAAAGCAAGACTCCCCGCATCATTAGGATATTGGGCTGGGTCCAGCTGTAGAGTGTATGCACAAAGCCTTGGATTCTGTCTCCAGAGCCAATACAAACAAAACACCAAGAGAACAGCCTGATAAGATGATGCCACCAGCCACTCAGAAGAAATGACAATATCAGAGACAGATAAGCAGCATTATCAACAGGGACTGTCACATGGCCGCTTGGAATCAAAACGGAACTGCCAGGGAGAATATCTCTGGGCCAGTGGAAACATTTTATCTTGATAGACAGGGTGGTTTCATGGTTATGCTTGTCAAGATTCACTTGTATTTTTATTCTCTGCAAATTTACCTTGACATATACATTAAATGTAAAATCAATCAAGGAGATCAAGTGTGACGGTGCATGCCCATATCTCAATACTCGGGAAGCTGAAGCAGGATGGCAAGTTCCAGGCCAGCCTGGGCTAGACAGTGAGACCCTGTTTCAAAGAAGGAAAAAGTAGTCCAGGAACCAACCAGGGAAGAAGTTAGGCCTATGGAAGTGTTACAGCCTCCTATGGAGTAGAAAAATGAGTTCTCGGGCTGGGGACATGGTTAGCTCAGGTAGTAAAGCGTTTGGAGGCAAAAGGACCGGACTGAGATCCCCACAACCCACAAAGAGCCGGGTACGGCAGCAGAGCTTGTCATCTCAGATCTGGGGAGGTGGAGGCAGGGACATGGCTGAGGCTCACGGCCTGGCCAGTCCAGCTCAACTAATGACAGCCAGACTAGGCAAGAAACCCTGTCTCAAAAAGCAAGGTGGCTAAGACTTGTGAGGCACACCTAAGGGTGATCTCTGGTCTCCACATGCATACACACACGTATAATTACCTGTACATGCACATACGTGGACGGACACACAGTTGCTGGTGCTTATACACTAGACAACGTTAACAACAACACGGACTTTAGAACTGCTTGATGACTGCCATTAAATGTAGTACTGTGATCAAAACGGAAGTGAATATATTCTGTTTCCTGAAGAAGGGGAAGAAAATACGGCCTTGACTGAGGTCTTTGGACTCAACACTCAGAACAAACTTACAGCCAAGCATAAAAATCACATCTTGCTTGGACTACACGAAGTACAATCTGAAGTACACTATTCTTTCTTACTGGCCCTACGAGGCTCCATTTATCAAGCCATGTTGACAAGGTAAAGCAGTTTGTTCTTCAGGATGCTGGAACATTGCCCTGTGGTCTTCGGTTACGTACTAATTTTGAAAAGTAAGAATAGCTCCAGTCATCAAATGTTCAGCCACTTCTCTTCAATTTTTAAAGTGCTCTACAGTACAAGGATTTGGGAACACTCTGGCAAACAGCCTTAATACAAATTATAATCACAAAGAAACCTTTCAGTTTTTTTTTTTTTTATTTGACACAGCTACTCAGAATCTGCACGCACTGTTAGGGAATTGCATAATCTTAGACACCATAAAGATGGATTTTGATTGGGCCCTGGCTCAGGAGGATTATACCATCAGTGTCTGCAGTTGGGATTCAAACATAAATGTCCACATCGCAACCTGGAGCTTCAAGGGGCTCCTGAGCCTTTGCTCTGCTATGCCTTGTTAGCACAGAGCTAGGAAGACAAGTAGTTGCTTAATTTCATGTCAAGTCACTTATGTATTCCCATTAAAAAAAAAAAACTAAATTGAAGGAGAGGAAAGACATATTTAAAGGTAAGGAGAAAAAAGTGTGTGTATGTGTGTAGGAGGTTCACATTTGAACATGTGCCGAGGCCTGAGGCTGACATTGGTAGCATCCTTGACTGCTTCTACCTTACACATTGAGGCAGGGTCCCTCAGGCTGCCGGGTTGGACAGTTTGCCCTCGGGTTCCCATGTCCCTTTAGATTGCTGGAATTAGAGGCAAGCCACCACTCCTGTTTGGCACTGACCTGGGTTCTGGGGATCAGGACTTTGGCCTTCAGGTGCTTGTTCCACTGAGCCATCTTCCCAGCCCAAGAAAGGAGATTTTTTAAAAGCCCAACACACACATACACACCCATGCCACACTCTCACCTTTAAATGTCTGATGAGTAAGGGTTTAAGACATGGACAGTAAGTTCTAAGGTCACATTATAATTTCAATATTACCCAAGAGATTTCTTTCATGGCCCTGTCCGGTATCCAGACACTACTGGCTTTGGTACTGTATCTCCTCTGGAACAATGGTGAAGGAATATTTACACACACACACACACACACACACACACACACACACACACACACACACACACACACACCTTCTGCAGTACAAAAAGGGAAAAAGCCCTTTGGTTGAGAATTAAAATGTTCTAAGGTCTGAGGTCCCTTCTGAGAACCCTCTCCTGATGTCTCAAAAGGGAGTTTTTCCTCCAACAGGGCGTGCTCCTGTGAACCATCCCAAGGCAAGTTTCTGGAGTGTCCAGACCCACTTCCAAGGCAGGCTGAGCCAGAGGCAGACTTTCACAGTCACTGGCCAGGAAGGTCTGTCTGACAGCCATGTGCACTAAATCCAGACCCACTATTCTGTGTTTACCTTAAGAAGGCATTTCTGTTTACTTAAATGGAGAGTTTCTTAACTGAGAAATAAGATTAAAGATATAAGGCTGAACATCCTCACTAACCAAACAGAATATCAGCTAAAAAACACATTTTACATAAGGACGTGGGGGGGGGACGGGAGGGGGGGACTTGGAGCTTAATTTTTATGTGAAGGTCAAAGCTTATGAATTAACCATTAACCCTTTCAAGGCTGGTCAGACTGCTGGTGTCCCAGCAGCCCTACCAATCTAGATTTGATTTTAGACTTAATTCATTCTTATCTTTTTGCTCTTTTTATTTTTATGGACAGTGTCTAACTATGTTGCCCTGGCTGGCTTGGAGCCCGCTATATTGAACAGGCCCACATCAAACGCACAGAGACCGCCTGCCTCTGCCTCCCAAGTGCTGGGATTAAAGCCTGTGCCACTACACTCAGCTAAGAATTTTTAAGATATTGAAAACACTAAGAGAAGTTGAATTTTATATTGTTCACTAGCATAATATTGAAATAAATATTTTTTAAAACATAAATATTTGGGGCTGAAGAGATAGCACAGCAACTGTGAGCACGGGCTGCTTTTGCAGAGGACCCCGGTTCTATTCCCAGCAGCCACATGCAGGCTCACAACTGCCTGTAACTCCAGTTCCAGGGACCTGACACCCTCTTCTGGCCTCTGTGGGCACCAGGCATGTAAATGGTGCACAGCCAGACATGCAGGCAAAACACCTGCACACGTAAATTAAAAATAAACAAATCTTTTTAAAAATATACATTTCTTACATGTGTGTATTTATTTCAAGGGTGGGCACACAGCACAGCACATGTGTGGAGATCAGAGGACAACTTTTGGGAGATGGTCCTCTCCTTCCACCATGTGGGTCCTGGGGATTGAACTCAGCTTGTGAGGCTGGTGGTCGGCACCTTTATCCACTGAGCCATCCCACCCACCCTTGAAATGAGCCTTTAGAAGGACAAGTTCCCCTCTCTAGTCCTTAAAGTATCTAATTTGGCTGGCAGTGGTGGTGCATGCTTGTTATCTCGGCACTGAGGTGTGAGAACGGTAAGCTCAAGGCCAACCTCCTGCACTGAGTGACACCCCAGGTCAAAAACCATTACATAATTAAAATTCAGTATTTAATTTGGCTGAGACTAAACGTTAATTGAGGATTTCCAGGAAGACAGAGTAGATACACTGACTTCCTTCCTTCCCACTGAACACAATTAACCCTCTGGACTTTGTATCAGGGACAAACAAGCCAGTCTTGAACAGCAGAGGGTAGGTAAAACAGGTAGCAACCATGAGACCTGAAGAACAATACCAGGCAGTTTCCCTGGGGACCCCGTCTGCTTCGGGGACCTGAGACCTACTGCTCAAGAAGCTGCATGTGAGAGGAAAAAAAAGCATGGCTCCAGACAAGAGTCCCAGAAAAGCCTTCTCCTTGCAACCCAGAGGTCAGACGATGAAAGCAAAATCTGGCAAGACCAAAATATTTCAGATAATAATCACTGTTTTGCAATCAAACACCACACACACACACACACACACACACACACACACACACACACACACACACACACGCCTGTGGACCTGCCCCATAAATGCCAGTAAACAGCTGAGGGCTATCAACCACGAACTCTCCTCTCCTCAGGTGTAAGGATCTGTCGCTAGCCCTGGTGGGGACAGAGAAGGCCAAGTACAGAGCAGGAAGACACTCCCCCTTCCACTTGCCTGGTATCCCAGGAGGCGTGGGAAGAGTCAGGGCTTTCGACACCCAGAGATAATGAGGCCAGTCCTTTGTAGCTTATTAAAGACCATGCGGACCCTGAACTCCCTCCTCTGCCCAGCAGATGTCAAAAGAGGAAGAAAGGAGGACTCCCCTTCTCACTGGAGCCAACTAGGAGACAGCTGAGACAGGAGGCTTAAACAAGACACAGAGTCTTGACACAACATGAAGATCTCCAGGTTTTGACTGTAATTCCCTTGTTATACCGAAACCCAGGACATCTCAAACTGAGTGAAAATGAGCAATCAGCAGATGGAAACACCAAGATAACAGAGATGATAGGCTTACTTGACAAAGACTTCAAAGCAGCCATGATAAAAATGCCTCAACAAGCAACTGAGGCACGTTGGAGACAAATGGGGAGGGGGGGTAGAAAGCCTTAGCAATGAAGAAATTCTAGAGAATAAACAGAAACTTAGAATTAAAGGCATATGGCTGGGGCCTGGGAGATGGCTCACCAGGTCAAGCACTCGCCTCACAAACAAGAAGACAAGGGTTCAGATTCCTCAGCAGCCATGTCCATTCCAGGTGGGCATGGTGATGTATTTACAATTCTGGTGCACAGGAGGTGAAGGGGGGGGGGGCTCCCTGGAGCGAGATGGCTGGCTAGATTAGAACACTTAGTGAGCTGTGAGTTCAAGTGAGGGACCCTGCCCAAGATGTAAGGTGGAGAGCAAGTGAGGAAGACAGCTGATGTCAGCCTCCCTCGTGTGCCATGTGCACACACACCACACCACACCACACCACACCACACACATAAAAGAAGTGTGATAAAGAGATGCCAGGGGATCGGTTCTGCAGCAGAGCTTGAAGAGAGAACAGCAGAGACCAGCCAGCTTGAAGAAGAGGAGACTGAAGGAAAAGACTGAGCAGAACTCGTGTTGCTTGACTGGAGGTTGGGGAGGAGGGTGGCTCAGCACTTAAGAACTTGCTGCCCTTGCACAGGACCCAGGTTCCATTTCCAGCAGCCACATGGTGGCTCACGATACTCTATACCTCCAGTTCTAGAGGGTCCTGTGCCCTCTTCAGCCCTCCACAGGCACCAGGCACACTTGTGATGCACACACACACACTCAGGCAAAACATCCATACTCATAAAATAAAAATAACTACATCTTAATAAAAAAAAAAAAAGGATCTTGGTGCTACTGGCATCTCAGGGGATAAGAATGTAGAGGGCTGGAAAAGGACTCAGGAAATAATGGCTGAAAACTTCCCAAATTTGGCAAAAGTCATAAACCCAAGAAGCAAAAGAACCGGAAATATACAAATCAAAGAAATCCATGCCAAGATGCATTATAATTAAACTAATGAAAACTAATAATCACATAGCTGCTTTGGAAAATAGCACAACAGTTTTCCTTTAAAACTAAACTCAATACTCTAACCATAGCAATCTCATCTGGGTATCTACCCAAATGAATCAAAATCTTGTCTCTACCAAAGACGTGGACACAGCTGTTCAGAGCAACCTTGCCGTCCCTCAGCAGGTGAACTATGATTAAACTGTTGTCCTTCTGCACAGCACAATGTTATTCAGCACTAAAAACAAGTGGATCTGAGGGGATGGGGAGGTAGCACTGTTGCAGAGCGTTTGCTGCGCAGGTATGAGGATCTGAGCTGATCACCAGAACCCACATTAACCCATATGGTGCCACATGCTTGTATGATCAGCTCTGGACAGGCAGAGAGGCAGATTCCTAGGATTCAGGGGCCATAGACTAGCCTAATTGGTGAGCTCCAGGCCAATGAGAGACCCTGTATCAAAACAAAGTGAACAGCTCCTGAGGAAAGACACATGATGCTGACGTCTGGTCCTTACATCCACCTGCACACACATGCAGGCACACCTATACACATGGGTGTGGGTGTGAAAGCCTGTAAAACACACACACACACACACACACACACACACACACACACACACACACACGCACACACACACACACACATAATTACAAATAAAACAAATCTTTAAAAAAAGAATCCCCCTCACCCAGAGACTAGAGAAGGAGTCAGATACCTTGGAGCTGAAGTTACAGGCATTTTGTGAACCACCAGGAATAGATGCTTGGATCCAAACTCTGGTCCTCAGAAAGAGCAGCAAGCGTTCTTAACTTCTAACCCATCTCTCTAAGCCCCCAAATTAATTTTTCAATCATGAAAAGACATGAAGAAAATCTAAATGCATTTTAAGTGAAGAAAGCCAATCTGCAGAGGCCACATGCCCTTATGCCTCCAGCCAGATGGTCTTCTGGAAAAGGCAAACCTATGGAGACAGTAGAGTCAGCGGGTGCCAGAGGCTGGGGGTTGGAAAGGATGGCTGAAGACAGGTTTTTAGAGCCGTGAAATCATCCTGTTAGATGCTGTAATGGTGGACACGTATCTCTGCACCTTTATCTAAACTCATAAAATGGACAATGGCGACAGTTGAGCCCTAGTGTGTGCTTCTTGTGCCAGGTGGTAATGACTGAGTCCGCACAGGGTCATAAAACTGCAATCACCGCACGGCTCTGGATATTGACAGAGGGGGAGGATCCCACACTTGGCGCCGGGGGCTGTGTCAAGCCTTCTGCTCAATTTGACCGTGAACCTGATACTGTTCTAAACATTAAAGTTCATTTAACAATCACATGGAACTGGATGAAAATGAAAATATCAGAATTTGTGGGGATTGCCACAGCAGTACTTAGAACGTGTGCAGCACTAAACACATTTATTAGGAAAGCAAAAAAATACCTGGGTCTCTGAACTTCTCTCCAAGAACATGGGGGTCAGGAGAGCAAAACAGACCCAAAACAAACCAAGTCGCAGAAAGAAATTATAAAAGTGAACACAGAAAATAGAGGGGTAAAAAAAAAAACAATGAACAAAGACCAAGGAAATTGAGATACCGCCAGCAAGACTGACGGAAAATAATCGGGGGCCACAAATGACCACTGCCCTCCCTGCTGCTGGTTCTGTACACATCAGGAAGACGGCAAGGGAATGAATATTACGGACGGCTCAATGCTCAGACATCTGTCAGCTTAAATCAAGAAACCCTCTCTATCACAAGTCTGCCCATATGGAAGAGATTATTTAAATGACTCTACAACTACTGAAAAAGTTGAATTTGGAGATTCAAAACTGCCCCAAAGAAATCCCCAGGCCCAGATGATTTCAGTGGAAAACTAACACATAAGTCCACACGGTTGGTTCCAGAACATAGGACAGAGAGCTCCCTGACATAGTTCACGAGGCTGATATCAAACAGGAAAAGACAACATAAGTGAAAATTAAGTAAGTGAAACTGAAGACAGTGTCACTCACAGATGGTTTATCAATACTTAGAAAAGAATTATCCAACACAAAGTTAGTTCACGAATGTCGGGTTGGGTCCATATTCAAAGTCAATATGCATTGCCATATTAACTAGCATGATTATACTCACTTAAGCAGAAAGGGCCTATGGAATATTTCAATTTCTAGAAAACCCAGGACAGAGGGAACTTCACCAATCCAATGAATCAAAAATCTAACAACTGAGCCAGGTGGTGGTGGCTCACACCTTTAATTCTGGCATGGAGGATCTCTGTGAGTTTGAGACCAGCCTGGTCTACAGAGTAAGTTCCAGGACAGCCAGGGCTACACAGAGAAACCTTGTCTCGAAACAAACAAACAAACAAAAAACCACAATCCGACAACTGATATTATAGTTATTGGTGGAAGATAAGGAGTTCATCTTCAGCTTGGGAGCTGCCGTGGTTTGAACCGGAAATGTCCCCTACAGTCTGAGGTATTAGAACACTTGGTCCCTAGCTGGGGAGGTTTAGATGGTACAGTCTGGTTGGAAGAAAGGACATCACTGGGACTGGGCTTTGACATAAAGAAAGAGTCACATGCCTACTTCCCTCACGTGGTCCAAGGTGTGAGCTCCCAACTTCCTGTTCCTGCCACCATGTCTGCTGCTCGCTGCCACATGTCCCACCAAGAGTGACTCTTACTCCTCTGGAACCAGTAAGCCCAAATCAACTCTTTCTTCTGTGGGTTGCTTTATCACAACAGAAGAGTACCCAAGACAGGAGCAAGCAAAGACATCCATCCATCCATCCTCACCAGTTACTTAATACACTAGTCCATGTTCTAGTCAGCGTGATAAAGCAAGAAAAATAAATGAAAGGCATACAGCCCCGAAGAAGAAAAATAAATGTTCTTATTTGACAAGATTGCTTATATCAAAACTTGTATGAATCCACAGAAAGGCTCATAGCAAATCAGTGAGCTGAACAAAGACACAGGATACAGGATAAGTATACAATGCCAGTTGTATGTCTGTATGCTAACGTAGAACACATGGACATCCAAATCGAGAGTCCTAACTGCTTTACAAAGAGAGCACAGTGCAACATTAATAGGATTTGTTTACTAAAAATCATACAACCCTGATCCGAGTCCACCCACGCCTGGCTTTTTACAGGTTCTGGGGACTGGAACTCACGCTCTCACGCTTGCGGAGTAACCAGCTGTGCCACCTTCACAGCCCCTGTTCTTCATCTGAACTTGCTGAAATCTGTTGGGTATATGTGCATGGTCTGTTTCTGAGTTCTGTGTCTCACTCCACACTCTTTCTCAGCCTGCATCATTTAATCTTAAAATATAATGAGTGACCACTCCCTGTCTATGAGAATGTGGTGACAGGGGCTAGGGAGATGCCTTGGTGGGTAAGAGTGCCTGCTGTACAAGTATGAGGATCAAGTTCAAATCCCCAGCACCCACCTCAAAGGTCAGAGGTGGCTGTACAAGTCTGTAACCCCAGTGCTATTGCTACTGTAACTTCTGCCTTGATAAGGTCGTTCTCAACATCTGGCTGTGAAGCCATTCAACGTCTTGCAAAATATTAACACTGCGGGGATCAGGGCAGAGGAGACAGAGGACCTCTGTGACCCTTCCCCTCCCCTCCCCTCCCCTCCCTCTTTCCTCTTCAAAGGGTCCTGACTCAGGTTAGCCTGGAATCTGTGATCTTGGTCTCAGGTATGCACCACCACACCTGGCCCTGTGTGATTTCTTGTAACAACATATGAATCTACAGTTATGTTAAATAAAAGTTTAAGTCAGGCACGGGGAATTTAAGTCTGGTGTGGAATGCACACCTTTAATCCCAGCACTGGGAAGGCAGAGGCAAGGGATCTCTGAGCTTGCGGCCAGCCTGGTCTACACAGACAGGGCTACCTGGGAAAAACCCGTCTCAACAACAACCATGACAAAAGTTTACTTTTAAAAACTTAATTAACTGGGCACGCTGATATCTGACTGCAATCCCAGCACGTAGGAGGTAAATACTAATTCTGGCTACCCGGAAAATCCCTGGGCAGCCTGAAGTTCATGAGACCCTGTCTCACATCCCCTCTACAGAATGTTAATGTGAACCTTCTTTCGATCTATCCCATCATCTGAAATGATTACTGCCTATAAGACCCTTCTCATGGCTGTAATTCTGTCAGCACCTCCAAGGTCAGAGGCTGCCAGTTACGACTCCAAGCTGCTCCTCCAAAGAACTGGGTTCAAGTCCCAGCACCTACATGGCAATGTACAACTATGTGTAAGTCCCATCTGGAACTGACTCCCTCTTCTGGCCTCTGCATGCACATGGCACACATACATACATGTAGGTAAAACACCCATACACGTGAAATAAAATTTTAAAAATGTTAAATTATATTTTACAAATGACTAAGGCCACAAACATGTATGAGGGGCAGACTCAGTACTTTGTGCCTGAATATCTGCATAAACACACTGGCCTGCAGTAATCTCCTGTAAAACTATTAGCTCACAAAACTATTAGCTGCTTAGGTAGCATTGAAATGTTCTGGATATTTCTGCATATTAATCGAGGTTTTGGGGTTTGTTTTGTTATTGTACAATTCCTTCAAATGATTTCTTTCCAAAGAGCTAGGAGAAGTTGCCTCACTTACCACTCAGCCTTCGCCCCAGAGGGAATCATCCCTGTGCATTTGCTCCTCACAGATTATTTTTTTTTGTGTGTGTGTGTATTTCTAGACATTTGTTCAGTTCTGTGTATTTGATTTTTTTAAAACAAGACAGGATCATACTGTTATGTCATTTTTGAGATTTCTCACTTTGAAATGTCTCAGAAAGTCACGTGTCTGTGTTCAGATGTAATTTAACTGTTCCATCGGCCTGGAAGCCTTTGTTCTGCAGGACTGAGGTCCCCCTGTCCAGCCTGATTCAGCTGTGGACACAGGGTGTCTGGAAATGTTGTTACTGCAGGCCATTAGGTCAGCAGCGACATCATCGCACTGTGCCTCTGGAGTGCAAAGGAGGTGACTCCTCTGTGACAGGGACATGGAGGTATAACTGACTCCGAGAACACAGGTAACTCTGGGGTCAGCCGCACCGACACCGGTCCCCTGTGTCCTCGGTTCTGCTTGAGGCTAAGGGAGGCCACATGACCCAGTTCTGGCCAATTAAACATGAACAAAAGTTGACTGAGAGTCCCTGGGAATGTCGACTCTCCAGGTAAGAGGGGGTCTCTTTTCCTGTCCTGAGGATGACTAGGGTGACCAGAGGGGTGTGCAGCCAGGATACAACATGGGGATAGGGAGCCAAGAGACTAACATCGGAGTTGCTTGATGACAGCCACGGCAGCCACCCTCCAGACACTTGTCATAAAGGAGGGGCTGGCTCAGGCCGCAGGAAGCCTGGCTTTCTGTTACTTGCAGCCAAAGCATTCCTCACACTTTAAGTATTGAATTACTGTTTAAAATGCCTGCACTCCTGGGGCTGGTTAAGAGCACTGGCTGGGGTCAGTTCCAGCACCTACATGGTGGCTCACAACCAATCATCTGTCACTCCAGTTCCAGGGGATCAAACATCCTCTTCTGGCCTCCACACGTACCAGGCACACACATGGTGTATGGACACACATGCAGGCAAAACACCCATACACGTGAAATAAAAATAAATCTTAAGGACAAGAAAAAGCTGTACTTTTTTTTTTTTTTAATTTTCTCCCAAGTCTATTGAGAGAACCCGTTTTCCTCCAAACATCTGTCGGCTTTGAACACTGGAAGTCACTTTAAATGTTTAATGACCTGGGAATGGGTAGTTCACAGACTGACCGTCGTTCAGTTTTCTTCTCCCGAGGCTTTCTCGTGCCTGTCTCTCGTCTGCTTTTCTAAGTGCTAAGAGACAGCACGGTGGGACAGCGAGGCTGACGGGACATCGTTCTTTGTAGCCTTACACTACACTATCAGCCCAGTCAAACACAGTGAAGGAAGACGCCCCGAGTGGCAGGCGAAGCCGACGGTGACAGCCATCCCCGAGTACACCACCACACGCACTGTGTCCAGAAGTAACTCAACGCGCGGCCAGCACATCAAACTCCCTTTGTAAACTACTGAAGCAAAGGCTGTGGAGCGGAGGACCACTGGTACACAGGGCACAGCCCCTCCGGCCAATCCCCAGAGCGGCTGGTCACTGCCATTCCTATCTGACAGAGTAAATCACGAGAGCAAACATTTTAAAGCCGTCCATCACTTTCATACCGCAAACACTTCCAAACATTGCAGGCCCAATATTTAAAAACAAAATGACTGTCTTAAATTATGCAAACTATGTTCCGCCTATCTAAAGATATCAACATGCTGAAGCTGGAAACACTGCTGAACCTGTTTGGTGGTTCATTATTCTAAAGAATCTGTTTCAAAATTTGATTCTCAGAAATAGACTCGAAGGTGGGAGAAGCCTGTGCTGGAGGGGGCTGGGGGAGCTGGGGGTGGGCATGATCAAGATAGAGGCATATACGTGGGGCTGTCAAAGAACAAGCCTTGGCTGTTCTGGAACTCGCTCTGTAGACCAAGCTGGCCTTGAACTCATAGAGAGCCTCCCGTCTCTGCCCCCAGCACTGGGATTAAAGATGTGCACCACCACCGCCCGGCCAAGCCAAAAATATTTTTAAAAAACAAACAATAAAAACTGATTCTCAAGTATTTTGTTATACCACATATGATCAAAATTATATTAACTTTTTGGAGTTAAAAAAAAATACCCTCATGTTAGTGAGATTTTAATGGTTTTACTAGCCAGGCACCCACCCTAGGACAGCAGGCAAGGAATTCCCCGAAGCAGTTAACAAGTAACCAATCTGACACCGAAAACAAACAAAATCCGCTGTTAAAGATATGAAAGCCTGTTCAGAGAAGCAATGTCAACAGCCGACAGCCAAGCACCTCCAGAACCACTACAAGGTCTGGCTTTTCTACAGACGACTCCGCTTCAGGAATCCCGGCACTCAGAGGACAGGGGGGTTTGCAAAAGGCCTGCTCCTGGGGTGAGGTGAGCACAGGAGGGCTCAGGTGTGACAAGCAGTCCCTAGCTGCCTGGCACAGCTCTTCCAACAAGAGCTGAGGGTTCACTCTCATAAAGTCCACAGCAGAGAGGAGCACTGGGTTCTCCAAGCTCTCCTGAGGTTTCCTTCAGAGACCTTCCCTGAGGGGACATACCCAGTCAGGGCCCCAAGAACGCCGGCCCCTATGGTGAGAAGGCCACAGAGGTGCGATCCACTGAGGCCCCAGGCAGGTGTGGGATTCACTCCATACCCTCTCGCAGGGTTTTTAAAACTCGTTTATAGGGCATAGAAGGCTTCTGGGGGAGAGTTTGAATTATTTTACATTTAGAAAACCAGTGTGTCTCCACAGGCAGTGTTTACAGTGTCCAGAGTGAGTCCCCACCTGAGGGACCTCTGGAGATGCTCTGCATCTTCCTGGCTTGCCCAGGGGTCCTGCTTGGGGAGAGGCACTGGACTGTTCCTCTTCCTGTTTCCCAGGAGGGCTGCACAGGCACAGAGGGTGGAGGAGGCAAGCACGTCCTTGGGGAGGGGAGCGAGATCCAGGTGTTTGTGCCGCACATGGCAGAGGGGCAGTGGAGCCAGAGTTAGTTGCCAGAACAAACCAAGCCAGATTGGTCAGCTCTTCAAAACAGTCTGTCCAACCTGCCGGACGCACAGCGACTCCAGGCAGTTCCGAGGGGTCAACACACCAAGAAAAAGACCAAAAAGTAAATAGAGAAAGGGACTGGGGCCAGAATATGCCCCCCACAAACCAGGTACAGCACTGCATTGCGGGCTGGGCCCCTGACCAGCTCTAACAGTTTCCAGAGTGCTGCTTAGCACCCACCCACCCACCAGAGGCTGAGACGCCAGGCCCTGGAGTTCCTCCCCAGCTGGTTGGTGGATTTGAGACAAGAGCTAAGAAGGAAGTGTGCGTGTGTGCCTGTCCGTGTGTGCTGTTGTGCGGTCAGCACTGCTCTTCTTCACTTCACACTTCCACTTGCACAACCAACTACTCTCAAGACATGGCCTGTGCACAAACAGGCACAAGCATGTGTGCACTCATGTACCCACAGGTTCTTGGTCAGGGCGGCAGATACACACACACATCCTTACAGTAGAGAGACGCCGTGCATGCACTCTGCCAGTTGGGTAGCGTAGCCACACAATCACACACACACCAACTCCACTCCAGGAGTGAACATACATACACATCCAATGCCCCCAGGCTCCGGCTCTACACACACTCCACCTCTCAGTCAGATGCATAGACCTCCACATTAGACCACAAACTCACAGCCTGTCAGCAGCAACACACACAATCTGTTAGAAGCACACGCGCCCTTACAGTCTTCCAGCTGGCCTGCGCGTACACGTAGGTGCACTCACAACCTGTCACACGCACCGCATGCACACTTAGAACAGCTCTGTGCAGTGCACACACCCGATCCCAACTTCTCGGCCGCTCCTGCACACTCACACGAGCTCCGCTGGCACGAGCACCCTCGCAGCCTCCCTCTGCTCCAGGCGCACCCCACACCCACGCACCCTCTTGGCCCGGTGCACCCCTCCCCCACGCCCGTGCGGGCGCACACTGAGAACTCCGGCGACGCGGGGCGCACTCACACCCCTCGCGGCAGCTGCCTGTGCCCCTCCTCACCTTTTTCGCCCGCGCCGGGCGACCGGGCCTCGTCCTCCTTGGGGTTGGTCACCTGGGTGATGATGGCCGGACCGTCCATGGGTGCGCGCAGCGCCGGCCGCCCGCAGGCCCGGCCCCCCGCAAGCTAGGCGCGGGGGGGCGCGCGGGGGAGCGGCGCAGGGGGCGCGCAGGGGCGCGGCGCGGTGGGGCGCTCGCCGCCGCCGCCGCCGGGGCGCGCCCGCCGCCCGGCCCCGCGCTCCGAGAGAGGAGGCCGGGGCCCGCGCCCCAGCTCCCGCCGCCGCCGCCGCCGCTGGGCTGGAGCGGCCGCCGCCTCGTCAGCATGAACCCCGGAGCCGCGCCCGGGAGAGCCGCGCTCGGGGAGGCGGAGCGGGAGGCCCGGCGCCGCGGGAAGCGCGAGCGGGCGACGGAGGGAAGGAGCGAGCGCTGAGCTAGGGCGGGAGGGCGGGAGAGAGGGAGCGCAGGAGGGAGGGAGGAAAGCGAGGAGGGCGGGCGGGTGGGTGTGTCCCGGCCCGAGGACTAGCCTCCACCGCCGCCGGCGCTGCCCGCCCGCCGGCCCGCCCGCCCCGGAGAGGGGTGCGGGGCCGAGTCGGGGGCACAGCGCGCGGGGTGTGGTCTTAGGGCCGAGGGCTGCGGCGCGCGCGGGGCACAGGGGGCCTCGGAGTAGGCGGGAGGGTGCAGTGGAGCCTGGGGGAAGGAGCGGGCTCGGCGATGGGGTGGGCCGCGGAGCGTGGAATGGACGAGCGGGGCGCGCGCGGTGGAGGCCCTGGTGCCGCGGGATCCCCGGCTGAGGCCCTGGGAGGTTTTATCCCCCCCGAGGCCAGACGCCGTGGGAGACGTTTGCAGTCGCTAGTGGGTTCCGGGCGAGGGACGTCCTGACGCTTGAACTGGGAATGGAGGGTTCCGCCAGTGGAAGCGGGGAGCGAGGCTGCAGAAGGATTCGGGCACGGAGTTGGGGTGATGTAGAGCTAGGGTGTGAGGTAAGGCCGAGCGGATGCTGGACCCGGGAGTGAGGAGGCGATGAGTGGTGCGCGGAGAGTCCGCAGACCAGGCTCGCACTGTGCAGTCTGCAGAAGCAATCGGGATGAGGATCGGTGTGTGGAACGGTGCGTCTTTGACGCTAGACCTCTAGGCACGTGGGGCTGTGGGCACCTCGGCGAGGGGCTGTGGGCACCTCTGCCGCTTGGAGGCGGAAAGGAGGATGTGGATGGGGGCTGAGGGTGGAAAGTGGCCTATGGGAGCAGAGTTGGGCCCGGTGTCCAGTACTTGGGGCGTTGGGCTGCTGCCGGCTCTGGGGTAACAGCCACCCGTTTTGGAGGGGCTGAGCCTTTCGGCGCCCTCACCTTCTTGTTCCAACTTGCAGGCCAGACTTGCATCCCTGTCAACCGGTGGGCGGGGCACTGCTGCACTGGGGGCGGGCCGTGGGCGCTCGCGCGCGCTGCTCACCAATCCCACTGCCTGGGCGGGGCTGAGAATCGTGACGTCTGGGCGGGCAGTAGAGGAAAATTTGACTCCGCCCGCTCTCCAGCCTGCGCGCGCACTTGCCTCCCGCCACCCCCGCCCCCCGCAACCCCCACCCCGCGGCGGCCTTCGGGAGGGGCGGCCCGGTGGGACTCACTCCCTTCCCCACGGGGTTGGGATCCCGGAGCTGGCCGCAGTAGTCAAGCCGTGTGAGTGTCTGCAAAGTTGGAAAGTCTGCGAGAAGCGCCTCTAGTCGAGGTGAGCCCGCAGCCCGCTGGAGTCGGGAGAGTCCCACTGTGGGAGACTGCCCCGGGGCAGGACTTCTGCGCCCGAAACACGAGCTGCTGTCTAAGGGAGTTTGGCAAGAAGTCAGCGTTTTGTTCCCAAACCCAGGCAAGTGGCATCCTGGTACTGTGCCTGGAGAAGGCGCTCAGGTGCCCTTAGGGTGTGCTCGCCCGGGAGTATGGGCTCTTCTCAGAGCACCTTGGGCACTTCAGTGAATACCTTGGGGCAGCCAAACCGTGAAGCGCGAAGTGCCCTTTTGATGAGGCAGGCGAGCCTCAACGAGTAGCCCACCCTCGGGGCATGACCTCGCTAGCCCTCGCAGGTGAGGCTCATTAAAGCCGGGTAGCACCCAGGACTTGCCGGTCTCAGCTTCTCATGCCCGTCACACATTGTGAGGAGATGCCTGGATCGTCTGAACTCACCTGAGCATGTGTTTAAGCCCTGGATTCCTTTGGCTAAGGGAAGAGGTGGGAGTCCATGAAGGGCTGTTTATGTGGATACAGGGCCACCGGAAACGGCTCCTCACATGCCGAGTCTCCTGCTTAGCTTTTTCTGTAGCAGTGATTTTCTTTAGGACCCTCCAGTAAAAGTTCTTTCCTTACCGGCCGGCATCCTCCACCATTCTCAGCTTCCTGAAATCACCTGCAAGTCCCTCAACCCGCACCCCACCATTTCACCCATTCACCCTTCCTTCCTTTCTAAATTTATTGTTTGAATATTTTGTGTATGTATACACTGTGTCTTGATCAACTCATCCCCCAACTCCCCTCAGCAGCCCCATTACATCTCCCGTCCAGTTTCATGTCCTGTTATAATTATTCATTTGACCTACTGATTGTTTTCAGCCTGAGCACATGGATGTGGGATCATTCACGGAGGCACGGGGAACTCACCAGTGGTTACCCTTCTCAAGAAAAGTGACTCTTCTGTCCCAGCAGCCATCAACTGCCAGTAGCTTTTGTTGTGGGGCCCCTGCAGGCCCTCCCCACTCATTGTTGGCATTCTTGCCTGGCCTGATCTTGTGCAGGCAACCACAACTGCCTTGGGGTCATTGTGAAAGGGAAACATTTCATAGCTCAATCCCCTGTCTTGCTTTTACACTCTTTCTGCCTCCTTTTCCAGATGTTCCCTGAGCCTTGGTGCGGGGGTGGTGGTGATGGTGATGGGATGGGGTGTGTGTGCGGGGGTGGGGGGGCGGTGTTGGTGGAGATGGGTGGTGTTGGGGGTGTTGATGGAGATGGGTGGTGTGTGGGTGGTGTTGGTGGAGATGGGTGGTGTGTGGGTGGTGTTGGTGGAAATGGGTGGTGTGTGGGGTGGAGATGGGTGGTGTGGGGGGTGTTGATGGAGATGGGTGGTGGTGGTGTGGGGGGTGTTGATGGAGATGGGTGGTGGTGTGGGGGGGTGTTGATGGAGATGGGTGGTGTGGGGGGTGTTGATGGAGATGGGTGGTGTGGGGGGTGTTGATGGAGATGGGTGGTGTGGGGGGGTGTTGATGGAGATGGGTGGTGTGGGGGGGTGTTGATGGAGATGGGTGGTGTGGGGGGTGTTGATGGACATGGGTGGTGTGTGTGTGTGGTGTTGATGGAGATGGGTGGTGTGTGTGTGTGGTGTTGATGGAGATAGGTGGTGTGGGGGGGTGTTGATGGAGATGGGTGGTGTGTGTGGGGGGTGTTGATGGAGATGGGTGGTGTGTGGGGGGTGTTGGTGGAGATGGGTGGTGTGGGGGGGTGTTGATGGACATGGGTGGTGTGGGGGGTGTTGATGGAGATGGGTGGTGTGTGTGTGTGGTGTTGATGGAGATAGGTGGTGTGGGGGGGTGTTGATGGAGATAGGTGGTGTGTGTGTGTGGTGTTGATGGAGATGGGTGGTGTGTGTGTGGTGTTGATGGAGATGGGTGGTGTGGGGGGTATTGGTGGAGATGGGTGGTGTGGGGGGGTGTTGATGGAGATGGGTGGTGTGGGGGGTATTGGTGGAGATGGGTGGTGTGTGGGGGGTGTTGATGGAGATAGGTGGTGTGTGTGTGGTGTGTTGATGGAGATGGGTGGTGTGTGTGTGGTGTTGATGGAGATGGGTGGTGTGGGGGGTGTTGATGGAGATGGGTGGTGTGGGGGGTATTGGTGGAGATGGGTGGTGTGGGGGGGTGTTGATGGACATGGGTGGTGTGGGGGGGTGTTGATGGAGATGGGTGGTGTGGGGGGGTGTTGATGGAGATAGGTGGTGTGTGTGTGGTGTGTTGATGGAGATGGGTGGTGTGTGTGTGGTGTTGATGGAGATGGGTGGTGTGGGGGGGTGTTGATGGAGATGGGTGGTGTGTGTGTGGTGTGTTGATGGGGATGGGTGGTGTGTGTGTGGTGTGTTGATGGGGATGGGTGGTGTGTGTGGGGGGTGTTGATGGAGATGGGTGGTGTGGGGGGGGTTGGTGGAGATGGGTGGTGTGGGGGGTGTTGATGGAGATGGGTGGTATGTGTGTGGTGTGTTGATGGAGATGGGTGGTGTGTGGTGGGGGGGGTGTTGATGGAGATGGGTGGTGTGTGGGGGGTGTTGATGGAGATGGCGCAGATGTGCCTGAGCACTCAGTTACTTGTTCTGGGCACTTTGAATGGTAATCCAGCTCCTCATGGACCACTGCCCACTGCAGATAGTGAGCCTTTTCCCCATCAAGGCTGGGAGCATCACAAATCCTGCATCTGTCCGGGAGGAAGAACTCAGCTTTCTGTCTGTCCGTCTGTCCACTTAAGAATTCAACTTATTCATAGAAACCAAAGAAAAATGTTACCCATCATCCCATTCCCATCCTTAAATCAATCTTTCCTCCATTTCTCCTTGTCATTGCAGACCAGATTTTTATGTTGTTATAAAAACCAAACCAAACCACACGTTTAAAATGATCAGGTCGGGGCTGGAGAGGTGACTCAGTGGTTGAGAGCACTGGATGTGCTTCCAAGGAGCCGGGTTCAGTTCTCTGCACCCACATAGTGGCTCACAATCACCTGTAACTCCAGTTCTGGGGGATGTGATGCCCTCTTCTGGCTTCTGAGGGCACTGTATGCACATGGTGCACATACATATGCGCAGGCAAAGCACACATAAAACAAAAAAAATGTAAATACATTTTCCATGAGTATTTTTGTTACACACAAAATATATGGATATGTGTACACAAGGTGTAAATACAACCCACTGAGTCCATTGTGTGTGTGTGTGTGTGTGTGTGTGTGTGTGTGTGTGTGTGTGTATGGTTTCAGAAATGACCACTTGGTATTGGATAATCAATCTGGGGGCTCATCCCTGGGAGAGGCTGATTCTCCCTCTCCTAACAATCATTAGTTGCCTATAGTTCTGTGTCTAGGGACGAGACCCTGTGACATTTTTCTGCTTCTGTGTTAGTGTGTCTACTGAGAGTGCCATTGTTTTGGCATTGTGAAGCTATTTCTAGGAGTAAATTTTAAATCTAAATGTGGTGACATAACCATTATAATTATAATAAATAATTTCATAGTATCACAGAGAGACTGAGTTGATACAGCACTTTGGTTTGTGCCCACAGATTAGCCATGAGGCGAATATACAGCTACACCTTAGTTGTTACACCATATAAACAAGATGAATCAACCAATTAAACAATAGCAAATACACCAAGACAAATATGAGCAAATGCTTTTGATCTTGCAAGGGAAAAACCTAAGAGTAACAAAACCCTGAGAAACGACAAAAGATAAAATGTCCCTGGCCATTCAGCAAGCATTTATTAAGTGCCTTCTGTTCGCTAGGATCTGGTCTAGGCATTGAGGATTATGGAGCTGAGCTACCCTGCTTTCCATAGATCAGGCATGACTGTAGCTGTTCCTATTTGTGGCTCTTTTGGAATTTGAGTAAAACATCCCCAGTATCCAGAGGACAGATGGCATTCATTGGAGGTCAGCCATATCAAGACTCAGAGAGGCTCAGAAACAGTTAAAAGGATGGGTAGAAGTCATGTTTCCCTTACACACTGCCATGATATAGTACTCTTGTGATCTGGTGTGGTGGCGCACATAATTCCAGCACTGGGAGGCAGAGGCAGACAGATATCTGAGTTCAAGACCAGACTGGTCTACAGAGAGTTCCAGGATTACTGATGCTATTGAAATTATGAAGCAAAAAATATAAAGGACTGTGGTGATATATTGTGTACCCTAATAAAGCTTGCCTGAGGATCAGAGGACAGAGCCAGCCACTAGATTAGACACAGAGGTCAGGCAGTGGTGGCACACACCCTTAATCCTATCACTTGGGAGGCAGAGATCCACGTGGATCTCTGAGTTCAAGGCCACACTGAAAACAGAGCCAGGCATTGGTGGCATACACTTTTAATCCCAGTACTGGGAAGCACACACACCTTTAATCCCAGGAAGTGATGTCTGGGCAGAGAAAGGTATATAAGGCCTGAGGAAACAGGAACTAAAGCAGTTCAGCTGAGACCCATTTGGGTGAGGACTCAGAGGATTTCAGTCAGAGGATTCGTGGAGTTTGGTGAGGTAATTGATGGTGGCTGTGGTTTGCTCTGCTTCCCTGATCTTTCACCTTTCACCCCAATATCTGGCCCCAAGTATTTTTTTTTTTATTATAAGACCATCTTAGAGTTGAACAACAAAGGGCAGATCTTTGAGTATGCTTCAGACTCCCTGGAATCCTCCACAGAGATGAGCATCTCTTTTGATATGTATATTGTTGTGTTGTTTTGTTTGTTTTTTTCAAGGCAGGGTTCTGTGTAACCCTGGTTGTCCTGGAATTTGCTCTGTATACTGGCTGACCTCGAACTCAGAGATCCACCTGTCTGTGCTTCCTCAGTGCTGAGATTAAAGGTGTGTGCTACCACACCCAGCTTTATTGCTTATTCTTTTCTGGGGAGAAGGGGATGAGATTTTTTTTTCCATTTGTTTGCTTTTTGAGACAGGGTTTCTTTGTGTAGCCTTGGCTGTCCTAGAACTCGCACTGTAGACCACGTTGACCTCAAACTCACAGAGATCTGCCTGCCTCTGCCTCCCAAGTGCTGGGATTAAAGGCATGCACTACAGCCACATGGCATTCAAATTTTTTTTAATCTGTCACATTTTTGATTGAAAATGGTTAATCTAATTGCCAATGATAAATCATGTTTGTTTGATATCACTGGGTCATATATTTGCATATAGTGCAGACAAGTCTGTGTGTATATAAAAAATGCATGTCCTGTGGATGGGCATGCAAACCTGAATATTCATATCCACCACACAGATATGCCTTTCCATCTACTCACATCTAGACTCACCTGGGTAATATGAAATAACATACCTCAATCTACACAGTTCTATATGCTAATAAGCAATGCACACTTGTGCCTCATGTACCTGTGTACTCACACATACACGTGCTCACAGGTACTCAAATACATGTATTACACAGACACATATCATCCCCACACATAATTACACACGTGCATTTGCTCACTCCCGCACTCATTCCTGCCCAAGGTGTGTTTTCAATCATGGGTCCCTTTCCCTTTCTCAGCTACAGGAAGGGAGGCCAAGCCTCTGCTCTCAAGCATGTGGAGACCAACATGTACAACGTCCAGCGACTGCTACACATCAGGGGAAGGAAGCATGTGTCTGCCACTGAGGTGAGGGCACCGGGGACATGGTCTGACTCCAGACTCACACAGCGGAGTATCCTGAAGCATAAGAAAGGGCAGGGGTTGGTGGGGGATGTGGGGAGTGTGGGGAGCAATGAGCTGGAGTTCCCCAGGCGGCCCACCTCCCTCAGGAGACACAGGCAGCCTTGGGTTCCCCACCTCTGCTCTGCTGCTGGCCCGTCTTTTCTTGTGTCTCCTGGGTGCTTTAAGAACCCAGGCGGAGCCGGAGCCGGGTGTGGTGGCGCACGCCTTTAATCCCAGCACTCGGGAGGCAGAGCCAGGCGGATCTTTGTGAGTTCGAGGCCAGCCTGGGCTACCAAGTGAGCTCCAGGAAAGGCGCAAAGCTACACAGAGAAACCCTGTCTCGAAAAAACCAAAAAAAAAAAAAAAAAAAAAGAACCCAGGCGGAGGAGGCAGATTCAGTGGTGCACTGGGCCACATATTTTTTTTTTCTTCAGAGCTGAGGACTGAACACAGGTCCTTGTGCTTTCTAGGCAAGCACTCTACCACTGAGCTAAATCCTCAACCCCACGTATTCTTAATTTAGCAAAATTTTTGTTTTTTGTACATGTGCCGTATTAACCCTTTAAAGACAGCTGCTCTTCCCATCTGATAGTAGTCCTTTATCAACACAGTGAAGGGCTTTGCAAAGCACCCGAATCCAACACAAAGACAGGGACTATACTCACACTGCGTCTACAATGATGAACACAAAGAGCTGGTCAAGAAGCTCATGACCAAGGGAGAGTGTGTAAATCAGCCTAGGGGTATCCATTCTGAGAGCACAAGGAAGAGATTTTAAAAAGATTGACATTGTGTTCACTCATCTGTGCAATCTGTCTGCTTGTCCTTCTGCTTCTTAATTCTCATCTAAGTGTGCATTATATTATTCCGTGCTCTTCTTGACAAAACCAATGATAATGGCTTTGATCCTACCAAGAACATTCATATGGCAACCTCAAATGTACAGTCAGAAAAAACTTTGTTTTAGTATGTATGTTAGTACTCATCCTCCGGAGTCATATCAAATTTAAAAGTGCCTTAACACTTTTTACCTAACTGCAAAAGCAGACTATCACTCCTATCTGCTGTTAGGATCTCATATGTAATCTAAGTATTTTATAATACGGACCTCTGACTTCCAGAGGTAGTCACAATCCAAGAATCATAGGCCACCAGTGGTCATCATCGATCTTTCTTTTTTTAAGACAGGGCCTCAAGATGTAACCCTGGCTGGCCTGGCACTTAGAGAGATTCTCCTGCCTCTGTCTCCCACGTGCTGAGATGAAAGGTGTGTAGCACTACCCCAGGCTTCTTTGGGGAAACTAGTGGGAAAGACTGAAAAAGACAAACAAATGAAACACCACCAACTAAAACAGGGTCGTGGAAAATGTAGCAAGCTACGACCTGAGAAAGAGGGCTGCATGGAATGAAAGATCAAGATTAGAATACCAACACCCATGAGGCTAGAACTGGTGAGCTGGCCCTGGGAGCCACGCACAGGAGCAGCTCAGGCCTGGGAGGGAGCCATGCACTGGAGCGGCTCAGGCCTGGGAGCCATGCACGGGAGCAGCTCAGGCCTGGGAGCCATGTACTGGAGCAGCTCAGGCCTGGGAGCCATGCACGGGAGCGGCTCAGCCATGGGAGCCATGCACGGGAGCAGCTCAGGCCTGGGAGCCATGCACTGGAGCAGCTCAGGCCTGGGAGCCATGCACTGGAGCAGCTCAGGGCTGGGAGCCATGCATTGGAGCAGCTCAGGCCTGGGAGCCATGCACGGGAGCGGCTCAGCCATGGGAGCCATGCACGGGAGCGGCTCAGTCATGGGAGCCATGCACTGGAGCGGCTCAGTCATGGGAGCCATGCACTGGAGTGGCTCAGGTCTGGGAGCCATGCACTGGAGCGGCTCAGGCCTGGGAGCCATGCACTGGAGCAGCTCAGTCATGGGAGCCATGCACGGGAGCGGCTCAGGCCTGGGAGCCATGCATGGGAGCAGATGGGAAGACAGATGAGAAGCACTGGTGAGGGCGGCCTGACCTCCAGTCTTGGAGAGCCCTAAGGCAGTATGGTGGTGAGCTCTTTGTGTGTATGGAGAGTGGTAGTGAGTGAGGAGCGTCGGAAGACACTGGGCTTTCGGATGAGGGTCTGGTGATGGACAGGGTATGGTCAAGCAAAGCCTTACCACACAGGAGGCAGCGGGAGTGCTTTAGAGGGAAGAGGTGTGGGAAAGCTGAGCAGACACACGTTCAGGAGATTCCTGCCAGCTAATAGTTGGTGGGCAGCAGTGTGAAAGTTAGAGGAACCCATTCAGAAGGGAACTGGTGGCTGCAGTGGACAGAGAGGACCCAGCAGACTCCAGACATCCTGTGGGAGGAGAGCGAACAAATCTGAGTGAGAGGTGAGCGAGGAAGAAACGGCCTCCCGGCCTGCGGCTTGGGTACCTGAGGGTTGGAGCCTGTCAGAGATGGCCTAGGTCTGGCACTCCCAGCCTGCTCTCCATCCTTGACTCTCTGCCCCAGGCTGTTTGTTGGTCCCGTGTGCCCTCAGTTTTGTGTGTCCTTTGTACTGCCTCTTGGTAATTGTCTTCTGAGTCTGCCTTCACGGGTCTCCGGCACCTTCCTCTTAGCTCCCTCAGGAGCAGAGCCTGAAGGTGCTGATTCTCTTGTTGGGAGAGGAGGAAGTAGTTTCTGAACAGAGAGAGACTCCTGGTGGCTGGTCAGGTGGTTGCACAGCGATGCCTGCCCGCGGGTCTGTGTCTCGGGGATTCTTTTGGACTTGGGTGAGGTTTCTCTAGCCCTCCTCTCCTAGTGGGCACAAGGCCAAGGTTCTGCAGGACATTCCAAGAAGCCCCACTCCTAAGCAGACCATGCCTCGCCCACACTAAATCTCTGTGCTTCAGTATTGCAGGCTTAGGCCTAGTGAAAGGCAGAGGGATAATCACGGATGGCACAGAGGAGAGCTGGTTTTCTGTCAGCACAGAGATGTTACTCGGAGTCATTTTTAGGGGCTTCAGTTTTCTGAACTGGTGGGTTTCTGCATCCAGTGCGCACAGAGAAGGCTGCGTGATGACGGAGGAAGATGCTGGCTCCAGGCTGAGCTTGGAATTCAACCTGCAGGTAAACCTGAGGCACTGAGGACTTTATAAAAAGATTTATTTTTAATTTATGTGCGTAGGTGTTTTATCTTCATGTCTTTCTGTGTACCGTGTGTGTGCCTGGTCTCTGAAGAGTCCAGAAGAGGGTGTCATATCCCCTGGAACTAGAGTTACAGATGCTTGTGAGCCACCATTGGGTGCTGGGATAGGAACCCAGGTCCTCTGGAAGAGCAACCAGTTCTCTTAACTGTCTAGCCATCTCCCCAGTTCCCACTCACTGGTAACTTTCTGTGCAAGGAATAAGTAGCACGTAACTAGAGCATGTCTGTGGGTTGCAGGGAGAACTCAAGGCAGCTTTAGCAACAGTAGGGAATCTGTTAGCTTATGTAACCAAAGCATGGCTGCATGCTTGAGATTCGGGGCATGACATCATTCCTAAGGGGTCAACTGCTCACCCTCAGTATCATGATCCATCCACTTCCCATGATCTGCTGCCCTCATCAGAGTCTTCCCATTCAGTGCAGTGTCCAGGGGCTTTCTAGCCATTTTCCCCTCTGCATCCATCCCCAGGGATGCCGTCTACCTGACCCCAGGTGGGACTTATGTGCCACATCCTACCTATAAAGACACTCATGCCCGAGAATGAGGGCCCAGAAATGGGTCAGTGGTCAGGCAGGTGCAGCTTGCCCCCTGGTGGCTGAGGATTGTGCGTCCCTTTCCATGTCAAGCTGGCCACGGCACTAGGCACCTCTACCTACCAGCTCCTGGGCCTAGCTGATAGCCACAGAGGGCCAGGCTTGTCCCCATTCCACCCAGCTGCCAGGACGGACATGTCTGTTTAGCTTTCTTCAGAGGTTAACAGAAAAGTCCTCGGGAATGGGAGGGTCTGCAGAGGACAGAAACCAGGAAGCAGAGTGATGTGCTCTGTTGGCATCCAGTCTCGGAGATGAAAAGAGAAGACAGCCAGGGTGATGAACACAGGGGCTGGGAGGAGACTTACTATAAATCGTTCAGGAAGTGTTTGGATAATTCTGGGATCCAAGATGGAATATTCTCGGTATCTAGAAATCCAGGAGGAGGGTACACCTTTCCCCCACTACCTCCAAAATCCCAGATCTTCTCTACCCAGGGAACTTGGGTACAAGAACAGCTACCTGAAAACCCTGAGTTGGGAGAGGACATAGCCCTACCCTGAACCCCTCTTGTGAAGGAATAACCCCTGAGCAGAAGGAAAGGCCCCCATCTGCCCTGAGCCCAGGAGTGGCTTTGAGTCCTGAAAGACCAGAGAGACGGGGGTGGGGGAGGCTGATTTCATGACAGGAGCTCCTTAGGTAGGGCCTCATATTCTATGTCCCCACCACCACACACACACACTGGGTTGCCCACGCATGCACAGCCTCATGGGTGTGATTTGGTGTATCTGTGTGCGTGTGTGGCCCTACCTGAAAAGGTTACTGTCTTCTTCAGTCCTTCACATCAGCTTTGACAGGAGGCTGCCCGTGGTAACGCTGCCTGCTGGAATCATTCCCATGGGCAGGGCCCTGGTTGGGCAGGTCTGGGAACAGGCAGACACTTTGGCACATGCAGCCACATGCTCAACTGTACCCAGGCTCGTATGCATGCCAGGGCCCAGGGCACATGTGATGAGGCTATCTGCCCAGCTGGTTTTTCTGCGCTGGCACTGACTGACTGTGCTTTACCATCTTCTCTACCCGGGCCTCTGTGTGTCTGCCCTGACAGCGTGACCCAACTCCTCCAGCTGCCCTGGAACCCCACCTTCTAGATCTCAGATTCTATGTGCAGGTGAGAGGGAGGGAATCTCTAGAGGGATTTCATTTCTGCTTTGCCCATTGGGTCTGTTTGTTTTTAAAGACAGGGTTTCTATGTGTAACCCTGGCTGTCCTGGAACTCACTCTGTAGACCAGGCTGGCCTCAAACTCAGAAATCTGCCTGCCTCTGCCTCCCAAGTGCTAGGATTAAAGGTGTGCGCCCACATGCACATGGGTGTTAGAGGCCGAGCCTGCCCACTTCCTCTCACACCTGTGTTCATGCCTCATTAATTACTCCAGCACACATTCTCACATAGTGCTGTGCACACTGTCAACCTCCCCACAATCATTGCTCACCTTGATTCTTAGGTGAGGCTCCCAAACCCAACAAATGGTCAGGTCTGCCCTGTCTGGCTTAGATACTCCTTTGCCTTGGGAGGCCCTCCCTGTGAGCCGTAGCTGAGAGCTGGCTGGCTAGAGTGCATAGAGAGGAGGTGGGTAGGGACTTGAAGAGGTGACAGGTAAGTCTTTCAACTTTGCTCTTCTGGGCGGGAAGATTCAGACAATGGTCTGTGGCCCATAAGCTTCTGGAAGGAGTATAACACAGAAGAGTATTTCTGTCCTGCTCTGAGCTTTGAGATGGCTCCAAAGAAGTAAAGTTTATGGAAATTCTGGAACCATTAAAATGTATTTGCAAAATATGGCATCAAAATATTTTGAGCTAATAAAAATCCTAGCCACCTGCATTTAGCTAGACCTCTGAGAGTTCCCCAAAGTCATTGTTTACTGTGTCTGTGAGTCAGTCCTTGATAGGGATGAAGTTGACATTCATCCTGCCTGCTTAAGTACACAGAGCTCTGCTGGGCAGTATGTGTCCCAGAGGTGTCAGTCTTCCTTGGTGCAGGAAACAGACCTCCAGAGGAAGGTCCAGCATTGATGGTCCTCACGCGGGGTATCTGTATATCTGCCCATTTAGTGCTTCACAGAAACACATCCCAGTTTCCATGGTGGGGAGTCCACCACTTGGTGGGGCTCAGAATGCTTAGGTCCCCCAGCTGAGTTCTAGGGGACCTAGAGTCACAGGGCTGGGGCCACTCCAGACCAGAACCAATCCCTTTGGATAAGTCATTTGTCACAAATACGATATGTGGTGACATTTTATTTGTGCGTTAATAAATAAAGCTTGCCTGGAGATGGGTGTGTGTGTGTAGAAAGGCCAGCCATTTTAAGTAAACAAAGAAGTCAGGCAGCACAAGCCCTTAATCCCTTAGCAGGCAGGATCTCTGTGTGTTCAAGGCCACACTAGGGAACAGAGCCAAGTGTGGTGAGACACGCCTTTAATCCCAGTGCCAACCATAGAGACCTGGAGGTCTGTACAGACAGACAGTGACAGAGCTGTGTAGGAAGAGGAAGTAAGGTAACTGGGCTAAGAGCCAATGAGAGGGCAGTAAAGCAAGGCACATAAGCCTGGGTAGACAAGAAGTCACTCTCTTTGGAAGCTGCGGAGTTGGTGAGGTGAGGTTAGCTCGTGGCTTTCCATATTTCCCTGATCTCACTAAGGTTTTACCCCAAATTTCTGGCTCCGTGTTTTTTATTTAATAAGACCATTTAGAAATTCAGTTACGATGATACCTTTGTACTTTCTGTTTCTGCTTTTCTTTGGGTTTGCCCCCATCCCTGACCCTAGTCCTCTTGCAAACAACCCAACAATTCTAGTTAAAATCCTGGAGGGCGGGGACGGAGAGACGGATCAGTTTGGCTCAGTTCATTACTGTTTACCAAGTTTAATTGTGCAAATGAGAAGAAAAACTAGGGGATGGTGATGGCTCATCAGTTAAGAGCACTGGCTGCTTTTCCCTAGGACCCGGGTTTAATTCCCAGCACCCACATGGCAGCTCACAACTGACTACAAATCCAGTTGCAGGGGCTTTGACAGTCTCTTCTGGTCTCCACAGGCATGAGGTATGCACATGGTGTACGGACAAGCATGCAGACACACAGACACACAAAATAAAATAATAATAATTGAAAACTGGATGCACAAGTCTGTGCTTTGTGAAGGTACTTTGCACTCGGCAGTGTTAGCTGGGCTGCTGGACAGCTGCGCACAGCTGGTCACTGGCATCATGTTACACATGCCAGTCCATGCTGGCAGGTGTAGAGAAACCTATGAATGCTTTTACCAGCCACGTCTTATTTTCTGTACTCTAATGTTTTACACTCAGGGTCTTGCTGACCTTATAGGCATTTCCCCTCCAGGGCTGAGTCCTCTGGCAAACAACTCACCTGTAAGGACCTCTTCCATGTGTGAGCCAACCATTGGGAGCACATCCTCAGAGTCGCCACCTCTGTCAGTCTCCTCGGATAGTCACCCCAGTACCACATCGTTCATGACTCCCACATTGAGGCCATGCCCCACAATTTAAGTAGCTGGATATTAGAGTGCCTCCTTCAGGCTGTTTGGCTATCATCTGCTTTGTAGACTACCTGAAGTTGTGCACTACCTGCCCAGTGACAGGAACACTAGGCACCCAGAACTCTGGAAGCTTCTATCCAACAAGCTCTGAACCCGCTTCTAAGACTGGCATGGAGCTTCACAGGGTCTGTTTCTTGAGGGCCCATCATACCATGGGCAAGGAGTGGCCAAAGGGCAGTGATTTTCAGAGGATGGCTTAAGAGCATAAACCCAGAGAGGCACCCCAAGGAATTGCATCATTTAAAATTTGAACCTGAACTGGCTTCATCAGACTGGACAGGATGGAGGAAAAATTGAACAGCACACGACATTGACCTTGCTTTGTTCTCCTGCCTTAGTGTGACTGGGGTGACTCCAACAGCCTTTAGTGACCAGATGTGTGGAAGCAGGGATTTTTGAGACAGAGAAAATGCCGTTTTGGATACAGCCTAAGGCAGCTGGGGGTGTGGAAAGCCCTGCCACGGGGCTCCATTTACATCTGTGTGAGCTAAAAGAGAACGATGGCAGCTTTTAAAGCACGTGTGCATGTGTGCTTTATGTGTGTATGATGCGAAGGCCACAGTCTTTTTGAGGCAGCGTCCGTCTCTCTGAACCTTGAGCTCATCATTTTGTTTAAGTCCCTGTACAGAGTCCCAGGAAGCCTCTGCCTCTAACATGTTGTCACACTGGCCTTGTAGGAAGTGCTGGGAAGGTGGGGCCTGAACCCAGGCCAGCTTGTTGTTTGGCCAGCTCTTTAGTCATCTCCCAGCCACTGCTTTGAGACAGGATGTCAAGTGGCCCAGGCTGTTCTCACACTCAAAAAGGTACCCAAGAAGGACCCTGAGCTTCTGATCCTTCTGTCTCCACGTTACCACTCCCAGTTTACCCAGCGCTGGGGGTGGAACGGAGGGCTCTGTGCGTGCTAAGCAAGCACTCTACCACCCAGGACACATCCCGCCCGACTGGTGTTTCACAGAGGAGCAACCAAGCTTCCTGAGGCTGAATGGCTTCCTTGGTCACAGAGTGAGTTCAGGACCAAGATGGAAGTATCCCAGCACCTACACAGAGCTTCATGAATGCCTGGAACTCCAGAAGCCGAGGTCCCGATGCCCTCTTCTGGCCTCCATGGGTACTGCATGCATCGTAGACTACATGCAGGTAGAGTACTCATGCATATAAAATTAAAAATTAAAAAAGCCTTGATGGAGATGTGTCTGTCTTAGGCTGAGTAGCATACTGTCAGCTGCTAAGATGAGCACTTTTTATGTGCTGGATAAAGGATGTGAAAGCTAGAATTTACTAGATATGTGCTCACTGGATCCCCATGTCCTCAGGGAACAAAACTCCCAGCTGGAGACTGTGTGGTTCCCTGAGACACATGGGGAGATACAGAGGGATGCCAACATGTTAAGACACAGCTCATGGGTACCTCTATTACTTTGCTTTGCACATGCTGTTTCCCTGACAAAAAGGCTATCCCTGCTCTTAATCTTGAGTGACTCTAGCCGGCATTCCCAGAGTTTAGAACTGCCCTGAGCTTGGCTTTGGAACTTCAAACAGGAAAGAGGGATGGCAGGCCTGGAGGGGGAAGTGGCATGGATGCCCCTTGGATAGGTCTGCAAACAGGGTGATTCCCCCGGGCTTCGGCTGTGGCCTCCCGCATGTTTCCAAGGGCTGTCATGGGGGCTCCTGCCAACTTGCATTTCCTTGCTTGTCAGAAAGGCCCGAGCTGCCAAAACACCAATTCTTCTCTGATAGTGACACTCATTTTCCTCCAAGCAGCTTTCACATTCAGGTTTCTTTTCTCCTTTATTGACACAATGCTGCTTTTTCCGGTGGGGCCCTGAAGGTTAGATTTCCCTCTGGTGCTGTGCACGGCAAAGAGCAGCAGCCAGGAGGCCAGACTGACGGCTTGCACCTCTGTGAGGCAGCTAATGAGTTTCAGGCCTTCCGCGGGGAAGACTGGACCACAGCCGCTTGCTTGCTTTCTGAAAATTTCCATCCCTGAGGACGAGGGCTGCCTGTGGATCCAACGGCTTTATTGTCAAACTGATTATTTATATAAGTGCTGCCATGCTTCATCACTGGTGCTGAGTCTGTTTAAAAGTTCCAGACGCACAAAGCATGCATCAGTAACAGTCAGCATCAGTGGGACTTGCCTCAAAATCAAAGTGAGAGCAGAGACAGTGAAGGGGCCAGAAGAAGGGGTGAGCTCCAGCATGGGCCGACTGCCTGCAGACGCTGCCCTTCACCGGACCTTGCTACTAGATGCTTTCTTTAATTTAAATTTTTTTATTTTTTCTCTAAACAGGTTCTCCCTAGGTAACCCAGGCTGGCTCCAAACCTGTGGTGATCCTCCTGCTTCAATCTCTTCAGTGCTGAAAGTACAGGCTTGAACTACTGTGGTGTGGTGGCACACACCTTTAATCCCAGCACTTGGGATCTCATGCCTTTGATCCCAATACTTGGGATCAATACTTTAATCCCAGCATCTGGGAGGAGGCAACAGGAAGTGACATAACTGGGTGGGGAGAGGAAATGACAAGGCAGGGTGGAGACAAGAGCCCCCTTTTCAGCTGAGGAGTTGGCGAGGTAAGAGGTGGCTGGGGCTTGCTCCTTTGTCTCTCTGATCTTTCAGCGTTTATCCCTATCTGACTCCAGGGTTTTATTATTAAGACCAATTAGAATCTGTGCTACGCCTGCCTTGTTTGTTTATTGTGCTGGAGATCAAACCCCGTGCCTTGTAGATGTTGGGCAAGTGCCATACCACTCAACGACACTCCTCAGCCAGTTTTTATTTTAAAATATAGACTTAAGGGGAGATTGCAAAATCAGGCAGTTTCTGTGAGTACTTTAGCTAGATTTCCCAAATATTAATTTCATGTTTCCTCAGATTGTTACTCTTTCAACCACTTAAGAGTAAACTGTACTTGAAAACAAAAAATGGGACTGTCTCTTGCATAATCAGTTAGGAGACTGAAGTGGTACAGTCTCATGCAATCATTTCTTTTTGCTGTCCCAGCCTACTCTCAGAAGAGACAACTGACTTTCTGATCTAGGGCCAGATTTTAAATGATCACTTGTCCTTTGCTTTCTTTTAATCTGGGATGTTCCTCTATGGTGATATTTTATTTGTGCTGAAATGTGATTTTATTTGTATGTTAACAAATAAAGTTGCCTGGGGGTCAGAGCTAAAAGCGAGCCATTTAGCAGAAGTCCAGTGGTGGTGGCACACGTCCTTAATCCGATCACATGGCAGGCAGAGTCTCTGTGTGGTCAAGGACACATCCAAGCATGGTGACCCAAACCTGAACCTTTAATCTCAGTACCAACCACAGAGACCTGGAGGTCTGTATAGACAGGAAGTGATGAGGAAATCATGTGGTTGGGGTTAAAGCCAATGAGAAGGCAGAACAGAAAGGCAATAAAAAGATGGGTCACACAGGAGAAGGTCTCTCTCAGGGAAAGGATGGCAGCGACTGGTAAGCTAAAGGCTATTTGCTAGTGCTCTGACCTCTTGGGCTTTTAACTCTGTATTTGGCTCTGTGTTTCTTATTCAATAAGACCATTTAGAATTTCATCTACATTCCTCAATCTTTTGACTGAAGTTGCTTGGGTAAGTCAGCCTCTTTAAGTTTTGTTTGCTGCATTTGGAGTTTACTCTTGATTAAATTATTTTCACTTTATTTATTTATTTATTTATTTATTTATTTATTTATTTATTTATTTATTTATTTATTTATTTATTTATTGTGTGTGCGCGTGTGCGCGTGCACACACACACACATATGCACTTGCACACATGTGAAGGTCAGAGGACAACTTTCGGAAGCTGGTTCTTTCTGCCATGTGGGTTCTGGGGCTTGAACTTGGGTCCTCGGTCTTGCCTGCAAGCACTTATCACCCACTGAGTCATCTTGTCAGCCCAGAGTTTATCCTCTTGTAGATTAGCTAGCCATTGGGCTTCAGGGATCCGCCGCTCTTGTTAGTGCTGGGTTGCAGGAGTACACAGCCCCCACCCCCAACTGTTTGCATGGGTTTTGGGGATCTGAACTCAGGTCCTCATGCTTTATGTAACAAGCCACTTCCACAACCCCCTTCTTTTCATTATCATCATCATTGAGATGGTGTCTTTCCATGTAGCCTTGACTGACCCTAGCTATGTAGACCAGGCTGGCCTCAAACTCACAGAGATCCTCTGCCTCTGCCTTCCAAGTGTTGGGATTAAAGGCGTGTGCCATTACACCTACCTTTTTAAAATAAAAAAAAATAGATTTATTTGTTTTATGTGTATGAGTATTTTGCATGTATGTATGTATGTATGTATGTATGTATGTGCGTCATATGTGTTCCTGGTACACTTAGAGGTCAGAAGAGGGCATTGGATCTTCCTGGAATTGGGGTTGCAGATGGTTGTGAGCCACCATATGGGTGCTGGGAACTGAACCTGGTTCCTCTGCATGAGCAACAAGTGCTCTTAACCGCTGTGCTGAGCTCTCTCTCCAGCTTTAGTATTAAGTTTTAAAATTACTTTCTAACATGTGAAATGGGAGAAATCATACAAAATTCAGGGAGATGGCATGAAGTCTGACCCTATAGTCTATAGTATAGGCAGTAGCTACTATCAGTCGCACACCTAGAAGTGACTCTTATTTTAGTTATATTGGATCCTGTCTCACTGTCAGAACGCCCTTTCCATGCTGCCCAGAACTGTCTTTTTCCGCTTTCTTTTGGAAATTGGCAGGGTCTGTCTCCGTGGGCCTCTCTCTACCCCACTGTGGAGAGCCAGAAGCCATAACTGCCCCTATTGGGCCGCCCGGTGGTCTCCAGTACAAAGCCCTCCTGCCTGTCTCTGTCGATCTCCTGCCCTCTGACCTTTACATAGTGAGGTCCTGTGTGGCATCTGTGTTGACGACTCTGCCTTTAAATGCTCAAGAAAGAGTATTCTGGGCCTAGGGAGATGGCCCAGTCTCGTGCTTGCTGGGGAAGCCCGAGGGCCGGGGCTCAGATTCTTAGCAGTAAAAGCCAGGCACCCTGGTGTGAGTGTGATCTCAGTTGCAGGGAGTGTTGTACAGTGCTACCCTCTGAGTACAACGGCCGCTTCCCTCATCCAGGCAGATCCGCAGGGCAGGAATGTAGACCCCTCACAGAGAGGGCTGCGACAGTGGTCACTGGACTCTCACCTGACCTCAGCCCCTCCCACCTGTGCCTTCCAGCCAGTTGGACAGAACTCTACCTTAACTGCACGTGGCTTGGTGGTTTGGGAGGTGATAGGGCATGCGGGCTGGAGGAGGCTAAGGGGTAACTCAGTCTATGTGGCTATGAGGAGGCCAGCATCCACGCTGGGAGAAGACTTTGAAGCACAGCTTGCACACGTGCACATATACACACACAGAAAGAACATACCATGCCCACCCTCAGCCATCTATTTCACTATCTCATGGTACAAATATCATGAAATGGAGTCAAGTCTGCCTTGATACACATCATTTATTCAGACTATACGCAGGGACCTTTGGGCATAAGGGACACTAACTAGATCAATATTTGTTCAGAATAAATGTCTATAGATAGGAAGTAAATAGTCAAAATGTGTTCTCTCTCCACAAAGAAATGGAAAATATATCAGCTAAAACTGCATATTGTGGATATTAATATTGGTAAATGCCTATAGTAATGACATTACTATAATAACTATACAAATACATATAGTTAAATAACTATATAAAATCTGTAATAACTCATAATCAAAAATGACAATAGAGGGAGCTCCCAAACTCCAAGCCTGCAGCTATCCAGCCAGGACCTGTGGTGGAGACTCAAGGCCTCCCACTGGAATTTCCACTGATAGATTAAACTATATTGTGCTCGCTAATTCTGCTTTGACAGAGAAGACAATGAAATATGTTTGCACTCTTTTTATCATGCATCAGATAATCCCAGAGAGTGCTTTACAAATTGACAGTTAATAAACCACTGCCCCCTGTGGAGAGAGAGCACAGATTCCATGACAAATGGTGATACTCATGCCAAGGGGATGGCCCATCATGTGCTTCATGATAAGAAAGTGGAATACCCCAGCTCTGGAAATTTTCAGTGGGATTCAGCAAAGAAGTAATTTATCGAGTAACTGTAGTCTATAGTGACAAGAAGCTAGATCTTCTGAACTGCTGGGACTCAAATTCAGGATGTCAGCAGAGAGCATCGTGGATCTTACTGTACAGCATCCAGCACCTGGCATAGGATCTATTTAAATAAAATGAGTTTGCAAACAGAAAATCCACTAAGCAGAGTACTGTGACTAAATAAAGTTGATGGATTTGTAGCTGATGAAGTAGATATTTTAAATCATGGCCCAGAGAATAATTAAAGCTGATGAGTGGCAGGTGATATTTTTGGATGCTACCAAGCCTCAGTGACTTCTTATTCTTTCTGATTTATAGCTCTCTTCCCCAACTTCCTCTCCTCCCCTTCCCTCCCCTCCCCTCCCCTCCCCTCTCTTCTTTCCTTTCTGGGATTAGAGTAGTTTGTTTGGTGTCCTTGGCTTCTTTAAAAAGAACTCAAATGTGAGGATGTTTTATCAGCCCTTGCAGATGGCTGATAAAACAAACGCTAACATTTTTAGTAGGCAAAATTCTGGTGTTTGGGCTGGAGAAGTGACTCACTAGTTAAGAGTGCACACAGCTCTTCCAGAGGACTGGAATTCAGTGGTTTCTAGCACCCATTTGGGTGGCTTACAACTGCCTGTGACTCCAGCTCCAGGGGACCAGATGCCCTCTCCCGGCTCCCACAGACACTGCACTTATGAACACAAACCTGCACATAAGTGAACACATGCATGCTTGTAATCCCAGCCCTGGAGCTTCTTGGCTGGGCAGCCTAGACGGATCTGCAAGCCTCAGGCCAGGGAGAGACCCTGTTTCAATAAAAACAATGTGGACCAACACCCAGAGTTGATCTCTGGCCTCCACATACATGCACACAAACGTGTTCCTGTACACACACAAACATACACACACAAGAAAAACATTTCAAGTGGATAAGCTTGGGGTACCAGTTAAACGTGTAAACACACATAAAAAAAATCTATATTAAATATGGCAAGAAGCCCGCTGATAACTCAGAATCAAAGTGTGCCTCTGTTGGCTTTAGGTGGGATCTTTAAGGATAACATTTTTGTAGCTGTGATGAAGTTGTAGAGAATCTGCCACTGAACAAACCTTATCGAAGGAAGACAGTTGAAATGGGCTTGAGACAGTCTCATGCGGCGTCTTTATCCAGGGAGTGGGGGAACAAGGCCACTAAGTGGAGCAGAGAACGGCCCCACTTCACCTAGGAACTTCTCGGAGGCCTCCTCACAAGTCTCCATTTCTTCGGACTTCTGCAACTTGAAACAAATGTCCTATTTGAAATTAGATTTTGTAACTCTATGGTTGGAGTATTTTATTAAAAACAAACGAACAAACCCCAAGAACCCTTGACTTCCCGTTGTTCTCTCTAATTGCTTAATGTAATTTCTTGATTACTGCTCTTCCCCGGCACTGTTTTGGAAAGTTAAATGTTGAGTTCCCGGAAACACCCACACACATTAAAACAGACGACCTGCAGTGACGCATTCTGACCACTGGGGGGCAACTGGTAAACGGCTTACTTGATTTGCTGGCGCAATGCTCTGGCCTTTGTGGTCCTTTTAGGCGGTTGAAGCTATAGAGAGGAGTTGTACCTGCAGCTAGTATTTGGGGGAATTTGATTGATCTGCAGAAGTCGGTACAATACAGACTCTATTTTCCAACTTTGTTGTGCAGTTTACTGAGGGGTTGGAATGTTACTCGGGAAGCTCTGAGCCCTCCATGGAGAGATACTCCCCATAGCAAGAGCTGTGACTGTCGGAGGGAGGGGCGTGAGGCTAGATGCCTCTGCTGCCAGAATAGGACTGTGCTAGGAACTCCGATGGCGAACAAGCCAGGCCTTGGCATCAGGTGACTTCTCAGGGTGGACCCCCCCCCCACCCCATGCAAACTTGGGCCTTGGTTCCCAGTAGTAACCAGCTCCCTTCTGTGGGTTGAGGGTGTTGCCTGCTGTCGGCTGCCTCGTAATGCCTTGGACTTACACTACTCTCATAAAACAGTGTGTAGGAGCAGACTCCCAGGCAGTTAAGTGTGGGGCGGTTAACTTCCAGCAAGGCTCATTTTGACCATTTGCGAGGTGGGTGGGGTGGAGCATCCAAGAGATGGGCTGATAGATAATGGCCCTTGTGTCCCTTGCGTGGCTAGGCTGGCTGATACAGAGTTGGGCTGCAGCCAGCTCAGCTGTGGCTGCCTACCTGTGGCCCTCCTTTGTTCCTGCCCTTCACATTCTCACTTCTGCCTGCCTGAGGCTGCACTCCCCATGGAGAACTTGCATATAAACCTCTGTCTCAAGTTCTTTTATGGGGGAATCTAAGATAATGCACCTTACCCCACTGCTAACAATGATCCTGGGCCCACTCCAGATTGTCCCTGTGAGAGGTGATCTGTGACTTGTTTAGGATCCCAACACTGTTACCCTCATCAGCCAAGTGCTGGTTCCTTGGATATAATGCAGGGCCACTGATCAGAATTACCCCTTCATTAGTACCCCAAAACCTCATGCCCTGAGGCCCAGCCAGTTCCAGGTAAGTCCTTGGGTGTTATCATCTCTTCAGATACAGGCAGTGTCCCTTATAAAAGACTTTCAAACTCTGTTTTCACTCTTATGACAATTACAAAGCATATAGTTTGAAGAATAAGTAACTATATAGCCTGGCAGAAACTTATATCTCCCCATGTCATGTCCATTACCCATCCAGATGGACAATCACTTGAGTGTATTCTCTCTCTCTCTCTCTCTCTCTCTCTCTCTCTCGCTCTCGCTCTCGCTCTCGCTCTCGCTCTCGCTCTCGCTCTCGCTCTCGCTCTCTCTCCAGATATGGTTTCATTGTACCTCCTGTTAACCTCCAGTTCCCGATCCTTCTTCCTTGACTTCCTAAGTGTTGGGGCAACAGTCAGGTACCACAGCTTTTTTAAAATTTTATTTTATGTGTAGGGTATTTTGTCAGCATGACTATGTAGCATGTGGATTCTGTAGAAGCCAGAAGAGAGTGTTGGGCTGGAACTGTAGTTACAGATGGTTGTGAGTCACCATGTGGGTGCTGGGAATCGAACCAGCGTCCCCTGGAAGCACAGCGAGTGCTCTTAACCACTAAGCCATCTCTCCAGCTCCCCATCTTGTTGCTGTTGTTTTACTCATTTTTGAGACAAGTTTTCACTATGTAGTTCAGGCTGACCTTGAATTCCTGGGTCTCCTTCCTCTACCTCCCACATGCTGGGATGACAGGAAGGTCCTATAGACTGTTGGCTTCAAACTCACTCTGTAGAGCAGACTAGTGTTGAACTCATGACTCCTGTCTCTGCCTCCCAAGTGCTGGGATGACAGGTGTATATCATCACATGTAGCTTTTGTCTAACTCCCAAGTGTCACTCATCTTTATCTTGATATTTTAGGCATCACCAGGAAGTTTTCTTCAGTAGAAGAGGAAGATTTAGTTCATTTTAGAAATCTTGGACCACTGGGCCCTTACTTCCTGTCCTCTTCCCCACCCCTTTAAAAAAACATATATTCTGAGACAGTTTCTAACCATGCCACCCTGGCTAGCCTCATTATTAGCCATCATTATGTAGACCAGGCTGGCCTTGAACTTACAGAGATCTGCCTGCCTGTTTCCCAAGTTGCGCGCCACCATGCCCAGCTGTTCCTTCTTGTTCTGATGATAAATGTCATTTAGTTAGATACTCCGTGTTTATTAGGACTATAGAAAAGTCTTCCTAGCTGAACTGTGCAGCAAGCTACGCCTGTTTTCCCTTTCCTGTTCAACTTTGGTTTTTCTTGAAATCAATAATTGTCTGTGCCATGCTTGGACTGTTCATGATCTATGATTTGTTCTTATTGAATATACTGAAACCCACCTCCAGGGATTTGGAGTGAGCTCTTTGAGAGTTCATTAGCTCATGATAGTCCTCATGAGTGGAGAGGAGTTAGTGTCATTACAGAAGAAACCCCACAGAGACCCCTGTCTCTCTCACCATGTGAACATTCAGCAAGAGGACACCTGTGGTGGCTGGTAGTGACTGTCAACTTGACAGAGCCTACAGTTACCTTGGAGGGGAATCAGGCATGCCTATGAGGGAGTTAATGGTTAACTGAAGACCCACCCTGAATGTGGCAGCAACATCCCACAGGCAGGGCCCCAGATGAAGAAGAAGGAGGCTGTGAACCTAGCAGCGGCCTTCAGCCCTCTGCTTCCTGATTGCAGGTACAATGTGACTGGCTGGCTCAGGCTGCCATGCTCATCCCACCAAGATGGCCATACTCTTAAATAATGAGCCAAAAGAAACCATACCTTAAGTTGCCTTTGTCTGGAATTTTGTTAGAGCATCAGGGAAATGACTAATACAGAATCCATGAAGTATTAGGGGTACTCCAGCAGCCCATGGCAGATTTCAGAACCGGACACACGAGAACAAAGGCACAGTTAGGGAGGGATTGAATGGCTACGGCCCCGACTCCAGGGCCAGTGCCAGGGCCTGAAGGGCTGCAGCACCTGGTCATCTCTAATTGCTGTGGACAACTTAATGAAAAGGAACATGCAGCTGGAAGTCTACATTCTGGGTTCAGGGCAAGTTCAGGAAGTGAGATGCTTGGCATGATGGGTCAAGAGAAGCCGTCTCCTTGCCACAGGGTGGAGACTGCCAAAGGTCAGATTCTGAATCTTGTGTGTTGTCAAATTGTAAAATCTTCAAATCTACAACTTGTCATTGCTCCCCTGTGATGTCATTGGCAAGGAGTGGACTTTCTTAGCCTCACAGGGACAGATCATGTCTGAGTTATGGGTCTTTTTCAGATTCCACCCTCCATTTCCAGGAAGTCAGGGCTTGTAATATTTGCTGTAGCTACATGAGCAGCATCATAACCCACCCAAGTAATAACGCTGCTGACGTTCAACACACCAGTGCAATTCAAGTCGGTCCCCTTCTTTCCATCAGCTCCTTGGCTCACACAAGTTTTAGCACACAGTTAGTCACAAGCTTAACATAAAAGAAGTTTTACTACATAGAGTGATTGCCAACAGATACGTCTGCAGCAGCAGCATTAATAAAACCCTCAACCAAAAGGCATCTTTAGTGAACAGAAAACAGAGGGAGTAGATAGCATTCATAAGTGTTACACTGATGTGCACATGCTAGACATCTTGTTTTCAGGCTCCCCACTCCGTGTGTGTGTGTGTGTGTGTGTGTGTGTGTGTGTGTGTGTTATGTAGCCCAGATTGGTCTCAAACTCACGGCTATCCTCTTGCCTCAGCTTCCTGACTTCTGGGTTACAGGGGTGTGTGTGACTACATCTGCCTCTCAGAATCCCCTATACTCAGTAAACTTCACTCATTTATTTACATGTATGGGTGTTTTGTCTGCACGTATGTCTGTGTACCATGTGAGTGTCTGGTACCTGTGGAGGTCACAAAAGAGTGTCAGGTCCCCTGGTCCTGGAGTTATGGATGATTGAGAGCCACTATGTGGGTTTGGGGAACTGAACCCCAGGTCCTCTGTAGGAGCAGCCAGTGCTTTAACCACTGAGCAATCTCTTCAGCCTCACTGGTACATTCATGATAGAGTAGATGAGAATCACTTGATCTTGATGCTAGAAATGACTATATTTTCCTTCCATTGTTTTTACTATTATTGCATGTGTGGTGTGCATGCATGGTGTGCACTTACATTCTCGTGTGTGTGAGTGCACATATGTGTAGAGGCCCCAGGTTGACATCAAGAGTTTACCCTGCTTGCTCTCCACCTTATTCATCGAGGCAAGGTCTCTCCGTTCGAGCTAGAGTTCATCAGCATAGACTAGTCTCCCTCGTCAGCATGCTCCAGGGCCACGCTGTCACTGCCTTCTGAGTCCTGGAATTTCTGTGGGGTCTGGGGATGCAAACTGCGGTCCTCTCACTTGCATGGTAAGCATTCTAACTTCTCTGCAGTGCAGGCAGGGTCCTTCCTGGTCTTCTTCCCCTCCTCCCTCTGTCCCTCCGTCTGTCCATCCCTCCCTCCCTTCTTTTTCTTTTTTCTTTTCTTTTCTTTTCTTTCTTAAGGATTTAATTTTCTGGATGGGCAAGGTGGCTCACGCTTTTAATCCTAGCAGTTGGGAGGCAGAAGCAGGCAGATTTCTATTAGTTGGAAGTCAACCTGATCTACATTCAGAGTTCAAGGCCAGCCAGGGCTACATAATAAGACCCTGTCTCAAAAACCAAAAACAAATAAACAAACAAACAAAAAAGATTTAAAAAATGTTAGTGTGTGTGTGTGTGTGTGTGTGTGTGTGTGTGTGTGTGTGTATGAGGTCAGAAGAAGGCATGGAGTCCCCCAGGGCTGGAATTACAGGCAGTTGTGAGTCTTCCAATGTGGGTGTTGGGAACCACAGTCAGGTCTTCTGCAAGAGCAGTCCACACTCTTGACCTTCTGAGCAATCTCTGCAGCCCCCAATTAGATTAAACATAACAAATTTCAGATATATAGACAAATATTGGAAAGTGAGAGATGAAACGCTGAGGGCTGGTGAGATGGCTCAGCGGGTAAAGGGGCTTACCACCAAGCCTGGCGACCTGAGTTCAATTCCTGGGACCCACACGGTAGAAGGAGAGAAAATTTTCTATGAATTGACTGATGGCTTCCACATGTATGCTGTGGTATACATGCCTGCTAGTTCACATGTAGAATGTACACACAGACACTAAAGAAATAAGTAAACAAATGCAATTTTTAAAGAGTTGAAACACTGTATTTGTTTGCCATAAATTACTGATGAAGTGGCGAGAATCTGAAGGTCAGTAAGGCAAGCACTGAGCTACAGTGGAGCCCCGGTGAGGGGGCAAGCAGATGGCTGAGGTCCAGTTCCGCTCTGGACACAAACCAGGCAACCTTGGGTGTCAGTGTCTGTGTCACAAGGGAGAGAGGGCACCTGAGACAGTCTGGAGTCTCACCCTGGCAAGGAGAGGAATCTGAATGGACGGTCTCCTTTCTAAAGACAGTCTGAGACAGGAAAGGAGAAGTCAGAGATCACCTCCTGCTACAACGCCTCCCCATTCCCCCCACCCCCCACCCCTGGCTAAGGACACCAAGCACATGCTGAACTAGAACTCTGGCCCTGGGCAGGAGAAGCCCCTCGGAGAGTCTGGCTGCTCACCACCTGAGTGGCCTGAGAGCCTCAAGGATTTCAGTTCAAATGGTAGCAGTTACTGAGTCTCTTGGACACTCTGCAAATCAAATGGAAGCGTTCTATGGGGAAACTATTTCAAATTCCCACGGATCTGTCCTAAGGAAGATGAGCAGCTTATACTTCAAACATATGAAGGGAAATAGAAACAGGCTGAGACACAGCAGAGAGAATGGGAACATCCCCAGAGACCTCAGCTCTTGGAGGTGGCATGTACATCATGAAACAGTTAAGCTTAATATGATTAAAGAAGTGAATGATAAGCAAGTATTTATGGGTAAAAAAAAATTAACATCACCCAAGCAGATTTCAAAAGAATCAAATAGGCATCATAGATGAAAAATATGATTACAGATCAAACAAGCAGAAAAAATCTACTGACATCCAGAAGAAAATGTGTTGCATCTATAACTTACTTTGAATATCATAAAAATAAAACATGAGTTCATGGAAAGATTGGTAGACACATGACAAACCAAATGTAATAAAATGCTGATGTAAATCTAGATGTCAAGTCCTTGAGTGTTTATGATAAATTACTTCAACTTTTCTGCACACTTAAAGTTTTTGTTTCTTTCTTTCTTTTTTTTTTTTTTTAAGATGTATTTATTTATTATGTATACAGCATGTATGACTGCAGGCCAGAAGAGGGCGCCAGATCTCATTACAGGTGGTTGTGAGCCACCATGTGGTTGCTGGGAATTGAACTCAGGACCTCTGGAAGAGCAGCCAGTGCTCTTAACCTCTGAGCCATCTCTCCAGCCCCAAAGTTTTTGTTTCTTATAGTAAAAATGTTACAAATATCTCCATGCAGATGAGGAGGCTGGGTACTTGAGAAGATATTCAGGCTTCTGACCTGGAATACATGTAGACTAGTCCTCTCAACAACATAGAAAAGCATGTTTAGAACAAAGAATAACATTTGAATCATTATTTATATATCCATTTACATGCTAGGGATGTGTACATATCAGGGTGCATGTGTGGGAGTCAGAGGATAACTTTCAAGAGTTAGTTTTCTCCTTCCGCCATGAGGGTCCTGAGGACAGAACTCAGATTGGCAGGCTTAGCAGCAGGTGCCTTTACCTGCTGAGCTGTCTTGTTGTCCTAAGAATAAAATGTTTTAAGAACATATTAAGACCACTGAAGAAGCCTGGAGTGGTGATGCACACCTTTAATCCCAGCACTGGGAGGCAGAGGCAGGCGGATCTCTGTGAGTTCGAGGCCGGCCTGGTCTACAGAGTGAGTTCCAGGACAGCCAGGGCTACACAGTGAAACACTGTCTCAACCAACCACTGAAGAGATAACAGGAGTTGGAAATTCCCAAGCCAAAGCCTGAATGAAGGCGGCAGTGGAGAGAGGCTCATGGGAAGAGATTCTCTCACTTCTGTCCTAAGCCTATGCCAAAGCTAACGAAATGGAAGTTCAGTTTTCAGGGCCCTGTAGGACTCAGTGACCTATAAAGTGGCAGGGTAAGTAAGGCAGGAGGATTCCAGATCCCAGGCCAGTCCGGGATATATGGCCAAATACCTAATCGTGAATGAATGGGCAGATGGAAGAGCCAATCAGGAACAGGAATGCTACCTCGGACCAGTACTCTCGAGGATTGAGACTTTGTGGAAAGCTGCCATGGTGCTGAGCAGAGCACAGGGCAATGCAAGGATGCTGATGGAATCCCACCCTGGAGAGGAAGCCGCAGGCTGGCCTCGGAGTGCATTTGCTGTGCATATTCCATGGGTGGTCCATTAACCCCCAAGGCCCGACCCCAGATGGGAGCTTGGCAGAGGTGAAGGCAAGTGCTCTCTGCAGGAGCACACATCATCCTAGGCTTCAAAGAATGACCACAAAGAACTTTCTAAGGAAAGTCACCAACCACCGGCCAACAGTAAATAAACGACTAATGAAGAACACACGCCCATGAATGGGAATCACGAGAGGAAAACAAGAGCAGCCAGTGAGCTTAACTGCTGAGCCAGCTCTGCAGCCCATGTGTGAATTTAACAATGAAGTCTGTAGAGGACATTTTCATACAAGTGGAAGCTGGAACTGATGAACTAGGAAGCAAAGCCCAGTGGACTCCACAGAGCCAAAGGCTTATTCTTGAAAACGAGCAATATATTAGGTAGATCTTTGTTTGTAATATCTAGGGGGGGGGAATCCACAAATGAACAGTATTTGGGATAAGAATGAGGATGCAACTAGCAAATGGATATTTAGAATCTAAGAAAATGCAGTGTCTGTAGATGTGTGTGAGAACCAGCAGAAAGCTTCCATGGGGCTGGGCATGTTAGTGCTCTTGGTGGAATACTTGCTTGGAATGGGTTTGATTCCTACTCCCAAATAAACCAGATGTGGAGGCACACACCTGTAATCCTAGTACTTCAGAGACAGAGGCAGGAGGATTAGAAGTTTGGCCATCCTCGGCTACACAGCAAGTTTGAGGCTAGCCTGGGCAAATGCTCAATGACTTACAGATACATGTGAAAGAGGTCTTCTTGAGATGAGAAATCCACCCATTTCATTGGGGTGTATTTCTCCCTAAACAGATAGACACCAGGCACATCCCCAGACAGGCAGACAATGCACAGAGAAGGTGGTATCCAAATTATGGGCTCGGGGACAGGTCCAGCCCCATCCTGTGGGGTGCTCCTGTGGGAGTGAGCAGCTCTTGGTGTGTGTGCTCTTCAATGCCTGTATCATATCGTATTGGAATTCCCTCTTCAGAACCTTACAAAGTTCTTAGCAGGAAAGAAACGACAGTCGGAGACACTGGGGTCATTTGAAGCCATTTTTTTTTATTCCAAACATATTTTTGTAAACCTGGCATTTTCCAAACAGTGCAAGTGAATCAGAAGTGACTGCAGACACACGGCACAGCGAGGAGGGACCGCCCTCCCACCCCAAATCCTCTCGGGCAGTGTGCGCCGTGTGGATACCTCAGTAAAGCTGCAGACGTGCAGAGAGCGGGGGAGGGAGGCGCCTGCCATGCAACAAACCACTCAGAAAGCTTAAACTCACACTGCCAGCCACACTGTGCACAACATCAGCACCAAACAAAGCAAACTGAACGGCAGCCAAATCCAGGTCAGTGTGCTGTGGAGAGCATCGCACCACATCGGGAGAGGCACTCAGCGTTCCCTTCGTGTGCTGAAGACTCAGAAGACATTCCAGAAGGCTCACTAGGCCCCAGTCGGCTCTGCAGCCCTCCCTTCAGCCATTATCTTAGAAAATACTCCCTGTCATGCATCTTACTACTCCATGTATTAAAAACCCACATCTATGAAAATTCTGTGTTCCCGAGGAGCTGTGAAATGATACTCAGTTTCTGCCTTTTGTTCACTAGAGGGATGGTTCTCCCAGAGCTTCGTGTGTGTCAGGCAAACATTGTTACTGAGCTGTCCGTCCCTCCAATGACAATGTTTGGTAGCACCTCTAAATCTCAGGGAGTGGAAACTGGGCACTCCTTTCCTAGGTATATCAGGTATAAAGCTATCCTAACCTTAAATAAATGTGAATAACATGTCCACACCTTCCACACTGGGGCTTAACAGACAGCACACCACACAGCACCACTGGTCACTGGGGTGTCCCAGGAGCGTGGCTGCTGTTTGTTGAGAATATCTTGCCTTTAACAAGGTAGGTTACACAGTATTTGGTGTGGGGGACTTCACCCAGCCTGCCAAACCTCTGGGCACTGCCTGAGACCATGGTGATGGGGGGCACAGGGTGTGTTGGTCAGCTGGCACAAAGCCAGCTACTCAGGTCCCCTCACTGGTGTTCTCCTGCTTCTAAATTTTGCAGCCTCTTTGTGGCAGGGACTCACCTCAGGGATGCTCCAGACTTTTCTTGAGTCCTACGTAAACTGAGAAGAATGGGGTCAATTTTTAAGGGGCATTGCATTAGTCAATTTTTTTTTGCAAGAGTCCTTTTTCATATTAAAAACAACAATCAAAACAGAACATTTCAGTCCAGTCCAGAGAGCTGGTTAAAACCATGGAAGACACAGCTAAAAAACGGAAGCAGACAAATGATAGTGCCCATGAGAATGTCTGCCTGGCTTCCACAGAGTTCAGAGGCAAAGGGGTACAATGGGCCACGCACTGGGTTTTTAAAAGACTGTTCTAGAGAGAGAACACAGACATATCTACACGCCTGCCCACTTGCCCTGATCGCCCGAAGAAGGCTGCAGTGAAGACGTTGAACTACTCAGGCGAGAGAATTCCAGACAGTGCTCCACTCCTCTGCCGAGCAGCCACACCCTGCCTCTCATGCACCTGGCACTCAGCATTAGCAGACAGGCAAAGACGCTTCCTACGGTGGCTGTTAGGATTTGCTTCTGGGGCTACCTACCATGCAGTTTTCTTAAAATCTGCTTTATGGAATTGCAGTGCCTTATTAACACGTGACTACTCATGAGGGGGTACCATTCATGGCAGGGCACAAGCGGCCGGACGCCAGCTGAGTCTGCCCTTCCTTCCTGTCCACACTTCCTCAGGTGTGGCTCTGCTGGCTAACTGAACTGTGGATACGAGTCACCATTCTCCACTGACCCCGATGAAGCCACACCCTTTGCAGGAAGCAGGCCATTGGGGACAGATGCATTTGGCTAAAATTGCAGTGGTGCTGTTATGGTCTCACCACCTAAGAATCTCAAATGATTTATTAAAGGAAACCATGATCCGATCCACACGTCATCATCACGGCACAGCTGCACGTGAGGTTCACGGAGAGTCCACACTCCACACCTACTGTGAGGTGGCTTACTACCGAGGCTGTGTTCTCTGGGGATCACCAGCATCCTGCATGGCCCACAGTTCAGGCTGTACAAGGCTGGTAAAGCCAAGACTCCTTTTCTTATTTCTTTTGATAAAACTTATGAACTGGTGTGCACTGGTTTCCTGGGCTGCCCCAGCCTTGCAGTGACCCCTGTTTCCATCCCTTGACTTCTAGGACCAGCTTTGACTTATGGCTTTTTGGGTTTCCCAAAGCTGAAGATAGCATTCACTTGTTTGGGGCAGGGCAACACCAAAGCACTTGGCTCAGAGTTCTTTGCATGATTTCTGGGTCTCCCCAGTTGCCTCTGAAGTTGCCCTCTAGGGGACAGAGTCATCTTGTCTGCAAGAACCAAGGGCAGAAAGTTTACATCCCCTGCAGGTGTGGAACCACAAAAGCCCAGCTTCCTGACATCTGGTCAGGGCACTCTGAGCCCGACTTGGTGACCAGATCCAATTGGGCTGAAGTCACTTTTTGGATTATCCCCTAAAGTGACATTGTTGCTTGGCTTCCCTTACTTTCCTGTATTGTATTCTCCACTTCCTCACTGCTAGCTTCTGAGAAGACTTCCTCAATAACTTACTTGCACCCAAGTCCTTATTCCAGGCTTTGACTCTTAAGAATCCCACCTAAGACCTAAACATAAATCAAGTGGGGCTATCCTCTCTGGGAAGGAACCTGCAACATTACCATTTGGGGACAGCAAGAGTGACAGAGGAAATGGAGACCCTTGAACTGAAGTTACATCACAAGGTAACACCTTATACACACAGACACGTCTTTGCTGAGAGAGCACAGCTTCAGTCCTGGGTTTTGAACCCTGGTGCATGGTGTCTGGGATGAGATGCTATTCTGAGGTTGACCAGTTGTCTATCCAGCGCTTGCTGACTCCAGAGGGAGGAGGGTGAGGTGCTTGCTGAATGCATCAGGGTGGTGCAGAGGATGAGGAAACCAGGCTTTTCATCTCAGCTCCTGCTGGCAATCTCCCAATGAGAGGTCCCTAAGAGAAAGCACTGATACTTCTTCAAGCGCTCTGCCCCGACTCCAGGTGATGACAATGGGAAATGTCTTAGATGGTCTTGCCATATCCACAGTGCTTTTGCAGTACTCCCAGCTTGGCGGATTCATTTCATGAGGTTTCTTTAGTTTATTTTATCTGCATTTTTTTTAAACAGCAAGTTCCAAAGTACAATAAGTTCTTTCTTCTTTAAAATTTGTATGCAGGTACATGTATTTCCAAGATTTCAGTGCTTGAGTGAATTATAGAACTATTTAATAGAAATAATAAAACATTGATACAAATATAAAGACACAATCAATATAAAAGGCTTACATTTATAAAAAATACTTTTAGGTAACAGTTTTCCCCTGAGGGTTGACCACGCATTGTTGTATCCATAAATATTGCTTTGCTCTGTAGCTCATCTTTCCGAAGTTCTGAGTTTGTTTGTAAAGAGGAGTGGTGGTGGCCCCAGTCGTGTGACCTGGCTGGAGGTGGCCATCTCAGGTCGGCGCCGGGCTGGACAGGATGAGAAGAGGGCAGCATCAGTGAGGCCTCCGGAAAATCTGGAGAAGACTTCTTTCTTCCAAATATGGAAGATACAAAGATCAGGGACCACAGGCTGGTGACGGGAACATGAGGGCATCATGACTGGCACGGCGGGTCACTGGTTTTTCTGGACCCAGTCCCAACCATCTTCATTCTCTTTCCGGTTTTTCTCTGCTTCGATGATTTCTTTGTACCGTCTGCGGAAGAAGCCCATCTGAAAGACAGGAGAGGCTCTGGGTTAGGATGGCTTTGCATTCCCAGGCAGCCTGAGCTATGAGGAGGCAGGACCCAGCTCTTCCCAGGCCTGGGGAAGCGAGGAGAAAGAGTTTAGAAAACATACTGGCAAGCAAAGATCCACTTGGATCCACTTTTCAAGCCACACTGACTCCCTGTGGTCTCTCTCCCAGCAAGCTGTTCATTGCACAGGCGTTTGGGAAAGTGTCCCCAAACTGAGTGCTGGGAAGCACCAGTTACTGGGTGTTTTTCAAAGTTTTTTTTTTTTTTTTTTTTTTTTTGAGTGAAGAAAAAGATAAATATGTCATGATCAGTGAAGTTTGGAAAAGCTGCATTCTTCTCGGCATTTGTGACAGACCGTAGTTCAGGAAAGGATTTGACCACTGATGGAATAAGCCACCATCTTGTTTTCCCTCCTGCATGTGTGTTTATGTATATATGTGTTTATATGTTTGTGTGTTTATGTTTTTTGTTGTTGAGATAGGATTTCTCTGTGCAGCCCTGGCTGTCTTGGAACTCACTCTGTAGACCAGGCTGGCCTCGAACTCACAGAAATCAGCCTGCCTCTGCCTCCTGAGTGCTAGGATTAAAGGCATGCACCACTACCACCTGGCATGTGTGTATGTTTGTGTGTTTACGTGTGTATGTGTTTATGTATATATGTGTTTGTTTATGTGTATAGTGCTTATGTGTAAATGTGTTTATGTGCATGTGTATTTATGTGTGTATGCATTTATGTGTTTGTGTGTGTAAGTGTATAATGTATATATGTCTTTGTGTGTGGAAGTCAGAATCAGGCAGGAGCTCTCCACTTTGATTTTTGAAACAAGTCTCTCAGTGGCCTGGACCCTGCTGGGTAGGCCAGCCTGGCCAGTGAGCTCCATGGATCTGCCTGGCTCTACCTCCCCAGCACTGGAATTGCAAGCACAGGCCACCACGCCTGGCTTTATACAGGTGCTGAGGGTGGACACAGGTCCTTGTGCCCATGTGGCAAGCACTTTACCAGCTAAGTTACATCCTCAGTCCTTATACAGACTTATTAACGTCCTGAGAGATATCAGTGACCTGTGGGCCTGTTTGACAAATATTGCTCTCACACGACAAACTTTTTAAAGTATGGGGTGTGTGTCATTTTGCCTTGCTGCCATCTAGAACTTCCTCTCATGTCCGTAGCATTCGTGATACATGGATAAGTGATACACGAATACATGATACATGAACTCCATGCTAGCGTCAACAGCATGGATTCCTCTTGCCTCTGCATCCTGATTCAGGGTGGCAGTCTTTTCAGCCTTTTTCTTCTACCCCTGCCCTGAAGTTGCATTTGGTCTGTGGCTCTTCACACTTGGTAAGATGAGTGTCTGGCGTATCTCACACAGCCATTACAATTGTTGCTGTCCAGTGTTTAAGCAATTTTTTTGTAGCCTGTGATGGTTAAGACCAATTTTCAACCTGACAGAATCTAGAATCATCTCAGAGATGGGCCTCTGAGCATGCCTTATGGGTGGTGATCTTGATTAAACTGATTGGTGTGGAGAGACCCTTCTTTAAAAAAAATTATTTTTATGTGCATGAATGCTTTTTCCATGTGCATGCTTATGTGCCACGTGCATGCAGTGCCTTAATAGGTCAGGCCAGAAGAGAGCATGGGATTTTCTGGAGTGAGAGTTATGGATGGCCATGAGCTCCTGCAAGGCAGAGACGCAGGGGGAGATCAGAGATTTTCTTGTGACACCACACATCTTCTCCATTGAAGGGGGCTCTACCAGCCTAGCACCAGATGAGACTGTCCCCCCACATTGTCAAGGAAACCTGTTACTCAATTCCAGCAGGTACCACAAGGCTGTGCAGTTTAAATGGCAGGGAAGGAACAGAGGTCTTTGAAGGACAGCTTGTAAGAGTCTGAGAAAACCTGTTATGGTTCATTCTGTCAACTTGATTCAACCTAGAATCACCTGAGAAGAGCATCTCAGTGAGAGACTGTCTGGATCAGGTTGGTTTGTGAGGGTTTGTTTTCACTGTTAACTGATAAGAGAAGACCCAGCCCACTGTGGGCAGGACCATTTCCTAGGCATGAGATCCTGGACTGAATAGGTGCAGAGAGTGAGCTGAGCACAAGCAAGTACACATTCATTTCTCTGCTTTTGACTATGGATGCTGTGTGACTGGCTGGTTCAGATTCCTGCGGCCTTCATTTCCCTGCAGTAACGGACTATAACCCAGACTATGAGCTGAAATAAACCCTTTTCCCCTAAGTTGCTTTTTTGGGGTGGGGTGGGGGGATCTTTTATCACAGCAACAGATATGAAATCATGAAACTAAACATGGATATAAGGAGAAAGTGTCTTTAGCCTACACTTCTGGCTGCTGATGGTGTAACGAGTCCATTGGTAACCCCAGGTGACTGTGGCACCAATCAAGGAGACTTGTGACATGCTGCCCCTGGGTCACTGTGTGTGTGTGTGTGTGTGTGTGTGTGTGTGTGTGTGTGTGTGTGTATCTGTGTGGCTATGTGCACATCACCACAGGTGCTTGCAGAGGCCACAAGAGGGTGTCAGATACCTAGAGCTGGAGTTACAGATGGTTGTAAGCCACCTAACATGGGTGCTCAGGACTGAACTTGAATCTTCTGGAAGAACAAGTGCTCTTAACCACCGAGCCATTTCCCCAGCTCCAGAACTAGAGCTCTTAGTCATTCTAAAATGAAAACAAGATGGCTCACTTCTCATGCCCATGCCAGGCTGTAGTCAAAGGGTTTAGAGCAGCCAATTCAATGATGACGCTCACATGCTCATATCATCATGGGTGTCATTCTTCCACCAACAAAGTAAGGGCCCTGTCCTTTCCTGCAGACACCTGGACCAAGCTCTCTTCTTCATGCAGAAACAGTCTTGTAAACTCCACTCTTCCCTCCAGCACCCAGTGGTCTAAGAGTTCTGACCCCAGTCATCATCAACCTTTGATGATTATGTGCCTGGGAGGCTGAGTTGCCACGGATGTGTATGTCTTCTCCAAAAGACCATTTCTTAAAACACAGTGCATTCTTGTGGCTAGGGAAGGCTGACTGTGGCAGTACAGGCTGTGCACTGTGCACAACAGCTCAGGGCTGCCAGATAGCATAGAAAAGTTTGCAAGGACCATTTCCCAACAGATGGCAGTAGAGCGTCTCACTCTAACAAACCCAGAGTTTCAGGCAGATGAAGTGAAAGGGGCCAGAACAAAAGGGAGGACTTGGGAACAACCTAGTGGTGTAGCACCTACCTTGTCTGCACAGGGCCTTGGCTTCTATTCCCAGCAAAACACACACACACACACACACACACACACACACACACACACACACTTTAAGATAGTGCATCACCATGTAGCTCTGGCTGGCCTAGTACTTGCTATGTAGACCAGGCTGGCCTCAAACTCAGGGATCCACCTGCCTCTGCCTACTGAATGCTGGGACTAAAGGTGTGTACTAACAGGCCTGGCTGAGAACCCAAATATTGAAGGGAAATAAACAAATTCAACACAAAGTAAAAACAAAAAATGACCCTATTATTAACAACTGGAGAATCAGTAGCATGATATATTTTACTTTTACAAAGCACACGCTTTAATCCCAACACTCAGGAGGCAGAGGCAGGCAGATCTCTGTGAGTTCGAGGCCAGCCTGGGCTACAGAGTGAGTTGCAGGAAAGGCGCAAAGCTACACAGAGAAACCCTGTCTCAAAAAACCAAAGGGGAAAAAAAGCCTTTCTAGGGCTGGGCTGTTGCTTTTTGGTGTGCATCAGGTCCTAGGTTCAGTCTCCAATACTAAGTACTAAAGAGCTTTCCCCTGGCTTGAGGCACGGTTGACAGATTTAAAAATATGTGTAAGGTACTAAACATGATGTTTTGATACATGTATATGTTGAGAAATGTCTGCTATGAACAGGCTAAAGAACTTGGCCATTGTCTCATATGGTAACATTTGTATGTTAAGAGTGTGTCAGTGTTAATCTTAGCAAACTTCAAGGACCAAATAAAAATTTTAGTCTCATGTTAAAGTATGGATACACTGTAAAGCAGAGAGAATTATCATTATCATCACCATCATCACCGTCATCAACGTCATCATCATCATCATTGTTGTTTTTGAGATAGGGTCTCTGTGTAGTCATGTCCTGGAACTCATTCTGAAGACTAGGCTGGCTTTGAACTCAGATCACCTGCCTCTCTGCCTTCTGAGTGCTGGGATCAAAGGCGTGCGTCAGCACTACCCAGCTAGGGAGAGCAAATTATGAAATGCCCCCAAACTTGTAAGACTTCATGTTCTTTTCTCTCTTACAGGTCTCCCTTGGGCACACATACCTGCTTTTATTAGCACACCTGGGTATTTGGGAGGAATTCTGGGAAGTCTTGGGCTGCCAACTAAGCCCACCCTGAAGACTTCTGGGAAATGGTTAATAACAAACATAGGCTGTACCCATAGCGACCTCACAGTTCCACCCAGTGGAGTCAGTTGTTTCTCCCTAACCCTTTCTGGAATCTTCCAAGGCTTGTGTTCCAGGAGAGGTCAGATGTTTTGTTTATAATTATCCTGTTTGCAGGAGAAACGTCTGTCCTATGAGGAGACTTCATGACTAGCTTCAAGGTTTGTTCAGCTGGAGGCCTGGAGAAGCAGAGTACCTTCTGGTCCCAACAGTAACCCCAGAGAGCAGCTCCCAGATGCCTCCTGTAGACTAACATGATGTGTCTCCAAGCCTGCCAGAAAATCGGCAAAGTGGAAGATTGGTCTCAGTTGTCCTTAGGTGGGTGCTGGGTGAGTCAATAAACCCAGAGGAAGAAATAAGAACTGACCCAGTTCTGAGGTACTCAGTCCAGGTCACTCCTGAGTCCAGCCCACTTCAGGGTAATAAGAACGGCAAGACAACTCCAAGGGCATCTGGTCTCTTGGGGGTGCCTCTCTGTGCACTGGCCTTTGGGGTGTTTCTTGGGCAGCCATTCCAATGACCTGGGGCTCACTGTTCCATTGAACTAGCTCTGGCCTTGTGTTTATGGACCTCTTAGTTAACTTGGCTGTTTACATAGCACGTCTCCATCTCAAGATGTTGAGAACACAGTATCAGACTAATATTTATCTCCAAATATAAACCAATCCTACCACACGTCACTGGCACTTGTTTTTTTGGGGGTGGTGGTGGTGGTGGTGGTTTGGGAGTATGTGTCCATGTGTGCACATGACTATACCCGCTTTTGAAAGGTGGGATGGTTTTCTCAGTCTGTATTGGAGGCAAGGTGGTGAGCCTTCTGGAGTGGCCGCCAAACCTTACACGTTTTCTGTGCCACTCTGCAGATGTACATTTGCTAAGCATTTTGTCGTGAGTCACAAGTGATGCTCTCCAATAAGAACCATGCTCTCTAAGAACGCTCTAGACTACAAGGCTCTTGGAATGGTGTCAGCCGATGGAGGCCTTCAAGTAGCTCTGTCGGGGGGGGGCAGCCAAGCCCTTTCTGCACCCCATCTCTTGGTCACTTGACCAGGCAGGACTGGCTCTTGCTGGCCAAACAATGGCACTGTTTCAAATCATCTTGTTTTGAAAAAGTGTCAATCAGGAAAGAAAAGAGACGGAAGGTCCTTGGTTGAGGGTAGTGGATGAGCTACTCCACCAAAAGGGGGGCCTGTGTGTCTGGCAAACTGCAAACAAGGAGGGACTGGTTTGGGAAAGGGGTAGAGGGATGCAGGGAGGCATTCTCCTTCTAAAGGGCAAATGCCTGAGCATGTTTTCTCTCTCTGCTTAGCTGGCATTAATGAGTTGAAGGTGTTTCTCAGACACGCTGGCCCCATGCTGTTGTACCTCTGAGCAGTTCAAGCTTCCCGTGAACGGGCCTCTAGGAAGAGGCACCAGGCTGGGGTATCTTCCAACCCAGCCAGGGGCTGAAGCAAGGGAGAGGGGATGCTTTTGGATTTTCTCCCTTGAAAGAGTTTCATGTTTCAAAGTCTTCCTCCTGCGCAGTGGTTTGGCAGGCTACTGTAATCCTCGCACATGAAGTTTAAATTACATTTCCCAGTGTCCACGGATGGCTCAGCTCTGAGAAGGTTGATTAGGATCCATTTCAGGGCTTTGCTTAGCTTGGGGCCCTGCTGTGGATTTTGTGTAGGAGCCAGGTCCTTTGGCTGCCAAGCGTGAGAGAGTCTGGGCCATCAGCAGCCCTTTTAGAAGGTCCTGGGGAGCGTAATGGCAGGGTCTAGAGGGGAGGCTGGGTGGGCTGAGCACACTCTGGGGAAGGCATTTGTGGAACCCTGAGGGGTTTCTATTTCAGATAGACAGGAATCTCACAGGACACATGTCACAAGGATCAGGGGCCAGTGAACAAGGCCAAGTATTGTTTGCTCCTCTCTGCCACTCAAGTGCCTTTCTCAGAGGGTTTCAAAACAGTAGGAGGCCTGTTGTTTGCCTCTGTCCAGTTACTTGGGTATGCCACCAGGAAGGAACCCGATGCTACCTGTTGAATAAAGGCATTGGCACCCAGTGGAGCATCACGCATGTAGGTCCACAGGCCTGTGTGGACTGGCAGAGTCTGCTCTCTAATGAGCTTTCAATCTCACACCAACATTTGTGTTTAGAACACACAGCGTTGGGACAGTCATTTTTCGCTCACATGTGTAGGACACAGATGACCAACCACAGGCAACAATGTCAGCTGCACTCTAAAAGGGAACCCAGGCCTCTCATAAGGTGTTTCAGTGGGCAAAGGAGCTTGCTGCTAAGCCTGACGATCTGAGTTCAATCTCCAGGACCCACATGGAGGAAAGAGAGCCTATTCCTGTAAGTTGTCCTCTGACCAACCCGCCCCCCAACTCCCTATAAAATAAATCTTTTACAAAATTAAAAAATAGTAGAAAGGAACAACTCAATAGATGTGTCCACACAGGAAGAGGGCCTGACCTCTGGCCCTCTGTTCCTAATGTGTTCTTAGAGATACGTCTCCTGGTCAGTCGGATGGCAGGTGCCAGCCAGTGGGGTCTGTGGGGGCAGAAGAGGGGATTACACACAGAGGATAGTAATAAGCCCAAACTGGTGAGGTCTAACTAGTCAGATGTCGGGCTGGACATAGGCCAGTTTTCAGCTGGTTTCTCTGCATTGTGCCACTGGTATGATATTGAATTACTACTCAGTACCCAAAATGCATTCTTCTTAGGTAGTGGATGTAGGAATCAGTTTATGAAGTGTCTGCAGTCCAACACTGTAGGGAATGTAGGTCTTTAAAATTATCCTTCATTTCACCTGCTTTTTCCAACCTCTCCTAGACCCACACAGTCAGTCCTCAACAGAGACTTTTTTCCCTAAAGACTCCCCCATCCCACCTGCTGCTTCTGTGTAGGAGCCAGACGGTCTTATAGCCATGCCTGACATGACAACCCTCTGATATGAAGACTACCAAGTTTTTTTTTTTTTTTTTTTTTTTTTTTTTTTTTTTTTTTTCCTGAGACAGAGTTTCTCTGTGTAGCTTTGGTGCCTGTCCTGGATCTCGCTCTGTAGACCAGGCTGGTCTCAAACTCACAGAGATCCGCCTGGCTCTGCCTCCCGAGTGCTGGGACTAAAGGCGTGCACCACCGCCGCCACCACCACCCAGACTAAGATTTTTTAAAATTATAATTAGTTTTTGTGTCATATGTGTGCACGTGTGCATACAGAGATCAGAAGACAACTTGTGGGAGTCTGGTCTCTTCCTCCACCCTATAGGTCCCAGGGATCGAACCTGGGTTGTTAGACTTGGAAACAAGCCTCTTACTGGCTGAGTCATCTCACCAGCCACCTTTTTTATTTTTAAAATTAATTAATGTGTATGTGTGCGTGCCTGTGTGTATACGTGTATGTGTGTGTGTGTGCCTCACTTTCCCAGAACACTCAGATGAAACCCATATTTGTACTGAAATAACAGCATAGTTGAGAAAAGTCCCCTGAGGCAGGGGAGCAGGCTGGAGAGTCGGATCTAGAAGGCTTTACACAAAGGTCACCAAGTTAGCACATAAGAGAAACCAGCTGGCAAAGGTGAATGTGGAAACCCCGGAAGAAGGCCAGCTAGAACCAACTGGGGGCCACTGCAGGAGTGTCTGAGGGTGACCTGTGGCCCATTCTAACACTAAATCACACACTCATGGGTGGCCAGAATCCTGAGTCTCTCAGCTGACAGGATTCAAGAAGGTAGACATCACGTACTGTCATGGACTTAGAGAAAGATGGAGGTCCTTGTAACAAGCCCCCAGTCAACAGTCATCAAGTGTCGACAGTCAACCAACTCCTGTACCTCATCTCAGACAAGAGCTTGCCACATACCTGAGAGGCAGGAAGGGAAGTGTGAAGTGGTTATGGAGATCAACAAGGAGCAGTCAGCTCTGCTGGGCATCAGAGAGAAGCATGTGTTTTTGCCCGCATTTACTCCGATCCAAGTACCAACAAGGCACAGAGATAACAAGGTATAACTCACCACGCCCTAGCTCACCCTAGACCCTCACCACCTGGTATTAGACTCATAACCATGATGGACGATGGCAAGTTATATGCAATAACATGTTTGATGCAGAGGAGAGTATGTGTATCCTCTCTTTTCCCTTCAGAGAAGAGTAAAGGGCCCGTGGTGCAGTGTAAAGAAGGCTGCCCTTCAGTTCCTTCCCATAGAAACGAGGCTGCGGAATGCAGCCTCTGTGCGTGTGGCTCTCACAGGGAACGTGGTCTATCACCACATTCTCTCTTAGCAAACAGGACAAAAGCGAAGCCACACCAGTGGTGGTAGGTGGGACGAGGTGGGGGTGGGGAGGGAACAGGTGATGGTGTCCTGGGTGGCAGTGAGCTCAGTGGGTAGCCACCAGGAGGTCATGCAGACCACGAGGGCAATGGGAGTGGCCATGGCTTTCCCTGCTCTGTGCTTGGGCCCATGTGGCTGGAGCAAGGGAGCTTTCTTCTCATTCCAAAAGCCCTCATGAAGGCTGATGCCTCCCCCTACCCTACCACTGGCCTTTTAAGATTCCAAACACTGAGCCCTGTTTCCCCACCCACATGCCAGAGGCCCTCTCAGCAGGAAGGCACTGGAGCTGCAGACAAGGGGGTGTTAAGAGTCTGTCTGGCTGTGTGGGGTAAACAAAGGACAAACTGGAAGATTAAAAACGAGGAAATATCTGCTGTTGGCAAGTATACAGGAAAATGCACACTTTGCTAAACCTGCCATGGGAGGGTGGATCCAGGGAACAGTTCAGAACAGCAGTTTACAACGTGAACTACATCGGTCCATGACTCCATTCCTAGGGTTTCATTCTGAGGACACAATGAAGGATTTGTGCAACCGTGCGACTCTCGGGTCGTTCACCTCGGCATTGTTACGAGATATGTACAACCAGGGACAGCCTGGATTCTAGGGCAGGGGGCTGTAGGCGACGCAGTAGGCACTGTCATTATGATGTGGCAGGAAATGGGCTCCTAACCACACAGGGAGAGGCTCACAGTGTTGCTGTCAGGGAACAGCAGGCTGCCGCACAGCACAAGACTGTCTGACATGCGCGGACACGTAAGACGAGCATAGTGTGCGCTGTGTTTCCTTCAATCTTCAGACACCCCTCCAAGTAAAGCACCATTAAGTTTAAAGTGACGGCGCTGATCCTTAATCAGAGAAAGGTATACTAAACACACAGTTTCCCTGAGTTTCTAGACTGCTTACACACTCTAAATTGTATTTATTATACATGTATTTTTGGAGATCGAGAGCTGAACCCACAGGGGCACGGGACACGGCTGAGTTGGTAAAGTGCCTCTTGGGCAAGCATGAAGGTCTGAGTTCTGATACTCAGAACCCATGTAAAAAAGCCAGGCATGGTGGCACTGGTTTATAATCCCGGTGCTGGGTAGGAGAGACAGGCAGGCTCCCACTGCTCACTGGCCAGCCATCTTAGCCTAATCTGTGAGCTCCAGGCCAATGAGAAGCTGTGTCTCAAAAACAAGGGTACAACTGGTGAGACGACTCAGGGGTCAAAGGTGCCTGCCGCCAAGCCTGGCAGAGTCCCATCCCTGTAACATACATGGCAGAAGGAGAGAACTGACTCCTGAAAGCCTTCCTTCTAACTCGCACACGTGGGCCATGGCATACATGTACACACTTGCCTGTGAGTGTGTGAGTGTGTACACAGGAACGGAACCCATGGCTTTCAATTGAGAAGTACTTCACCTGAACGTATACTCAGTATTTGTCTGGATAATTTAACTAACAAATTATAATTTGTTATAATTTGAATAAGCTGATTCTGTGAGAAAGCCTTACTTATACCAATGCACGCAGAGAAACAGGTCAAGATGGAGGCAGCGCCATGCTCAGCATACTTAGTTCCAAGATGTAACCTCTGGTTACCATATAACATTTTTTCTTTATTAATGTTATCACGTTTGATTAATGTATATGTACTGTTTTCTAATCCCAAAGAAATCGAGTATTTGGATTTAAAGCATCCACCCATAGTACTCTCAGAGATTGTTCCTGTAATAGGCATTAAAAACTGCTTTGCCAAAGAGCACTGGTTATTCATTTGCGCCCATGAGGTAACTCAAAGCAGGACAAAAGCCTGATGTCTCTGCCTTCGTGGTGTGCTTCCTTACCTCTGGTCAGGCTCTGCTTGCCTCTTAATGAGTGTCCACCTAGAAATCCACAGTACCTAAGCTCTCTCTTCCCCCTTCCAGGCCAAGTCACGGATAACACTGTCTCTAGCCGTAGTGACCTTGGGCTCTAGGAAAAGCACAGCTTACAGACCCTATCACCCATAGTGAGATCACTTCCTGAGCAGGGGCGAACAACCATCGTACGGGGACCAGACTGGTCTCCTGAAGCAATGATATCAGTAACCATTCGGGATGGGTTTGATTTTCGGATAGATAAAATGAGGTGATTGAGGCCCCTTCTCTCTCTCTCTAGTGGTCCAAGAGGAAGCCAGATTCCATCCTCTGCCTGAAGGGGGCGCTGACCCCCTCTGTACCTGCACTTTGAGGGAAAACCTCTTCCTAGGTTCCCCATCCCCGGGGAAGCCTGTGACCTGGTGTCCTGGGTGGAAATCTGGAGGCACCTGTGGTCCCCAGACTCACCTTCCACAGCAGCACAGCCAGCAGCAGGAAGATGAGGATTCCCACCAGCAAACTGATGGCGATGATCCATCCCACAACGTAGCCTCGGGGCTCCAGATTGTGCAAGGCCTCAAAGACCACCTAGAAGGCAACACAAAAGCGAAACCGTAAGACCAAGGTTCAAGTCTTGGAAGGGCTAGAAAGATAGCGACCCTGATTTCAAATATCACAAACTGAACAGAAGCATAGTGGAAAACGTCAGCCCATGTTACGTCCCAAAACTAGATGATGATCTTCTACCTTGCATTCTGGTTCTGAAATAAAGGACACGGGGGTGTTTCTCAAGCAGTGAATACTTCTGAATGTTAATGGGCCACTTAGTATGGGGTCATTTGCTCAAGACTATTTTTCCCAATAGACTGTGGACCACTCAAGGGCTAAGCCACTGTCTTGGGTCTCACAGCTGTGCCTAACCTGTTAAAAGAATTCATTCAAGATGTGCTGTCCTGCCGGGCGGTGGTGGTGCACGCCTTTAATCCCAGCACTCGGGAGGCAGAACCAGGTGGATCCCCGTGAGTTTGAGGCCAGCCTGGACTACACGGAGAGACCCTGTCTTGAAAAAACCAAATGTGCTGTCCTTTCTAATCTGAGCCATATGAGGCTGGAGGCCTATCTCACCGAAGCACACTTGTTTATTTTTATTTATAGGTATGTGTGTATCTGTTCATATACCATATGCATACAGGTGTTCCCAGCTAGAAGATGGGGTCAGATCCCCTGGAGCTGGAGTTGTAAGAGGTTGTGAGCTGCCTCATGTGGGTGCTGGGTATTTAACTTGGGCTCTCTTTAAGAACAGCAAGTGCTCTTAACTGCGGAGCCACCTCTCCAGCCCTGAGGCACACTCCTCAACTTCCAAGGAGACTCATGGGTGTCCTACAGCTGGCCTATGTCAGCTCTCAAGAGCCAAGTCTGCATCTCCTCACAACTCAAGTGACTTTGTGATGTCAGTTGCCACAGACTGCATTGGGAATGTCACACCATAGAAAGGCAAGCCAGACAGGGACCCTCTACGCTCCTGAAGGAGAGTTGAGTGTTTCCCATGCAGTAGCTCATGATGACCACACTCTCTGGCTCACTTCTAGTCACCACGGGTCAGAAGGAGTGTGGTTTTACAGAATTCAGGTGTCACTTGCTCCCTCTTCTTCCAAAGGGAAAGCCAATCTGATCATCTTTAGCTCCTTCTGTAGTGAAGGGTGGCTGAGTGATATGTGCCAGAGTAGGGGTGGGTGTGGACAGTTACCCATGAGACAGTCAGGCTCTTTGGTTTCCCATGTAGAACCAGAATCCAGAACTTGTCTTAAGGGAAACTCAATGGAGCAGAAATGCTCCTTCCGATGTGGGGACAAGCTAGAGAAAACTGCCTAGAAAATCCAGCAGGCATGTTGGGGGATGGGTGGTGTAAGCAGCCAGGAGACCTTAGGCAAAACGCTTGACTTCTCTGAGCTTCGTTTTTTGCACCTGTGAATCAAGAGCACTTCAATCTCTCCCTGGAGGTTCAGGCAGAAGTCAGCCAAACCTCCTGCTCTGCCAGGATCCTGAGCCAGGCTGTGAACTCAGTGGGGGTTAGTTGTAAGGTCCAGGACGCTGAGCTGTGTCCTCTTGGCAAAGCCTCGTTGGAGGTCTGGTTTTGTGGATACAGAGATGTGAGTAGCCACTACAATTTAGTCTGGTGAATTTTGTAAGAACGCCCCGTCACATCCCGGGAATGTGTGCTTTGTGTCTTGTCTTTTTTTCTCAGTGATGTTCTTGGTCCGCTTGGATGTGAGCTCTAGGCCTTGGCAGATCATTTCTTCTATCCTGACTGTAATAAAGTCTGTGAGTGATCTGAGTGCCTTGCAGTGTGCTAAGAAGCCACATCATAGACTAAAAACAAATGAAAGAATGAATGAACAGAAAAGGGAAGGGAAATCACACAGATCTCATAATGTGGAGACTTACTAACCACCAGCCCACAACTCCACCGCTCAGGAGCCAGCAGGCAGCCCAGACCAAGCCTTCACACCTCTCTGAACATCTCTCCTCTCCAGTGCCTATCACTGCCCCAGGTCAGGCCCAGCCTTCACTGACACTGTGTCAGACCCCTCTGGAGCCCCCGGCCACTCAATTTGTCCTCTAAGAAGGTAGGTCCTGACATGTCACCTCAGTCATCTCTATTGATGGCTTCTCTTCACTCTGAGCATCTAATTCAGGACACAGAGTAACAGTCTGGTTTCCTTCCTTCCCAGCCCCTCCCAGGTCACGGATTCACATCCCAGCTAGTTAGCCTCGTCCCCTCTGAGGTCCCTGACCCCTTGTTTTGACTCCCTGGAATGCCCTCCCTTCCTGGTTGTGTGACAGGCTCCATAATTGCTTGTCTTAAATATGCTCACACCATCTGACCTGTCAATTCTGTACTTGAAATCATGATCAAAGGCAGGAAATACAAACTACAGAAAAAATTTTATGCTCAGAGATGCTGGGCTGTGTGGCGGGTAAAGGTATTTGCTGCCAGACATGACAGCCTCAGTCAGTTCCTGGGGTTCACATGGTGGAAGGAGGAAACAGATTCCCAAAAGCTGTCCTCTGACTTCCACACGAGTCATGTGTGTGCCCCACACAGACACACGCACACAAACATACAAGATAAATAAAATGCAATTAAGAAAATTAAGAGATCTGGAAGATGCTCACTGCAGTATTGTTCACACAGATACAGAATCAGAACTATCCTAAGGAGAGGACCACAGGTTATCTAAATAATGTTAACCACAACACAGAGCACAAGCTATTGAAAATGAAAACTGCTCTATAAATTATATCTGTCTCTGTGGATGTGTATCTATGTGTAGTGTGTGCGCATGTGCACAGGCATGTATTTATGTTTTTGAGAGAGGGTCTTACTCCATAGTCCAGGCTGGCCTGAAACTTACCATGCAGCTTAGCCTGGCTTTGAATTCATAGCAATCCACCTGTGTCAGTCTCCTACATGCTGGGATTACAGATGTAAACTACCACAGCTGGGTTGATGCACAACTTAAACATTTTATAAATTTATTTTTTAGCATATGGGTGTCTTGCCTGCATGTATGTGTGGCACCATTTAAATGCTGGATGTCCTTGCAGACCAGAGAGGGCATCAGATTCCCTGGAACTGGAGTTTCAGATGGTTGTGAGCTGCCATGTGGGTGCTGGGAATGAGAAGTCAGTTCCCTTCAAAGAGAAGCCAGTGTTCTTAACCACTGAGCCATCTCTCTGTACTGATGCATACTGTTTTAACAAATTAAAGACATGACTCTTGAACAAATATATAGTGAATATAAGTGAAGAGACCACTACTTAGGGAGTCGGCAGGAGGGTAAAGAGGGATCAACAAAAGATGTCACGGGATGGGAAAGTGTGCTGAAATCAGATGAATAATCAGACTCAAAGCTGGCCAGGACTCCATAGGAAGATGTGCTTTGGGGTTAGATTTTTGGTCAGACAGAAACTGCTTTCTTCCTCACTGACACACCCATAACTCACAGAGCAGCCTCCCAGATTTTATTCCTGAAGGACAAGACTTTTTAAGGGAACGGGTCTGTCACTACACAGAAGCCCTCAGAGGGTTAAGACTGTCCCCATCTCTGGCTGGGGATTGAACAGAGGGTACTGAACATTCTAGGCAAGTGCTCTACCACAGAGTTTTATCCTTCACTCTTAATTATCCTCCTGACAACGTATCTGTGGCTTGGCTAGAGACAAGGCCACAGGGGAAGAGTTCTACAATTCACTGACCACCAAATCTGAATGTGGTGTGCTCCCGAGGCCACCACAGGCACAGGTTGCTTCTAAGGGAGAGGGTCAGCTATAAATTACTCTGACTGATTTTTGCTTGCTGCTTAGAAAGTCCAATTCATCTGCAACAGTGCATGCACATGTGTGTGCACATGTGTGTCTGTCCAGATGGGGCTCTGGAAATCTTGAGGGATATGATTAATGGCCAGTGGAAGAGTGTGGTGGACTGGACATCTTGCTCCTTTAAAATATTATCCTCCTTGCCGGGGGGCGGTGGCACACACCTTTAATCCCAGCAGTCGGGAGGCAGAGCCAGGCGGATCTCTGTGAGTTTGAGGCCAACCTGGTCTACAGAGTGAGATCCAGGACAGGCACCAAAACTACACAGAGAAACCCTGTCTCGAAAAACAGAAAAACAAACAAAAAAATTATCCTCCATGGCTGTGGCTTCCTCAGGGACCAAGGACTCTGGGGGAGTCCCAGATATCCCGTTCCTGATTCAACCACAGTCCATTTCTATGTGGAAATGGAATCTGTCCTTTAAAGGGCCATGCTGATAACTGTGATGGTGGCTGGAGGCCACTGATTCAGAGTGGGGGTGGGGCTCCCTGTTTGTCTGCCTCACTCTTGCTTGGCCATCTCTTACATGATGGTGGCTGCTACTAACTACTGCCCGTGTGGATGCAGCACGCAAAGGGCTTTGTAACAAGGTAGCATTTGACTCATCTCAGTTGCTCAGGACCGACATGCCACACACTCCCTGTCCTTAAAAGGCACCGTTCATGTCAGTCTCCTCTACCAGAGTTACCAGTACTGGGTGAGAGTGGTGATCCTCTAACCAGTTCCTTGTTCTCACTCTTGTACATCAGGGCTGGTGAGCTTGCAGCCCAACCCGATGACCTGAACTGTGTCCCTGGGACTCACATGGTGGAAGGAGAGAGTCAACTCCCACATGTTGTCCCCTGACCTCCACAGGTGCACCATGGCATATGTGTGCCTGTACATATACATGCACACACAATAGATAAATAAATGCAATACAAATTCAGAGCGGCACGAAGAGATTGCCCAGTAGATTAAGAGCACCTGTCATTCTTCCTGAGGACCCAGGTTCAGTTCCCAGCGCCCACATGGCAACTTTCACACAACTGTATGGAACTTCAGTTCCGGAGGATCCAGCACTCTCTTCTGGCTACTCCATGGGTACCAGGCATGTGGTACACAAAAATAAAAGCAAGTAGTGCACATAAATATTTGTAGGCAAAACATGTATATACATTGTCTTAGGGCTTCTAGTGCTGTGAAGAGACACCATGACCACGGCAACTCTTATAAAAGAAAACATTTTAATTCAGAGGCTGGCTTACAATTTCAGAGATTTGGTCTATTATTTTCATGACAGCATGCAGGCAGACACGGTGCTGGAGAAGGAGCTGAGAGTTCTACATCTTGATCCAAAGGCAACAGGAAGTGAACTGTATCCCACACTGGGCAGAGCTTGAGCACAGGAGACATCAAAGCCCGCCCCGACAGTGACACACTTCCACCAACGAGGCCACACCTCCTAATAGTGTCATTCCCTGTGGGGGGCATTTCCTTTCAAACCACCACACACATAAAATAAAAATTAATACATCTTTAAACAACTGGAATACCCCCCGTTCCATGTCACTGCCTGCTGCTGCACACAGGAGCTTCCAGGGCGGAATTCCCTCTGCTCTCACTGGCTGTGTGTGCTGTGGAGCCGGCCTCTGTCCTCAGTCTTGTCTCCTGCCTTTTGTGGTTTAAACCTGCCACGCCATCTGGTCCGCACACAGCTTTCCCCTCGTGAGCCAGGGTGCTTCCTCATGCTTGGCAAGCTCATTCCCTCCAGCTTCCAGGCCTCCCCCTGATTCTGTTCTGCTCCGAATGACTCAGTGGAAACAAGCCCTTGTCAGTTTCCCTGTTGGGTGACACCCTTGCTGTCCTGTAGTAGTCGGCCCCAGGGTGGGTGGTATGGCTATGTCCACCTCCTCCCTCATTCAGCCCCCAGAGCCCAGCACAGCGCCTAACCCTAAGCGAACCCTCAGATACAGCCCCGAGCTGACTAATGGCAGCCACTGGAAGACATCACTTGTGCGTTTGGAGAACTGCACTTGGAGTTTTCTCAGTTTCTGATGGACAGAGTTTAATTCTCCCACAGGGATGGTGGGTAAAGAGGAAGGACCACCCACCACCTGATGGTACGGGGTGGGGGGTGGCTGGCAATAAATCACAACATAACTTGAGGTTCAAGGTAGGAAAAAAAAAACGCTCTCTGTATAGAGGGCATTTTAAACTATAATCGCCTCTAATTTGCGACAGCAAAACTAGAATTGAATAGCAATGCAGCCAAGGAATGGCAAGTGGCACCTCTGGAGCAAACTATTTTGCTGTGTGTGGATGGCCCCTCTGGCTGAGGTACACTGGTTTGCATCTTTGGTTGGGTCAGTGCTGGGGAACAGTGGGAAGGGACAGGGCGCTGAAGTCACTGTATGCCAGTCATTCTTCTAGAAGTTTCTTTAAATTAAAGAAAATTATGTGTATGCAGTGTGTCTGCTTGGCTGTATGTTCACCATGCATGCAGGTGACTGAGGAGGCCAGAAAAGGGCGTCACATCCCCTAGAGCTGGAGCTGTAGGAGGTTGGAAGCCACCTAATGTGGGGGCTGGGAATTGAACTCAGATCCTCTGCAAAAGCAGCAAGTGTTCTTAACCTCTGAGCTGTCTCTCCAGACCCTTCTAGGGTCTTCTCACTGGTGTTGTTGAAGCCTTCCAACAACTCCAGGGAAACAGAAAGCATCTTTCCCATGTTATAGATAAGAAAACTGAGGCTTGGTGCTTATCTGATCTCCAAGTTACTGAGTTAGGATGTCAACTTGGGAGTTTCTGATTCCTAAGAGGAGGCATGAAGGAAAGAGCGGAAGCCCAGGCCTGACCTTCTGAAAGGATGGCTTCAGAGCACATGACTGGGAATGTGCTGTCCCGACTGATTTGGCAGGGCAGGCTTATTCAGGCGTGCACATAGGATGCAGGAAGGAAGCTTCCTTCCGGGATCTGACCTAGCCTGAGGAAGGAAAACCCCAGCTGGGAAGAGGAGATCAGTGTCTGGGGGGAAGGAGCTGGCTGGACTCTGCAGATACCTCGCAGTTTAAACAAATAACTTAAAACAAGCCAATTATTTCCTTTTCGTAACAAGCATCTTTGCCTTGATCTCAGCTCATTCACCGAGAGTGGTTGGGCACCTTATCGGCACATGACTGAGTGCTTACAAGGCAGAGGGAAAGGGACCTCCAGGCTGCGAGTCCAGTGGTCCAGACACCACTCTTGGCTCAGCCAGTGTGAGATCTTTAGCTAATCAATTATTTTCTCTCTGAGTTGTAGACTCCTTTTTTTCACACGGAAGGGTACTGAGGATTTTCTAGGGACTTCTCTGAATTAATGATCCATATCCCCACATTCAGGAGGAACACATGGCTCCAAATGTATTTCCTGTCACACTGGCCCGGAAGCTTGCTCATTCTAGCACATTCTTTTTGTTCTGTTTTCAGACAGGATCTTGCTAGGTAGCCAAGACCGGCCTCAAGTTTAAGATCCTCTTGCTTCTGCTTCCCAAGTGCTGGGACTCAGGTGGGTCACCACGCCCAACTCACAGTTCTCAAAAGAGAGCAAGGCACCCAGAGCCCGCCAGTCATCCTTGGACAAGGCTCCACGCTCTCTCAGTAAGATGGCTGCTTGCCCTGGAAGCTCCCCCAACAAGGGGTCCAAGTGTCTGACTCCTGCTCAGATGCAAGCTTGGCTGACTGGTTACCGCCCTTCACGACTCCTGGAGCACACTGAAGGGGACAACTGTCACTATCTATGGCCCAGTGTTGGCTCTCCTCCCCAAGCAGTGAGTCACAGGGAACGACGGGCCCTGTCTCCCTGCCAGAACAGCTGATAACACCAGTGGCCTGGTCCCCAGGTACAGAGTTCCAGCGTTAGCTGGTGAGGGGCTCCTGCCTGACTCCAGAGTTGACAAGGAGTCAGGGGAGCTGGCCTCAGAGCCCAGGGCATTGAGTTCTTCAGCCCAGGGCTGAACTCAGCATGGCCCTGGCTCGTCAGGCTTCCTGACTCCTTTCATACCCTCACAGTCTGTTCTCCTGGCAATTCCGAGAGCTCTCAGATATGGTCAAATTCTAGCCCATGTTATTGGTTCCTCACAACCAGCCCTTTGACCTTGTGGTCATTGAGATCCCATCAAGGTCCTCAGGCTGGAGACAGAATAAACCAGACAAGCACCATTGAAGTTAACCTTAGATGTTACTTCTGGTGAGTGTGGTGGTTTGAATGAAAATGGCCCCCATAGGTTTGAACACTTGCTCCCCAGTTGTTGGAACTGCTTGGGAAGGACTGGAAGTCATGGCCTTGTTGGAGGAGGTGTGTCACTGGAGGTGGGCTTTGAGGTTTCAAAGGTCTGCACCATTCCCAGTTATCTGTCTGCCTAATGATTGTGGATCAAGGTGTGAGCTCGGAGAGGCTGTCCAGTGCCAGGCTCCAGTGCCCGGCCCTCCTGCCTCTGCCAAGCTCCTCACTATGATGCTCACGGACTCACTCTCTAACATCGTCAGCCACAAATAAATTCTCTCTTTTATAAGTTGCCTCGGGTGTGATGTCTTATCACAGCAATAGAAAAGTAATTAAGAGCAAACATCTCTGATGGATTCATTAAGGAGCAAGTCCTCAAAAAAAAATATAATGCATATGTGTAGTGACGGACAGATGCCTTGTAAAGCACTGCTGACCCATGACATAAACATAAAGGACACGCATGCCGAGGATGGACCTGGGGGCGGACCACTTGCCTGACATGTTTAAGGCTCCAGGTGCTGTGGGATAGTCTTTCCGTATGCTGTGAATATGTGTTGCTATCATTGGTTAATAAAGAAGCTGCTCTTGGCGATACATAGTTTAATAGAAATGGGTTAATTTAAGATAAAAGAGTTAGTTAGCAATAAGCCTAAGCCATAGACCAAACAGTTTGTAATTAATATAAGCCTCCGTGTGTTTATTTGGGACCAAGCGGCTGCAGGACACAGGAAAACTGCCTACACCCAGGCTTGATTCCCAGCATGGGGGTTGGGGCGGGGTGGGGGAGACGATACAAGAAAAAGCATTTGGTTTTCCTAATTCATCATCATGTAGCTATTCACAGTTAAAAACCGGATTATGTTCCTCCTCTCACCCATGGCATGCTGGACACCAGACACAGACACATTTCCTCATCAGCCCAAGGTTACAACAATCGGTGCCTAATCTGAAAGGCTGTGAAATGTCACCTGATTTAAGTCTGCTGGCCAGCCTCTGTGGAAATCCCCCTTCAGATGAGCAGTTGACAGGAGCCAGATGCTCAGAAAAATCATGTGTGTGTGTGTGGGGGAAATGTACTTCTTCTAAAACCAGAAGTCTTCCTACTCAGAGAAGATTTTTTTCCCCTACTAGGAAAGTTGAGAACACACTGGAGAATGGAATCTTAGTTTACGGACCAAAAAGTCGATGGTGGGAGGAGCCTTCAAGAAGGGCTCTCTTGGGATTCTCATGATGTGTTCCTTCCCCTCCCTGTTGGGAGCATGAAAAAACCAACAACAGCTTCTTGCCGATACTTGACAGGGAGAAGACTACCACAGCGCTCCAAACAGGAGAGTCAACGACTTGGAGCCCCACACCACGGTGCTGTGCGGCAGCTCTCTGCACCCCACACCACGGTGCTGGGCCGGGCTCTCTGCACCCCGCACCACGGTGCTGGGCCCCGGCTCTCTGCACCCCACACCACGGTGCTACACCCCGGCTCTTTGCACCCCACACCACGGTGCTGCGCCCCGGCTCTCTGCACCCCACACCACGGTGCTACACCCCGGCTCTCTGCACCCCACACCACGGTGCTGCGCCCCAGCTCTCTGCCCCCAGGGTGAAGACGACACATCCAGTGTTTTCTTTCCATCTACACAAGCAACCTCATCTGTTGCACACCTGTTAATTATTTCTATTGGCGGAGGCCGGGCATGTTTCACCCTATAGCGATCTTTAACCAATGCTGTGCCAGTGAGCAGGGACCACTGCTCTCTCACTTTTTAGAAGCAGCGCTGAGCCAGCAGCGAAGTGGTCAGAATGCAAAGAAAAAAAGAAACAAGTGCCAGCCCCAAATATTTGACCTGTCAGAAAAACTGAGCCAGAGTAGTGGAGGACTTGAGTTTCATTCTGGGCAGCTTGTCCATGTGAAAAGAGGTCAGGACGGACAGACGTGAGATGGCTGAGCCCTCAGAGTGCTGTTATCCCTGTGGTTTTAGACACCCCAGACTGGCTGATGTTCTCATGATAAACTCAGTGGAAGTAGAAACAGGACTGGGATGTTACTGAACTTAGAGCTCACTGCTTTAGCTAGACTGGCTGGCCATGAAGCCCCGGGGAGTGCTGGGATTGGGGGCCCATACTGCCACATCCGGCTTCTTACACAGGTGCTGAGAACTGGAAATCACCATCCTTGCCCATCCAGCACTCTACTGACTGAACCATTGCCCCAGCCCTCACATCCCAGTACTATGAAATGGTGTATCTCTGTTGTGGTTGGGAAGTAAGTTCATGATCTTTTTCTGTGCAACTACATAACTCTTCTTGACTTCCCTTCCTAAGTTTGTTAAAGCAACACAGATTCTCCAAGAGAGGGCAAGTCTCCCTTGAGAGAAGGTAAAATCCACGGGAGGGGATGCTGAATAGCAGCAGGCCGCACACCTCCTCAGCAGGGCAGTTCCTTGGCTCTCTTCCCTGTCTATTCCCCTAGGACTGGACTTGGGAGAGTGTCAACCAGCGGATGACCCTTCCCTCCTCAGGAACAAGAAAAAAAAATACAGAATTCCAAGGCCTTCCTTTTTGTCCAATGCCTCCCTTACCGGACAGCTAAGTTGTGAGGTTCACTGCCTGCTCTGAGGCCTGGCAACTTGAGAGGAAGAAAGCCTGAAAGAGGTTCTAGGTCTTGGCAGCTTGACATGGCCTCTTTAAGACAAGCAAGCAATTGTTTACCACCCGCCCTCCCCGCTGCCCCGTGCTTATCCATGGAACAGCATAGGCAGGAGGCAGAAGAGAGTTTAGGGAAGGGCCCTAGAGAGATAAAAATAGCTCTGGCTTCAGAGTGGAAATCCAAGCTCTGTTGAGGATACTTCCAGACAGTTTTTCCTTTGGCCAATCACTACCAGCAACTCTTGCATACCAACAGTGTCCTAAGAACAATGTTAACACAACAACAGAACCATGAGGCCTTCCAGGGGGCCCTGGAAGCCAGAGCAGGCATGGCTTTGGGTCTACCACAAACCCTTCATCTTGGCTTAGAGAATTTCTTTCCCCTCAGATCCCAGCTCCAAGCCCCAATCCTCTGAGGAGAGCTGTCCCAGGGCAGCTGACTCACCAGAGTCTCTTCTGCGTTCCCATTAGCTATCTCCACCACTCTCAGGGCAGGATCCACCTTCACCTTGGCCCGAGCCATGAACTGGATGACAGAGGAGCTGTCCTGTGGAAGAAATGACACACTTCGTGAGATGGATTTCAAAAGACTCGCCCACGAGAGAGGCTACGCGGAGCTGAACTCTCAGGGCTCCATGAAGGTTCCAAACGCATTTTCTCACTAAACTAGCAGCTTCCCCATCAGAGGCACCCGTGAAGACATACACTTTGAGCCTCTCTTGAGAAGTCCTTTGGATGGGGGAGAGCGCAGAGTCACCATTGATTGCGTTTACCAGAAGGGAGCATGCAAGCCTGCGTGCTGCGGTTTCCAGTGGTGAGGGCCAGATAGCTGGTGATTGATACTGACATATTCACAAAGAGTAGAGGATAAATAAAGCTGTTTAATTGTGGGCAACAAATCCCAGCCTGGCATTCCCCAGAAGGCATCTGACTCCCATTTCTAGTCATCTTGCCCTGACCACAGTCCTCCAAACCATGAAGGCTTAGTTATTCTTAACTCTTTCTCTGCTCTTGAATGAAGCTCTCTAGAAGCAGAGGCCACTGAGCATTCGAAGAGGGTATCTGATGGAATGATGCTGGGATGCGGTAAGGTGGGGGAGATAAACATCTAGTTTATAAATCAGGTCTAAGGGGCAAAGGGGGGGGACCTCTGAGACTGCCCGTTGGCAGAAGCAGCTGGAAACCTTGCTGTAGGCTCAGTTTCAAAGCCACAATCCAGATAACTAGCACATGACTCCAAAGCAGGGATGGAGAAGATGTGGGTTGGCAAAATTCGGGCCTCAGGAAAAGCCAGCATCCCAGGCCAGATGGGGCCTTGCTGATTGTAGAGGCCCCTTGCTGCCCCTGCGGGTGGCTGGGCTCTGCCAGCCAGGTGTCTTTAGTATCTCCACCTGCTGATTGAGGACCTCTGTCACTTGAGGAAGCCACGCCTGTGTGGAATTCAGGGTAGGCTTCTGGTAGTTAGATTAGGCCTAGTCAAGAAGGTGGAGTGTCCATGCTGTATGGCAGTTTCCTGGGATTGAAACCTTTTCTCCAAGAGGGGATAGAAGGTTAATGTGATGCAGGAGGTAAAGGAGAGGTCACGTGTCTGGGAGAGTGAAACTAGGAAGAGTCTGGAAACCCCGCCCAGCTTTATGTTCTCAAGGCCACTGAGACAAAGGATCACCTACTGTTTACCCATTACCCAGTCCCAAGCTCCCTGTAACACTAACAGAAAATGGGCAAACACCTACCCTGGCTAAATGTACCAAGAAACAACGAAGGCCTCTCCCTCTAGACATAAGTTCCAAGGGGGACTTTGCTCATCACCCAGGAAACCACAGAGACCACCCTGGAGCGCCACAAGGGGGCTTTCCATGGTATACTTTACCTGAGGGTTGTGTAGAAATTATTGTTCTTTTAAAGACAGCTTAAGCGTTTTATAAACACGTATCACTTGTCTGTATTACTGAGCTTTAATGTGGTGTTTCTAGACACTCACAGGAGTGCCGGGCTCCTGTGTATGTGAGCTCCACTTGAACTGCAGAGCTACACATGCACTGGTCACATCTAACATGGTTATTAAAATTAATGTTAATTATGTATATTTGTGTGTGCGCGTGCGTGCGTGCATGTGTATGCGCACATGAGTGCATGTGCCTGCAGAGGCCAGTAGAGGGTGTTGGCTCCCGTGGAGCTGGAGTTACAGGAAGCTGTGAGTCACCATGTGGGTGCTAGGAACTGAGCTCTGTCTGGTCCTCTGGAGGAACAGTCAGCTCTCCAGCTCCCCCATCTTTTTTCCCTTATCACTCCCCTCCTTAATGAAAATACATTTTTAAATGCTTCTTGGAGGATGGTCATTCAAAAGAATATTTGTTTCATAAAATCTTCCAGCAATTTAATAATTTTTTAAATTTTGGTTTCATATATCCTCTATTTATTTTACATTTAATTAACTACATAATTAATTTGTGTGGTAGTATTGGAGGTAATGTACAGGCCCTAGCCTGCATGAGAGGTCAGTAAAGAGCTTTCATTGGTCAGTTTTCTCCTTGCATCATGTAGATTGGGGGGATGGAACATAGGCTGACAGGCTTGGCAGCAAAGTACCTTTACCACTGAGGCATACACTGTCCTCTGATACTGTATTTTCTCTCTCTATTTTTTTTTTGACATATAATTCTGACTTTTGGACAGAATTATAAGGACTTTTTAAAGATTTATTTATTTATTATGTATACAGAAGTGGGTGCCAGATCTCACTACAGATGGTTATGAGCCACCATGTGGGTGCTGGGAATTGAACTCAGGACCTCTGGAAGAGCAGTCGGTGCTCTTAACCTCTGAGCCATATCTCCAGCCCCGATACTGTATTTTCTATTATGAACCATCATTATCACCACCTTAGAGATTAACCGTGATAATGACGGTTAGGTTAAAGGCCATGCAGATGAAGGGCTGGCCTACAGCAGGCCCCTGGTGGCTGTGAAGAAGGCCTCAGGGACACTTTCAAAGAAATCCTATCCTGTGATGATTTAAAAAATCAGACCCAACATTTCAAATGAAAACTAGATGAGGTTAAAACAATAAAACCTCAAATTCCCTTGTCTGGAGCCAGACCTCGAGGTCAAAGGGAAATAAACACAACTCTAGGCTGAGGCCACAAGGTCTGTGTTGATCCAAGTCCTCAGGGAGACCCAGTGGCCCAAGGGTTGACTCTCCCAAAGCACTGTGCGAGGGTCCAGGCCTGCAACAGTTTCAGACGCAGAGGCAGCTGGGCCCCATGTGGCTCCCCAGCCAGTCTTGTCACAGCTGCCCTCTGGACCTAAGTTCTGCTGGAGGGCCACTCAGAGAATGAGCCTCCAAGGCCCCGTGTGACACCCCAGAGCTGCCACCTCCCTTGCCTGGGGCTCCGTTGGTTTGATTGATTCAACAGTTCCTGGGATGTGGTCCTCCCTACATCTGGGAGGACTGTCACTCAAAAGAATATTTCATAAAATCTTCCAGCAATTTAGTAGTTTTGTAATTTTGGTTTCATGTATCCTCTATTTATTTTACATTTAATTAACTACTTAGTTAATTTTGTGTGGGAGTGCTGGGGGTCATCTACAGGCCTTAGCTTGTACAGCACTGGTCCTTGGAGACAGATTCGGAACAACCAGCTTGGAGCTGCTCACAGTTACACTCAGCCCCTGTGACCGAAGGCCAAGCAGCAGCCATGGGACAGAGGGTGAAGAAATGCCAGAGAGGTATTCACTGTTAGTGCCATCGCTCGGGGACAAGTGAGTGTCACAGGAAATACAACTGTCAGCAGCACTGGCTGAGACAGGCAGGCAAGCGTCTCCTTGGAGGAGGATGGTGGAATATAGTTCACACCTAGCCTCCTCTAACATTGTCCTGTAGAAAGTGGGTACACCAGGGAAGCCCTGAGTGTGAGCCCAGCTTCCCCAAACCACTTTCCAAAGTAGGGAACCCTGATGGCATCCAGCTCTCTGGAGTATGTGGAGACTGTAATAGCTACAGCAATGAGGGAAAACAGAGTCAAGTCAAACCCCATCCTCCAGTGCCTGCATCTCCTCAGGCTGGCACATCACTGCTGGGTCTAATTAAAAGCTGACCATGAGATGGTTCTGATGGTACCTGTGGATGGCTTTATACACACCATGTACAATTAGTCTTTTCAAATAAAAATAATTAGGAACTCTGAGGCTAACACGTATATTTTACCTTCATGTCCAATTATTTCTATAACATTCTGTGGCACCAAGCCTCTCACACTCAGCAAGCTCTTACCTTAAAATAAATCACAGCAAACCTCTATTAAGGGCTACTGATTTGCTGACAGGGATTTGGAACCATATTTGATAAACTCGCAATAGCAAAGTGATCTGTGGTTCACAAGTTCGACTTCTTTGAGGGATCATTTGAACAGGCAATCAGGCAAACTAGGCTTCATGGGTCAAATCTGGCCCTCTGCTTGCTTGTGAAAGATAAAGTTTTATTAGGCACATAGCCATGCCCTGCATTTGAATATTGTCTGGGACTGCTGGCAGAGCTGAATGGTTGCAAATGACTTAATTAGCATGTGCGTCTGTGCCATATACACCCCACTGCAGCGATGAACATGCATAGCCCAACACAAAATCAACTTATTTAAAACACTGAGAGTTTGTTTGTTGTTTTCGTAAGTCAATAAACAGTCTCAAGCCTGACTTCATATGTGACCATAGCGTGTCACAGTGTCAAAAGACTGAACATTCATGATCTGGCCCATAAAGCCTAAAACAGTTCTTGCTAGCCCTTGACAAGAAAAGGCTGGCCAATCTTTGATCAAAAACAAACATGATCCTCAAATCAGCAGAATTTGTGAGCTCGTCAGAACAGCAGCATCTCAGATTCTATCCCCCAAAGAATCTGAGGTTTTATAAACCCAAAGAGGAACACACACACACACACACACACACACACACACACACACACACACACTCTTAGTTTTTCCAGACAGAGACAGGGTTTCTCTATGTAGCCATGGCTGTCCTGGAACTCACTCTGTAGACCAGGCTGGCCTCAAACTCAGAGCTTCATCTGCCTCTTCAAAGGCGTGCACCACCATACCCTACCTGCTAGCCCAAGGAAAATTAAAGAATGACAAAATGGATGGGCAGATGAGAATGTGGGAAGCTGTAAAGATGCTGACTGGCCAAGTCTGCATGTAGCAGTCCCAGCATTCTGAATTTCTAATAAACTCTCACCCATCCTTGGATTAATCTTGAACACTGAGTGTCTGGTATTGTTTCTCAGCAACATCTGGCAGAAGAATCACCAGTGGTGCATGTGGGGAAAGTTTGACAAGGAGCAGCCTGAGTGTTGCAGGGAACTGATTCCAGGGGTTCTGGGTAACTCCCCAATAGTGTGGCGGGCCGGCCAGGGACTCACCTTCTTCAGTATTTCTGTGTTCAGCAGCATGTATAGGTCTATGGTGCGGCTCTCTTCTTTAGGGAGGGCGCTAAGGTTGCAGCGCACTGTTAGACAGAAACTCCCTAGCTTTTCACAGTCCTGAGGAGAAAATTTCCAGATGGAATTAAGAGACGAACACGATCCAAAGCCATCTATAGGGCAGAGCATCTCTTATGGCGAATGAGGCAATTCCAGGATAAAGAAATCAAGAGGGATGAAGAGACAGGGCCCCGGGAGTGGCTGATAGCAGACCCTGCCCAAGATTCCATCCCCAGCTCCAAAACACAGAGTATAATAGGAATTAGGTGTGCCTAGTCACAGAATACATATGTCCTATAAAGTCATTTATAAAAAAGTGACTTTTAAACAAATATGGTATGAGGGGAGGTGTTGTGTAACCTGAACTATTTCCCCAATTTTTTCTGTTTAAAACTATATCTCATAATTCTATTACTGTTATTTAGTATATAAATTGTATTGCTATAAAAAATAGCTTAAAAAAACAACTATAATGTACCCCCCCCCCCCCCGGAACCTAAAGAAGATGTAATTATGTTCTGTCACCGCCAGAGGGCGGTGCAAGGATTTCTGACCTGGTGGGCACTAGGGTTCTGCACCCTAGTCTCTGAGGCAGTCCAGGACTAGGCAGAAAGTGGTTCCGTGGTTAATCCTACTGAAAAGCTGTATTTCACAAGGAGAACCAATTCTTCTCAAAAAGAAACATGTACATGTCCTGATGTACTTTTACGAGTTTTGAACAAGAATACTTTCCAACTACGGCCAATTCTGCGAGAGTTGTGACAGGTACTCATCATGTGCCTGTTTCTGGTGGGGACCTTAGAGAACAAAAGAGCCGCATGACTCCTTCTCAGGGAGACACATAGACTGCTAAGTGAAAGTTTATTCCCAATGATCAAGGAGGAATTTTCCTTTTGTGTTTTGAAGTGTGTCATTATATGTACACACGTATGTATATACCTGTGTGACGTATATATATGCCCCTGTGAAGTTTCCCTTTCAGGGGACATTTTCAGCCTGATCTCTGACCTGGAGTTGTGTGTAGCACACAGCCAGATGTCACTGTATCTAACTGTCCCCTAGGGCCTTTAAAAAGGTGGGCCGCCCTTGCCACGTGCGCCAGTGGTCAGCTTGATACAATCTAGAATCCCAGGAAGACAGTCTCCACGAGGGACTGTCTGGATCAGGGTGGCCTGTGGGGGGCTGTCTCTGTTATGCTGATTGATGTGGGAAGACCCGCCCACTGTGGGCGGCACCATTCCCAGGCAGGGTGTCCTGAACTGTGTCAGAGTGGAGGAAGTGAGCTGAGCACAAGCAGGAGAGTGTTAACTCTTTCCATTCTGCTTCTTTGCTGTGGATGCAAGGTGACTAGGCGTCATGTGACTTCTGCAGAGGCTGCACCCTGGGAACTGTGAGCTAAAACTAACCCCTTTTCTTCTAAATTGCTTACGCCAGGGTGTATTGGCATAGTAAAAAGAAACAAAACTGAGATGGCATGCAAGTGAAAAAAGAAAATCCAAACCTCTAACATCAGACAGTTGGGCTTCTCTATGGGGTGTGAGATGTGCCTGAGTGTGGGGTGTGTTTAGGTGGAAGTAAAGAGCTAAAGAAATGTAATCAGGATACGGGAGAGGCCGGCTTTGGAAAAGCACCAATGAGGTAAAACACACACAGTAAAAAGAACAAATTGTGAGTAAACATCTTATTTTATGTATGTTTTCACCTGGAGAACCACCCTGATCATGCTACCAAACATTTTTGTCATCTTCATTATTTCTGAACTTCTTATACACAAAATATTCCAGAATGTTCGTTTGTTCTTGACATCTTTCATTTAGTGTAATTTCTGTGAGACTTATGTTGTATAGTGTATGGAACACGAGTAGTTATACGTTATTTTTCATTGTTCTATAATATTCCTGAGTATGAATATACATAACTGTTTATTCATTATGCTGTTGATAAACACCTGAATTGTTCTGATTTTAGCTACTATAAAACTGCTTCAAATATTCCTGTGTCTTTCAATGACACATGCATTCACTTCTTGGGGATAGACCCAGAAATGGTGTGTTTTTCTGGGCTGCAGAATACATATGTGTTTAATTTTAATAGAAATTACTAGATGGTTTCCCCAGTGTGTTGTGCAAGAACTATGACACTTTTGTAGATTCCTTCTAGAGGAGAAATCATTTACATCCTGTTTGGTGGACTGTAAATGTTTTCTGTTTGTCAGACAATGGAATTTGGAATATAAATTTAACATCTTGATTGAAATCCTGGCCTGAAAAATAGGATTTGATCACAGTCCTTGAATCTTTTTGAGCCCGCTAATGAAAACCAGATTTGAGAAGAAACACGGAGCGGAAGGACTGGCCTCTCGCCTCCGACGTGCCTTCCTGTGAGCCCGCCCTCAGGGTCCCAGACACTAAGCAACTTCTTACCAACACTTTCCTTCCAGATTTGGTGAAAAAGGCAAAGATGGTGTGGAAGATATTTTCTTGTTCTTGAGGGATGATGCAGGGGGTTGGGTTCCTTTGGAAAGAGCAGTTGCCCTTTTCTTGGCTCACCTGGAAATGGAGAGCGATCCGTGAGAGCCAGCAGATTAAGAACAGGTCTAGAATCATCCAACACAGCAGCAGAGCACACATTCTCCTTGATACCATTCTCCAGAAGGCAAGGGTGTTTTGTGAGACAGGAATTTAACTGTGTTTCCCAGCCTGGCCTTGAGCTCCTGGCTTCAAGACATCCTCCTGCCTCAGCCCGCCTAGCAGCCAGGGCCACAGGCTTGCACCACAGCTCTGGCTGAGAAGTGTTTGAGGCATAAGTTTGTATAGAAAATGTGGCTATTAACTCCTCAAATGCAAACCAACAGCTCTAACCCTCCACATTCTGATTCCCAAGCTCATTTACATAATTCCTTTCAAACAGGCATTTAGGAGACAAAGAAGTTGAAGTCCCTTGCTAACAGAGTTAAGAGCCCTGGTCTGGAGCTCAGGTCTTCGGGGACCTTAGGTCCATCAGAATATAAATGGGCCTCATGCATGGCCCACTGCTAGAAGTTTTTAGAATATTCCATGAAGCCATCAGGATGCTGTAAAAACCCTTAAGATCTTGAGAGGTAAAAAGGGCATCAAGAATTGCTCTGGGTCCTCATTTCTGCTCCAGCTGGAGTATCAGCCACATGGTGGGTACCTGAGATTTGGATATGTGGGCTCTTGCTCTTTCCTCTCTCAAGTATGTGGGACTCCCCTTGCCCTGCTTGTCCCTTGAGTGAACAGTACTGACAGGCCCAGAGGAGACAGTCTTCTACCTAGGAGGTCCAGTGAAGACCCCGGGGTCTGGCCACCATTCCACACAGCTGGTCTCTGTCCAGAAAGGCTCAGAGCCCTGCAGGACAGACACACTAACCCTCACTGAAATCAGAAGTGGGCAAAGGGTTCCTCAGTGCTCCGAAAACTGGTGCTTTGCGGTTCCAGGCAGGGAGAGGATTGCTAAGCCATGCTAGCTGGTTTCACACAAGAGGCCCTGGTGTGGGAAGATGGTGCTGACATTGGCCGCAGGTGCCAGCAGAGAGGGGCGGGGCCGGGGGGCTGGGAGTGGCAGCCAAGGGGCGAGAAATAGCCAGGCCTTGGTGTCAACCTGGAGGGGCAGAGTCACAGCTCAGAATTCCACTGCTTCCTCCAAGGGCATCTCTAGGGTGGCATGTGAACAGGGAAGTGATGGTCAGGCCATCTGATGCCTTGTGACAATCTGACCCTGGTGGAATGTGGAGACAGGAAACAGAGTGAAGCCTTGTGGATGAAAGTCTTGGCTGCTGCGCCCCTGACTGTGGGTATGTGGGAATCATTTTAATCAGGAAATAACCGCTTTTCTGGGAGGCTCAGGGTGGTCTTGATTCACCAAGAGAATGAAGGCTCCTGGGGTCTCCATAGGGTCTGATCTGGAGCAGCTAAACTCCAGCCACTCAGTTCCTGACCAGGGTCATTATAGGGAGGCGTTCCTCTAGACAGGATGGGTAGGTCACAGTCACGGACAGTAACACCCGAGACCAGCTTTGAATGTCTTTTGCATTTTAACATTTGATTCACAGTAGTCCCACGGGACAGGGCCATTTCTAGTGTCATTTTAAAGATGGAGATACAGGAAGAAGAGGAAGGCAGAGCAGGCCACACCCTAGTACCCACAGCCCAGCACGAAGGGCAGGGGCCAAGGATGGAGTGTGGTGGGAGCCAGGGAGGGCATTCATCCATCCTCTTTTTACCCAGAGTTCTTCGCGGTGACTCATTTGGCCACTGAACCCCTCCGCCCCCAAAAGGCTGACTCCTGGCCAGCCCATGGGAGGTGCCAGTGCCTGCAGCTGGGAGGCCAGGCCACTCTGTGCCGTCTCGGGGTTGGAAGGGGAACAGAGTACCCCGGAATGTTGTTTTTGGATGGCAGTAGTTCCCAAATCAGGCAGTCCTTGGCCTTGGCTGACAGATAAGGGACTTGAGGCCTTAGGTTCAGTGACTTGTCCAAGGTTACGTGATTGGCTGTGAGCAGCAGCCCGCACCCAGTAAAGGGAACTCAGAGAGCAGATACTGCCCCTCCCACATTCTCTTATCCCCCTCCCCCCCACATCACTAGTTGCACTACACACACACACACACACACACACACACACACACACACACACACACACACACGCTCCAAAGCTTTTACATATGAGGAAAAACCCAATCTTCCTGGCTCGTTTCATTTAGCATGGTAGCCTCCCATTCCATCCTTTTCCTGTGTCTGACGTAGTTCACTCATCTTTAAGGTTCAACAAACCTGTGTCTATAGAATACACCTTCTACCTCTCTGTTGGTGAGGTAGGTTCTATAATTTGACTATAGTGAATCATGTGGCACATTTTAAAAAATGTATGTGTCCATGTTTGTGTGCATGTACACGTGCACGCAGAGACCAGAGGCCGACCTTGTCATCCCCCGCAAATACCATCTCCCTTCTCTGAGACAGTCTCAGTGGCCTGGAACTCATCAGTTAGACTAGATAGCCTGGCTGGTGACCCCCAAGCATCGTCCTGTCCCCATCTCTTCAGCACCAGGATTACAAGTGTGAGCCCCCACACCCAGGTTTTTATGTGGGTGCTGGGGACCGACCTCAGGTCTTCATGTTTATAGGTGAGCATTTTACCCGAGTTGTCTCCCAGCCCTATAGACACACATACACTTTCTCTGTTTTTTGTTTGTTTGTTTTGTTTTGAGGCTTTTTTGAGACTGGGTTTCTCTGTGTAGCCCTGGCTGTCCTGGAACTCACTCTGTAGACCAGGCTAACCTTGAACTCAGAGATCCATCTACCTCTGCCTCCTGAGTGCTGGGATTAAAGGTGTGCGCCACCACTGCCCAGTTACACTCTTGAATACTCAGTGGCTATAGTCCAGCTCTGTCGCCTCACAGCCATGACAACTTGGGTCTCCAGAGTCTTGTTTCCTCATCCATAGGATTAGCAGATTGGCCTACATGGTTACTCCTACAAGCTGATCCCATGTTTCTAGGATCACACGCACATCTTCCATGGAGCATGGGGGCACCTAATGTTTTTGTAAAAGTACTTCTCTGTGTACGTGTGAGTAGAGGGAGGCGTGTGTGCCCTGGTGCACATGTGAGGTCAGAGCTGGTTCTTTCCTACCATGTGGGTTCTGGGAATTGCCTCAGGTCACCAGGCTTAGCAGCAAGCATCTGTACTCACTGACCCATCTTCACAGCCTGGGTCACCTTATCTTCTGTTTTGTAGACAAGCAATTGTTGAGACCCCATCCTGTGTTCTGGTTAGTTTTGTCTAAGTGACACAAGTTAGGGTCTCTCTGGGAAGAGAGAACTTCAGTTGAAAAAAATACCGCTATCAGATTAGCCTTGGGCAAACCCACCAGGAATTTTCTTGACTAATGACTGACGTGAGAGGGTCCAACCCACTGTGGGCAGTGCCATCTCTGGGCTGTGGTCCTGGGTGCTTCATGGCTGAAGCATGGCAGCCTCTGCATCAGTTCCTGCTTCCAGGGTCCTGTTGAGTTCCTGCCCTGATTTTCTCCACAATGGACTGTGAACTGTAAGTCAAATAAACCCTTCTTCCCTCCCCAAGTTACTTTTGGTCATGAATGTTTATCAAAGCAAGAAAAAGCAAACTAGAATGCCCTCAACTTGACTTTAATCATCTTTTCTCAAAATCACCGAGAAATAAAGCATCCTCTCCCGCATCACACCAAGCCCCACTGTGTTCATGTTCAACAGCCTCATCTTTCACTGGCCGAGGGCCCTGTGACCCCTGCTCCTTGCTCACCTCTGCCCACTCATTCTCATACTTTCCCAGACTGCTCCAGGCCAAACGCTTCCCATGACAGGGCTGTTCCTCAGCAGGACCCCTGGGAGTCAGGGGAGGTCCATGGCTATTGGAATTTGTACAAAGGAACTTACCAAACCCACAACCGGGGACCAGAGGACATGGGGCACATTGTTGAGGCTGGATTCTGCTGAGGCAGTTATTCAGGGCTCTCTGTTGTTATCTATCCCTCAAAACCCTGACCCCAAAGAAAACATGGTGTAAGCTGAAACCAGGAGATGGTGATAATGCAGGAGACTTAAGAGCCCATGCTGTGGAGGCCAAGAAGACATGGCTATCACGTGGTGGGACAGTCATCCTGCCATGGGTCTTTGGAGGAGCCTGGGGAGGAAATTCAGGGAGAAAGGAAGAGCAAAACCTGAAGGTGCACACAATAGCCTTGAGTTCAGCCTGGGACAAGCATCAGATGAAGGCAGGAGAGTTGGCCTGAGCAGAGGACTCCTGCTGTGGTGTGATAGTGCCCCGCACATTCACAGGTTGATGTACCTGGAGATGAGACCTCAGAGAGGTCACAGAATTAATCCATTCAAGTACAGTGGGGCTGGTGGATTATCATGAGATTGCTGTCTTTATCTGTCTATCTCTCTTTCTTTCTATCTATCTATCTATCTATCTATCTATCTATCTATCTATCTATCTATCTATCTATCTATTTTTGGAACGGTCTCACTATGTAGCCCTGACTGACCTAAAACTCACTATGTAGCCCAGGCTGGCCTTGAACTCATAGAGATCTACCTGCCTCTGCTTCCTGAGTGCTGGGATTGAGGTTGTGTACCACCATGTATGCTAAGACAGCTGTCATGACTCATGACCCCTCACCATCATTACTCTGTAACAAGAAGTCCGCAGGGGCCAGCACTGCACCCCTGGACTTTGTAGCTTCCTAAACCATCTGCCACACAAACCTCTGTTCTTTATGTTGTTTTCCACTTTGCACAACAAAGCAAGGGCCTGTAAGCAAATCTCAGGAGTAGGATGGTTCTGTAGAAGGATGCGGGAGCCAGGGGAGGCTCTGACCCAAAGAGGAGGACGTGTGGTCTGAGGTGTGTGGATTAACCCGCCTCAGCACCAAGGAGTCAAGTCCACTCAAGCCTGTAGAATACACTTCTTTTTCTTTCCTTTCTTTCTTTGTTTCTTCAGAGCTCTGGCTGGCTTGGAACTCACGATGCAGACCAGCCTAGCCTTGAACTCACAAAGGTCCACCTGCTCCTGCCTCCCGAGTGTGCACCAACACAGCTCTTAACCGTGCATCTGAGCCCCGGATGGCCCTTCGTGTCAGCGTTAGCCCACTCTCCTGATCACACCCCGGCTGGCTGGGGTGTCACCGAGAAGGCCAGCGCAGTGTGCCTGCTCCACAGTGCACGGTCAGCGATAGGCGAGCGGAAGCCTGAAGGAAGTGAGCATCACGCAAGAGCCCTGTTTGGAGCCACCCTCAGTGCAGCAGGGGGAAGTGGACCTAAAGGTAGCCGAAAGCTGCTTCGAGGAAGCAGCCCAGGAACATGTGTCTCCTGTTACCTCACGCCTGTCAGCCGACACTCTGCTCCCTGTGACTTCCCGGGCCACTTTTCCGTGTCAGATTACATAACCACAGCTCATGGCGACTGGGTAAACATGACCAGCCCCACGACTGAACTGCTGGGCCTCTCCGAATGCTCTGGATTCTCACGCCCTTTGAGGTGGGAAGCCCGGGGAATGTTTTGAATGCCAGCTCTGCTAATTCAATTACCAACTACCTACTCTGGGAATGGAGATCTCACAAGACATGGTGACCCCATCCATCAGGAAGGGCTTACTGTGCTCCATAGTGGTTGTGGTGACACTCATTTTAGGAGTCACTAAAATGCCTGAGAAATTGGTTAATTACACCTGACCTCACATAAACGAGCCAATTGCATTCTGTTTCATTCAGCAAAAAGTGAACTACGTTTATATTCTTGTCTCTCATTTATATCTTGTATTAAATTACATTGCTGTGAATGACTGCCAGGTGTTTCTTGGTATTGCCTGATGAACAGTAAAAGATGACATTGTTTTCCTAACGCAGCCTAAGATTTGCATGCTCAGTGTCCACTTCAAGCCTAATGGTACCGCAGACACAGAGAATCAGACACTCAAAATCACCCCTGATTTGTTCTGCCTTTCCAGCTGTGACTGGGTGGCTTAATGCAAGGCCAGAGACCAAAATAACAGCTGTGGTGAGTTCCTGATTGTGAATGCACCCAGCTTTATGTTACCCATGTCTTCAAAGGTTGAGAACACAACTTCCGAGGGTCAACGTCCCATCATTCAAAGGCAATGGGGTGCTCAGCCGTGGATTCTTACACTTTCGTGGAAGACTCCTTACATATCAGTTTGGCATGTGATTTTGTGTATGTGTGCATGTACACATTCCTATACATGTACATGTGTGTCATTGTGTGTCATTGTGTGTGTGTGTGTGTGTGTGTGTGTGTGTGTGAGAGAGAGAGAGCATATACTCCAGAGGTCAAGGTCAGGGGTCTTCCTCAGTCATTTCTTCACCTTATTCTTCCGAGACGTGGTTTCTCAGTGAATCTGGAGCTCACTGGTTCAATTAGAGTAATTGGCCAACATGCCCAAGGGATTCTCTTGTCTCTGCCTACCCAGTTCTGGGGTTATTGCTGCACAGTGCCATGCCTGCTGGGAATCTGAACTCAGTCTCTCATGCCTCTGGGCCTAGCACTTTCCTGGTGGAACCACATCTCCAGCCCCGAGTTCTGGTTTTTCTGATATTTATTTCTACATGTAGCTAGAAGTTCCAACACACAATCAGAATTCCAAAGAGGGAAGCTGTTCCCATCATCACAAGCTCTAAGAGGTAAGCAGGCAGGAGGCTCTAGCTTTGGTTGGCTCTACCCCCCCAGTGCTCCAGACCCTTATCAACAAGGACCTCAAACACATGGTTTTGTTGTTAAAATGGAAAGGAGAAACAAAGGCATGTGACAGCTGTCCACAGTAAGAGCCCACTTGAAATCTGCAATGTTGGGGGCAGATCAGGATCCCCAGAATAGTCTAGTGACCTTTAATCCTAGAAAGAAGAAGAGTGTAAGCTTATTATACTTATTCATTCAGGTGTGTGGCCCGGCAGCAAGAGCCTTTATCAGCTCACTGGCCCAAGAGTAAATTTAAAACCCTGAAAATGTTGTAACTTTGACTTCTAATAGAACGCCATTTTCTAAAGAAAATACTTTTCTTTTCAGTTTCTTGATCCCCAAAGGCCACCTCACTGGGGAAAGCTGTGTTCTGTCTGTAAGGTTAGGAGGTGACTGAGAGCAGAGAAGACACAGAAAAGGAACAAAGCCATCACCGCGTCCGAGAGAGAACAGCCTCTCTGGGTGCCTGCCATCTCTTACGCTAACAGAGGAATGCCTTTTATCTCCACCAGCTTTGGGGCTGGTTAGCGCAATGCTTTCACCCTCAGTCCTGTGGTGACTCTTTGAGGGTGATGAGCCAACATGCTGGAGAGTCAAGAGTGCAGGCCACACCAGGTTCCCCATAAAAGAGAATTCATTTACATGTAATCAGAGAAAGGTGGGCCCCAGAGGAGGCCGTTTCACAAGCACGGGATGGCCTCTACTGGAGTTAAAGTGATACAGATGGGAAGTAGCTTTAGAGATGAGGTGACACAGAAGAATTTCCAGATGTGGCTGGATTGTCTGCAGTGAGAGATCAGGCGTAAATGCGTTATCTGAGCACTTGACACACAGGTCAGAAATGCTCGCCTTCCACAGACAATGAGACACTCTGGAAGCAGGAAGGTCTGCTGATTTGGATAATGAATGACCCCGTCACCCTCACCCCACCCCCACCCACCGGGACACAACACAGACCTTGGAACTGTATTAGTTTGTTTAAATCCCAGTTTTAGCTCTTGGATCCCTCGACAGTAGAGAACAAAGTCCACGTCCAGCCAGCTTTGGAGCGTTCACTCTGCACCTGTCAGGCACATTATCTGACGATTCCCCTTCTCTCAGAAGCTCTGTAACCATCTCCTGGGTGCTGTCTCCCATCATGCTCTAGCAAACGTTTTAGAGGCTCTTCAGAGGTGTGTGCACACCAATCGGCGGCGGCCAGGGAAACTGGTAACTGCTGCACTGAGTCTCGGGTTTCAAGGGGCTCAGGGCAGTCTAAGGTGTGCCTCAGCTCTAACGGCCAGGAAATTAAAGAGGAGGCAAAGGTGGGTCCCCAACGGCCAGGAGACCATTACTTCTCGGGGACTGGTAATGCCAAGGCAATTCCTTTTGGTCAGAAGGAATTTGGGGTGCATGTGAGAAAGCCATTCCCCATTTTTTTTTTGTGTGTGTGTGCTTCTGAGGCACACTCAATTAGACCTCAGCAGGTTAAATGAGAACCATGTGTTTCTCGGCAGTGGCTGATGAGCTCTGTTTATCCTCAGTGAAATTTCTGTTACGGACTTCTTAATAACCCATCCTGCCCGCACCAGCAAGGCTGGGGGTCACGTTTGTTTTTAAGGGATGAAGGGAAATTGACTGTTTAATTACCTACTTTTAAGGCCTATTCATGTTGGGAACCAGAAAACACAAGTCACCTAAGCGGCAGCGTGCCAGCGGGCCTGCCTGATGGCAGGGAGGTGTCCCGGCAGCTGGAAGCACAGGGCATCTAGGCTCCCTGGGAAGGATAGGCACCTCAGGTCAGCAGGGGAATGGCACTGCTGGCTTGATTTATTTCTGATGTCCACACAGTTCAAAGGTCAGCTTCTGGCCTGTACCATGTGCCGGACTGGCTCTAGTCCCCACTTCCAGAGTGTGTGAGTGCAGCAGACACACTGTAGGGACACACACTTGGCCTTCCAGCCAGACTCACACAGACCGAGTGCCCAAAAATGCAACTAGCACTCTAGAATTCAATCAATCATCTCTAACTATTGCTGCAGAATTCAAGCAAACATTTCCCTTCTTTAAAGTATGTGGCTCCTGCTGAGAAAAAAAAAATTAAACCTTATCCTGACCTATTTCTGAAACTTGGCTATGTGACTCACATCTGTACATGTACATAAAGAAGAAAAAGAGAAAAAAAAGTGATTTAGGGCCACAGACAAGATCAGCCGATATGTAAGGGGGGTTATGAGGAAATAGGACTACATAACAACTGTCCCCAGGTTTGTGGTTATAAGCATTCATCAGGGTAAGGGGTTCAAACAGATTTGAAAATGGCACCTTCCTTTTGATGCTGAGACTGAAAT